>NC_061100.1:122841173-123021173 GCF_015104395.2 Macrobrachium nipponense | reverse complement strand
CTAAAGACCAAATAGGAGAAATGGCACACAAGAAACGCTGGGCTTTTGATTAGGTCTAGCACTTTAGACAAGTGGAGTATAGCACATACTATTACCGCTCATAATTCTAGAAATGTAATAAGCACAGTTATTCGGAAATTGTACATTTTGGCATTTAAATTTAATAGGAAAGGCCAATGGCACTAGCAGTCTATAGTCATTATCCAAAACAGAAATTACTGAAAGAAAAGCAAACAGAGAGATGAATCGGTGTAGCTCCGAGAGATTTCTTGGCGTCTCTCCATAGGGACGATAAACAGATCTTATATACATAGCTAGTTCCTCACTGGACGAGTGGGTTCCGTACTCGACCATCAGTCTGGTAGCCCGAGTTCGCTTCCCGCGACACTTCAGTGTGGAATCAGAGAAATTTATTTCTAGTGATTAGAAATTACTTTCTCGATATAATGTGGTTCGGATCCCACAATAAGCTGTAGGTCCCGTTGGTAAGAAACTAATTGGTTCCTAGCCACGCAGAGAAATCTAATCCTTCGGGCCAGCCCTAGGAGAGCTGTTAATCAACTTAGTGGTCTGGTAAAATTAAGATATACTTATATATAAAGCTGACGGTCGGATTCTGTATGCATATGTGTATGTTTGCTATAGACGGCGAAACTACTGGACTGAATTGAATCAAAGTCGTACCATATATGTAAATTTTATAGGGGATTTTTTTTTTTTAACTGGGTTTCGTTTTGATTCGAAGATCCAGCCATGAAGAAAATAATATTCTGATATAACGTTTCACGAATATTCCAAATACTATGCTCTTACTTTTCTTCTACCGTGAAAAATAACGATGATATTACAGTTCAAATAAAAGTGGCATTCAGTTGCTCGCTGCCAGGCAGGTGGCTGTTGCATATATATATATATATATATATATATTATATATATATATATATATATATATAGTATATATATATATGTGTGTGTGTGTGTGTGTGGTGTGTGTGTGTGTGTGTGTGTGTGTGTATAACTGAATCACGAAAGTTAGGAACGTGATAAATCCATAAATAAAGATAAATGCCACGGAGGAAAAATAAACGAAGGAGTCTGCAAGATCTTTCGACTTTAAAAGCCCTTTACTGAGCAGATACTGACTAAAATACGAGAAAAGACAATCAGAAGGTTCGTATAACTGACAGATAGGGATTATAAAGGGATTAGTACCTAGAATCCGAACACACCTGGAAGATAAGAAACCTCCCGAAACAAGCATAAACAATGGGTGCAAATAAAGGTTTAAGACAATCATCTCAGATGCAATTTCCAGACAATTAAAGGATTATAGGTGACAGCTATTCGGAACTTGTAAACAAAACCATATTCACAAAACATGACAGACATACATTACAACAAAATTAATAACTCTAAGGCAACTGATCTTTATTTAAGTCAGTAATTATATCTTTGAGGTCATTCTTAAACATGTTACAGATACAAGGGTCTAAATGAAAAGGCCACGACTAACATTGAAATTACAATGAAAAGTAGTTGTATTAAAGGCAGATTCTAAAGATTTCGTGATAAGACATCTCTTGACCATGCAATTACTGAACTATCAATCCAATTAATTCTGGTGGTTGTTTTCACTTAAATGAATGAATAATGCATTAGATTTTTGCCCAGTTTTTACAGAGTATTTTGCTGGCTTAGCCTTACTTTCTAAGCCTTTGCTGGAACTGTCCGAGAATAGAATGAGGGACAATCCATACATGGAATTTTATATATTATGTTGTTGCTTTCTCTGGGGCCATTTTTTTATTAACATTCTTTTTAGTGTGTTATTATAAGAAAAAACAAGTTGACATTAAAAGCTTTTAACAATGGTTTAATGGTTTCAAATCCGTTAAAATAAGGCAAACTGAGAATGTTCTTAGAATTTTCTTTCTGTGTGTTATTTACAGTATAAAACTTTTTGTGGGCTTTATTATAACAAATGTCTAATATATGTGAAGGATAGCATAAATCTTTCCCTATTTTTTCTTATATATTCAATTTCTTGATCCAAATATTGTGGACTGACAATTCGCAATGCTCGTAAAAACATAGAGGAAAAAAATTGACATTTTTATATTAAGATGGTGGCCTGAGAAGAAATAAGATATAAGTTAAGTTGTTAGTCGGTTTCCTATAAATACTGAATTTACATTGAAATGGTTCTTTATGTATCAAAACGTCTAAGAAAGGGAGGCAATTGTACTTTTTCTAATTCTAGAGTAAACTTAATCGTTGGTACCTGGTTATTTAATTTAGAGAGTAAATCATTTACATCAATACCGACATATTCATATGTGTGCATCTATATATAAACATATATGTATATTCATAGATATTTTAAACACATATATAAGTATGCATGTGTATAATAAGTGTATATATGTATACTCTGAAATGTTTTCACTGAAATAAATTCCGCTGGTTCCACATTGGCGGCAGCCAGGAGCAAACTCAGGCTACCAGATTGATAGGCGAGTACGCAACCCACTCGTCAACAATATTCCAGCTCTAATAAATATATCTGTAAACGACAGGTATATGTATGTATGAGAAGCAATAGATTTTTATCCGTTTCCTGGTCAGGTCGGCAACGTGACCTCGTGATTATGGTAACCTGGGTTCGACTCCCGCTGCCGGTCATTACAATTTCTTCACATGTCTTGCACTTGGATCTCAATATTTTGTAGTGGCAAGCGTATCCAAAAAAGTACGAAGAATTCGAGAGCTTAAGAGGCCATTACACACACTAAAGTATATATATATATATATATATAATATATATATATATATATATATTATATATATATATATTTATTATATTATACTTTCCTTCTCGAGGGAAGGTTGCAAAAGGTGTTGCCTTTGGTTTTGGACAATTGCTCTCCTGAGAACCCCCAGAAATGACTAACCACCAGGTACCTACATCACTGTCCAAGTTAACAGAAGCACAATAGATTTTTAAGGAAACGGATAGGGGCTGTTTCTCTTTCATGGGATTAAACCCTGGGTTACTCTTCTGGCCATTCCTAAAGTACGTATGCTCTTGTATCTCCAGTATATACAATGAATAAGCGATCTGTTGACTACAGTATATAATCATTTCCTTTGAATTTTCAATGTGACCAGTTTGTTCATTCAATGATCTCTCCTACTTCAAAATGAAGCCAAAGGTATAAGAACTTTTCCTTGACCTTGTATCGTAAGAGGATTTTTGTAGGGCTTCAGACTTTCACCATTTTCATTCTTCAGTCCGTCAATCTTAAACAGATCAGTCAAAGGAATGAAATAAAATCAAATGTTGTAAGATTTGGTATAAATTGGCTCCCTTTTATCTTCTCGCATTTTGGTGTTTCAAATCAAAGTTGCCAGACACATCTGATTATACTCTGTTTTTTTCCATCTGTCCATCCGCCTGTGGTGTTTGCGCATGGTAACACTGCGTCCCGGTCTTTGAATCATATCCTATTTCGAATCTTAACGGTGTAATTCGCATACAGTAAATTATTAAAACACTTTTCAGTTGCAAACGTACACCCAGATATTCTTTTATTTACCTAAAACTTACACAAAGCGTAACTATTTACAGCCTGGGACGCAGTGTTACCATGCGAAAACACCACAGGCGGATGGACAGATGGAAAAAAACAGCATGGTTGAATGGCTTGTTATCATTAGCATCATTATCTTATTTTTTCGTTACCATTCATCTTGACTGAAACTTCAGCAGCCCAGTCATTCTTCAGCCGCAAGCGCCATTTCGATCGTACTGCCGTTTGTTTGTTTTCCAGCTACTTCGGGTATTATGAAATTGTCCCTTTGTCTACTAATTATAATAGTCCGATGAAGAAACGTCCCAGCTGACGTCATACTTTTAATCTGTTTTACGCCATATCCGTTCTGACTAAGAGGTCTGTCTCTTCCTTTCACAGTAGAAAGTCTCTTGTCACTAGGATCCCTTTCTGGTAATTAATTGAGCTAACAGACATTGATCAACACACTCTATTAACTTGCTGATGATAATAAAAAAAAGCTTAGAGATTTCGAGGGATTATTAATATAAGACAAATTACTTGTATTAAGCGGTTAGATATCAACCCAGTTTGATCGTTAATTCGTCTTCTTGTCGTTCTGTTCGCAGGCTCCGGCCTAAATTACACATTCCATCACTTTAAGAGTCCATAGGTTATGTTCCCTTGAGGATCAACTTTCCCCAGAGTATAATTATATTCTGAAGTTGATCGTTATGTGTTTGATTATCTATATGTCAAAGTCTATAGAGTATTCTTTGGACCTTGCCACATTTCTTGGTCACTTGAGGTAGATCTCCTCTTCATCAACATGCTAGGCAAATAGATGACCTTTCGGCTGGTTTCTGTGTAGCAATGACAATTTCTTCCTTTCAAGTCGCCCCAAGCTGATATGATGCAATGCGTTGTAAATAGCACTGTTATTGAAACATGGTACGTTCCATCGAGTCTCGGTAATGCCAGGAAGAGATTATTCTAATCCATATGATTAGGCTTCCAAACCTACTAATTGGTTTAGAGAAATAAAATGATAATGAATAAATAAAAGACGATTATGCTGGAAAAGAATCTAACCACTAGTCGATCAGTAAGTCCCCCAAGTTGGTGTTTATCGGGAAGAGAAACAGAAATTTTACTTTAATTAATTAAATCGCTTCCTATACGGAGGAAAAGAAGCCATTAAGAAAAACTTATCATGCTGATTATGTGCATTTTCAGCACTATTGAAGCTACTTGTCATTTAGTAAATAACTAGTTTGTGCCATGGTGCCAAATCTTCCAAATCATGGCAAATCGGGTATGTCCAAAACAAATTAATCATGTTTATTTATATGAACAAGAAATAGCAGATATTTGGCTGACAGATGACAATGGCAAATACCAAAATGTAATAATTTCTTTAACTCAGTGGTTTTCTCCTTTGATAATGAAAAGACAATCCTGAATAATATTCGGCTTCTTCAAATCCTTTCAGTCTACAACTGAACATTCAGCAGGTTATGGCATTGTTTTCTCACGCTGTTCCTACCGTCAATCATCTTTGGCTAACTCGGATGCCGTCAGTATACAGTATTTATCCGTCAGCCGTATAGTTTTATTGTTATTGTTATGTTTCCATTAAGCATTAGCGTTGATGGTATGCGTGCAGCAACTTATGCTGCCTAATTTGCCTCACTTTCTCGCACTTAAACAATAACCCAAGCCTCTGTGAAACTCTGTCTGTCTGTCTGTCTCCAAAAACTCCGGATCTGGTCACTTTCTTCCACATCCTTTACTGTGCGCCACTGATAGAAATAGCTCTCCACAGAATCTGTTGTAGAGGGAACGATATTCGCTTTGTATTCCTCCATAGAACGAATATTCCCCACTTTCTATTTTATTCACAGAGTGGATATTCTTAGCTTTCTATTTCTCCATAGAGGGAATATTCCTCACTTTCTAATACCTCCTTGAGAGGATAATCTTCGTTTTCTATTTCTCCAACGAGGGACTGACTATTCCTCACTTTCTATTTCGTCATAGAGGGGATATTCTTCACTTTTTATTCCTCCGTAGGTGGAATATTCTCCCTTCTCTATTTATAAGTTAAATGCAGCTGATGCAGCAATATCTTCCAATAATAATAATGATAATCACTCGAGTCAGTGAAATGGTGAAGAATTCTACAATGGTATAAATGTGAGTATACATGGGAAATCCTCAGTAAACACACAGACAAATAACACCGTTCATGAAGACCCAAAAACATTAAATCATAAAGTTTTATTTTGTCAAATAATCACCAGCGAATCAACAGGCATCAATATGCGTTTAATAGGTACGGTACAGGTGTCGTTCTTCTCGACGAAGAAACAGGTGAGGAGTCAGTCATGAATGTTACTCCACGTGTTCTCTCTCTCTCTCTCTCTCTCCTCTCTCTCTCTCTCTCTCTCTCTCTCCTCTCTCTCTCTATATATATATATATATATATATATATATATATATATATATATATATATATATATATATATAACATATATATATGTAGTATACGTCTAATATATCTTTATAAATATATTTGTCTTGAAATAAATCACAAGTATATTACTTAAGATCATTCTATGCTTGTATATCTCATATGTACAATATATATATAATATATATATATATAATATATGTGAGCATATATTTATCCATCTGTCTACCTATCTGTTTAGCTATTTATCTAAATAAATCACAGATATCTAAGAATGCGATACTGTCACGCTTCTTCAAAGCCACGAGCCTCGGGGTTGTCGGAGAGCTGCATCCACACCCAGTCATAAAATAGTTCATAAAAAAAACTCTACCCTGATATTGAGTTTTATGACACTGAGTATTCATTCCATTCCACACTTAATATACACTCCTTTCACATTTTTACGTTCTTTAATCACTCTATCAACGGTGTCGGTAGGCAAATTCCCGAGATGTATACTAGCATTGCCCCAGTCCCGGTTTTTTTGCCATGCTCCTAGGTTAGGTTACTTCAGGTACGGGCTTTCTAGTAATGTGGGAGTGGGAAACATAATAAGATTATTTTTCAGAAAAGTCTATGGTTAGTTTTATAGATAAGGCATCCTCCTTTTTCAGGGAAGGGTCGGTACTAGGATACAGTTCGGGAAAATGCTGCCGGTAGCGCCTTCCATATCGTTTCCGCAGATGACCGATTGTTTCTCCTTTTGTAGGATATCTATAGAAAGTCACTGACTGGGTCTGCTTTCGTAGTTGGTGACCCCAGACATTTCGGTTTCTCTCTGTCTTTTCCATCTCCCACGGCACTGTTGAAGACCTTCTCTTGCAGTTCATGCGAGTCAATGTTTACAAGCTCGGTCTCCGAATACATCCCAATAACTATGTCTTTGCCTTTCTCTTCGAAGGTAGCATTTACATGCTCTTCCTCCTGATGGTTTGTGATGAAAAATTTTTCGTTGTTGTCAGAAGAGAGTTTCCTAGATTTATGTCTCCGCTGTATAAAACAGAGGGTCGCCCCTGCCAGGATGGCCAAAAGGACTACAACAACACCTATTGTGACAGGTATAGTTAGAGTGTTAAGCACCAGCGTCTCTTCTGAATTGCTTCCCAGTGGTTTGGTCGGTTCTGTAGAATAACTTTCATTTGTGCTTGCAGTGAATGTGTTTTGCATGGTTGTTTGATCAGTTACAGGGGTTATAGCGACTGTCATTGTAACTGAAATAACTGTTTTCTTAGTGTGGAAAACTGAGACTTGCTTTGTTGCGTGTGGTGATACAAAAGATAAGGTGGCGCTCTCTGTGGAATCCTCGTCATTGTTGTAGTTTAAGTCTGGGTCTGCTGAGTATGATGTTTCATAAGTTGAAATATCATCATCTCTGGACACCTTATCAGTAGTAGCCACTGTTTGCAAAGTTGTCATTTCTGTATCAAAAGATAAAGTACTTGCATCGGAAATAAAAGTGTCGTTGGTTTTTCTCAGTGTGGTAGACTCAAAGCCATTAAGTTCTGAAAATGGAGTTTCATCCATTGCTGGCTGTAAAGTCGAATATTTCGATCTGGTATGTCTCCTAAGCGGAGTATCCCGCTCAGTCGTTTTCAAGGCTGGTTTAGTTGAAGCCTGTGCAGCAGATGGCAAGAATGTCGATTCTTCCTGTCCCTCACCCAGAGAAGAATCCAGTAGTGATATGTGTTCGGTGGTAATGTCATTGATGATAAGAGCACTTAGAGGTGGGTTATCTGTCGATGGCCCAGGGGAGTCCTCTGTTGCAGTCCCTTCCAAAAGCTCATCGTCTTGAATGGCATCCTTTCCACCAACCATGCCCGGCCATCCAGTGCTTGGAAAATACGTGCTGTAGGAGATGCCCTCAAGTTCTGTTGGATCAAGACTGGAAACAGAAATTCCTGCTTCATTTTCGGAGGCAGGATTGCTATTGGGAACTTTCTTAACGCTGTTTCCTCCGACACCCTTCCCTGAAAAAATACAGACATGCTGGACTGGATATGTCTTGAAAATCAGGATAACACTGCCATAGAAATCATTTGTTCAATTCACATTCATTTCTTTCCTTAATGCCTGATAACAAAAAATATAACATTTACATTCTTTCTACTCTTTACAAACCTTGCTCTTCGCCTGAGACCAAGTGAAGCTGGCTGGAGTTTCCCACATCAGTCATTTTGGTCGTATTTCCTCTTGCATCTGGTTGGCGAGAAACCAAATTCCCTGGGCCATGTTGTGCCTTAGGATAAAAGACATACACTTTGTAAACAAATTTATAAATATAGTTTTTTTATTTTACTCGATTTTACACAAGTTCAAAAGTATTGACAAGTTTTCCTATTGTGATGTATATGTTTCTTAAAAGTTATGTAGGAATAACTTGTATTCTCTCTCTCTCTCTCTCTCTCTCTCTCTCTCTCTCTGTCCTCAGAACTATCTTAACCCTGGATAGGTTAGCTGGGTCGAGCATGACACGAGGAATGTTTCAAAACACGAGGAATGTTTCAAAAAACATGTTTTTTTTCCCATAAACCATCGTCTATCTCGAATCTGGGTGTGATCGATCTGCAAGAGGATAGCAGAACACACACTACAATCATGTCAAAACTTGCGTTTGCCTTGCCTTTGTCCTTTCCCCTTTTCTGAGTAATAGTTTGTTTTGACTCTGGGATAGTTATATATTGTTGGAAACTGTAGGTACGTGGTGTGTGTACATTATGCATGCCATTGGTTGTGGCTGAGGTGACTTATATTGTTATTTATTCCAATTTCTTTCGAAAACCAATTTCTCAGTTTTTGCATTCTATTTTGTATTTTTCATCAACAATGGCCAGCAGGCAATATTCTCTGGGGATGGATGTCATCAACTTACTTCTAATGGAATTATAAAGTGATTTTGATGATAATTTAGAGGTTGGTGACAACTCTATATGGCAAGAAGCCAAGTTTGTGTAACAAGAGTTGGACATGAGGGGGATGACCTTGAAATGATTACGACACAAGAGGGGGATAGAGGGGGTGGCTCTCTGCCTTTTCTGGTGACAGATTACATGAGCTTATGTCAATAAATCATGACACACTGTAGAGAGAGAGAGAGAGAGAGAGAGAGAGAGAGAGAGAGAGAGATAACATTTCTGATGTAAGAGTAAATTACATCTTCTTGCCATATAGTTGTCACCAACCTCTAAATTATCATCAAAATCACTTTATAATTCCATTAGAAGTAAGTTGATGACATCTAGGATCATATGAGTATATTCTATAAAAAAAATTAGCCTTTTCCTATTTCATTTAGGTACCAAAATCATTCGTGAGATTTTGACAATTTTTTTGGCCAAAAAAACATACCCTTTTTTTTCTCTTTTTTTATTTTTACCCCTATGGGTCCGACACCTTTTCTGGCAGTCACATATTATAAATAGTAGTTTTAGGAAGGATTCCCTCAATTTTTGTGTGTATATAGCGTATTTTGTATTTTTTTTTAATATTTTCGTAAAATATTGTTTGAGACAGAGAGAGAGAGAGAGAGAGAGAGAGAGAGAGAGAGAGAGAGAGAGAATAACATTTCTGATATAACATAAATTACATCTTAGTGCAGATCTTTTTACATAATTCTGTTCTAGGATAATATGGGTTTATTCTTTTAAAAAAATTAGCCACTTCCTATTTCATTTAGGTACCAAAAAAATTTGTGAAATTTTGGCTTTTTTGGAGGGCCAAAAAAGCTCACCCTTTTTTTCTAGTTTCAGATTTTGACCTCTATGAGTCCGACACCTTTTCTGGCAATCACATATTGTAAATAATAATTTTAGGAAGGATTCCCTCAGCTTGTGTGCATATAGCGTGTTTTGTATTTTTTGTAAATATTTTTGTAAATTATTTTTTTATATACTTATTTTTTAAATATATTTGTAATAAATATTCAATTTGTAGATGGGTATGATTTATCCTCTCATTGGTGTTCAGCAATGATAAAATTTATTTTAGAAATTAAAATGTACAGCAAAGCTACTGTTTTTTAATTTTCACAAATTTTTCTGGGCACTTGGGTCGAGCTCGACCCCACAAACCTTTAAAGGGGCACCAAAATAGTGATACCTGTCCAATTCATATGATGTTCTCATGATCGTGAAATCTGTGTTGGCAAGAAGATAATTTTGTAACAACCTGGGAAGTTCATTGTAAACTTATAAATACCTCGATTTTGTAAAATATTTGCTATGACATCTTCTGTATGGATACATGCGCTTGTACACAAACGCACATACATGCATACCAACTCACACACACATATACGTACACACACACACACACACACACACATATATATATATATATATATATATAGTAATATATATATATATATATATATATATATATATATATATATATATATATTATATATATATGTTTATCTGAATCACGAAAGTTTGGAAAGTGATAAATCCATAAATAAAGGTATAAGCCATGAAGGAAAGATAAACAATGGAGTTTCAGCAACAACATAATATATAAAATTCCACGTATGGACTGCCCTCCTCTTATCTTGGACAGTCGAGCAAGGGCTTAGAAGTAAGATTAAAAAAATAGCATAAATATTCTGTCAAATTGGGTAAACATCTAATGCAATATTCATTCATTTAAGTGAAAACAACCACCGGATAAATTGGATTGGTAGTTCACTAATTGCAAGATCAAAAGATGTCTTATCACGAAATCTTCTAGAATCTGCCATAATACAACTTACTTCCCATTGTGATTTTAATATTAGTCGTGGCCTGTTTCATTTAGACCCTTGTATTTGTAACATGTTTAAGAATGACCTCAAAGATATGATTACAAACTTAAAAACAAATTAGTTGCCTTAGAGATATTTTCTTTGTATTTGTATGTTTAATATACTTTGTGAATAAGTTTTTGTTTACCAAAAGATCTGAATGTGGTCAGCTGTCGCTCTGTATAGTCCTTTGATTGTCTTGTCCCTGTGTCTGAGCAGTTGGACTTCATCTTTTTGTTCTTAAATTGTACCCATGTTTGTGCTTGTTTGGAAAGGTTACTCATTCTCCAGGTGTGTTGGATTCTAGGCACTAATCTCCTTATAATCCCTATCTGTCACTTATACGACTTTCCTGTACTCTGAATTTCTCATGGAAGTCTGTTTGTCTGCTAAGCAATGGACATTGAGTAGAAAGATCCTGCAGAAACTCCGTTGTTTATCTTTCCTTCGTGGCTTATACCTATATATATATATATATATATATATATATATATATATATATATATATATATATATATATCTGCAGTATGAACCTCAAACAGCAATTCAGGAATGCCGAAGACACATGGATGTTTTAAAAGATTTATTCATAGAGAAACGTTTCGCACATGACTATGTGCATCATCAGTCTGAAATGACAAAATAATAACATTAAAAATACTAAAAATACACAGGATTCTTAAAATGACAATAAAAAACATTAAAAGACTAAAAGTAAGAAGCAAAGTAAAAACAACTGCTGTTACACCAACCTTCAGGTACAGAGGAAGAAGATAGAATGACAAAAGAGGGAACAACAACCTCCAAAGACGACTATGCCAGATATAGTTGAGCAGAGAGCAGCAACCGTTTAACGATGGAACGAGTCTTTTAATATATAATGACTCTAAGGTCGTCAGATAATCTGCATCCTTAGAATACGCTAATATGGAAAAGTGCTGCTTCTTAACCTCAATTTTACAATTGATAGCATGATTTTTTATATTTGAATGTTCTGGCCTGCTCAATCTTTGTCCAGTTCTAAAACTCAACCCATAGTCATGTGCGAAACGTTTCTCTATGAATAAATCTTTTAAAACATCCATGTGTCTTCGGCATTCCTGAATTGCTATATATATATATATATATATATATATATATATATATATATATATATATATATATATATGTGTGTGTGTGTGTGTGTGTGTGTGTGTGTATGTATTTATGTATGTATGTATGTATTGTAGTATGTATGTATGTATGTGTGTATTATGTATGTATATATACATATATATAGAGAGAAGGAAGATAAGGGTGTGTATTTCAGACTTACCAAGAATTTCGCACTGGGATCATCTTCTTCAGTAACACCACCTTCTGTTCTTACTTCAGTCCCCATCTCACCAATCTGAAGCCAGCTTAAACTGGTGACCTCGATAGCTTTGTTTGTGTGTATCCCGTTGCATGCTGCAGAATGAAAAGCTACTGGTAAAAACTGACGGCAAATTGAGACAATTGAGCAGAAATTAATCAATATAAAACAGAGAAACAAAAGATAGATTACCAAGTTAAAAAAAACACTAAAGAGTTATTGCTAAGTATAGCTTTTCAGTTACAAAGGACGAAAGGAAAAGAAGTGAAGGGTCCTTCCCAAAGATATGGAGTGGTCCCTCCTCCACTCAGGCTACTCCATTTCCTCCATTCACTCACACTTCAGTGGCTGATTCCACTGTTGTTTTATTGCCAAACCCTGGAATTCCTTTCCTTCTTTCTGTACCCCCAAAGTCCGACAGTGTTCCTAACCTTGAAAAGGCGGATCTATCGATAACTGTGGTGAAAGAAAGTTTTTTGCTTAAGTCGTGTCGGAGCTAGATAAGGACACTGAGTCGCTTCTGATACCAAAACGAACTGTAATTTGAGTCCCTTCTGCAACTAAAACGAATTGTAATTTATAAATTGCAATTTGAGTCACTTTTGCGACTAAAACGAACGGTAGCTTGAGAGTCACTTCTGTGACTAAAACGAACTGTAATTTGAGTCATTTCTGTGACTAAAGTGAATTATAAGTTGAGTCACTAATGCGACTAAAACGAGCTGTATCTTGAGTCATTTCTGCAACTAAATCGAACTGTATCTTGACTCCTTGAGCCATTTTCCCTTCTTTTGCGAGGAAAAAGAACGGAGCAAATCAAGAGTGTGGAGCTTAAAAGTCACTATGATGATTTAAGCCTTAAAACGAAACCATTCAATGAATGTTCATGGGAATTATTCAAGATTGAGAGAATATTTAACCAGTCAGGAATTGGAAAGGACAAGGAAAACCACAACCTCATCATAAGCAGTTTAGTAAGATACAACACTTCAGGACCTACGAAGGCATTCAGCGCTGAAAGGGAAATTGATAGTCGAAACGTTTTAGATGGGTAACAGGAGGAAAACCTCGCTGTTGCTCTATGAGACAATTGTTAGCAGAGGTTGGAGGGTAAGATGGAAGAAAGAGAATATGAACAGAGTTACAATAACAGGAATGAAAAGGGTGTCAGCTAGGGACCGAAGGACGCTGCAAAGAACCTTAAGCAATGCATACAGTGCACTGCACTGTGTGCACTGACGGTGCTACCCCCATATGAGTTTCCATTTACTCTCAGACTCCTCACTCAACTATTCTCAACACTCCCTTTTCTTATTCCGCACCGCTCTTCCCCTACCAAGCCTTCTGACACCGATTGCCTGATGGCAACCAGAGAGGGTCTAGGTCAGTATTGTTGTCTCTGACATGATTTTTCCTTTGGGTGCACTATAAGACACATAAAACTTGTGGTAAAATCTCATCTTTTTGTCATAATTACTTATGTTAGGTTAGCTTTAAGTATATGACTATTTTGATTTTTCTAAAAAAAAAAAAAAAAAAACCTCTTCAACACAGGAACCATTTAGTTGACATGCACTTAATAAACATACACAATAATATCTTTGCAGTTTTCCTGGAGGACTTATCCAGGCCATTCCTGGAACCCAGTTTTGTTTATGGAGAATTCTCACTAGTGTGTGTCTCTGCCTTGTTTCCCAGATATTTCATGATGGCCTCCGTTGGGATAATCACCTATGATATTCCCTTACCAAAAGCAATTTTAATAAAAGTGAAAAATGGCGAAAGTTCTTTTTTTCCGCGTCATTGTACCTCCTAGAATTCAGTGCTCCAAAATTCGGCGAAGTTACGATTATCCTGGCGCCTTTAAGGTTAATGGCGCCACTAAGCCCTGCCACAAACGTTTTCGTTGCTTTCATCTGTATTTTATCCCATTTTTCAACTTGCTCCTCTCTTTTCACATTTGGTATGGACAACTCAATCTGCAGAGCTTTGTTTTATTAGTTTAATGCCCCTTTAATATATTCGGTATGCACTGATGCTATTTTTTTCTTTTACAATAATCGTCAGCAGCTTAAACTTTTTATAATTCTTAATGAATTTATGGCAACTTTTCCACAATTATATAAAACATATTATTGTTATGAGTAACCAAAGCTGTAATTAAAACATTTCCACTGTAAAAACAGAGATTAAAGTTGACAAACAAACGCATAACCCAATGTAAATGGTCTTTCATTAGGGTTCCCATATTCCCGTCTTATTTCAAGCAATTCTGGGACCTTAAGACATTATATTTTTATGGAATCTTTCAATTCTAGTACTTACTCCCTGTTTGTTTAAGACTACACACATCACATGCCCTTGAATTAAATAAAATATACCTTTTAAGCTACTCAATAGTATTCCAGGGGTTTCACCGCAAACACTGAGGGTTTAGAAGGACGTCATGTTTCTGGAAGTGTGAAACCTCCAAGAGTAAGTTTACCAAGCCATTCACGAAAAAGAAGTGAATTTCACCAAGTGGAAAAATTTAGATATATCTTATTATTGAGTGAGGACTTTCAAACAACTTGAAATATATTGTGGTGGAAATGCTTCACAAACTTTGAACTGAGTACTTACATGACCCCAGTGTACCAACGTAAACCATCAGCAATCTGGTCCATTTCCAGTAATCTCTTGCCAACATTCTGACAGTCTTAATCTCTCGTTTTCTTTCCGTGTTCACTCACGCTGCAGACTCTATAGACCTTGTGCATATATTCCTTATAGACGAACTAATGCAAAAACGTTACGAAACTGTGATTTCGTTCGCGGAATGGAACCGCCTTGCTGTGCAGACTGGTCGTGCCCGTGGAAAATATAGAATGCCAGACAATACAGCACTGTTAGTTAGGCTACTATCAAGAATAAAATCAACAAGGCGTCATCGGATATACGACATCCTGTGCTGCAAGTAATCGGCCAGCTGCTTAGTCACAAGTGACTACGAGATTAATTTCTCATTTAGTTCGTTTTGTCACAGAAATTAGATGGCATGGAGGTGTTTTCTATTATGAAACTAACTCACAGTTCAGATCTCAAAGGAGGAAGACGCGAGAGACATACACCCCTTGGTTTGGTTACTCGTACATGAAAATATATTCTTTCATTGCATCTTCCCCCGAAAACTGAACCATAACGAATAATTCTCTCTCTCTCTCTCTCTCTCACAAACTTTTGAGATTATTTTACCAACGTCACTAAGGCTTTCCTGTTCGATAAACAGCGCTCACCTAATATCTAGGCTGTATATTTTCAGGGGTGATAACGCGCTACTTTTCTTGCATTTCCTGGCTGCTTGTACGAGCTTGTACTGACGTAAAACCAACTTACTATAAAAAAGCAACAATTTCACCTGACGATGGAAAATCACTGGCTTGTATCATGATCAGTTACTGCGGGCCTAGGGTGGGAGGTTGAAATCAGCATTCTTTGGAAGCTTGAATTTCAGGTCAGTGGCCCCTGTGTGCTTGTTCCATGTGAATAGGTTTCATCTACTGAAATATAATAATAATAATAATAATAATAATAATAATAATAATAATAATCAAGAATAAAGTATCACTCATTGATATCGCAATACCATGGGACACCAGAGTTGAAGAGAAAGAATGGGAAAAAATGGATAAGTATCAAGACCTGAAAATAGAAATAAGAAGGATATGGGATATGCCAGTGGAAATTGTACTCATAATCATAGGAACACTAGGCATGATCCCAAGATCCCTGAAAAGGAATCTAGAAAAACTAGAGGCTGAAGTAGCTCCAGGACTCGTGCAGAAGAGTGTGATTCTAGAAAACGGCGCACATAGTAAGAAAAGTGATGGACTCCTGAGGATGCAGGATGCAACCCGGAACCCCACACTATAAATACCACCCAGTCGAATTAGAGGACTGTGATAGAGCAAAATAATAATAATAATAACAATAATATTAATAAGCCACTGAAACAATATTAGTTTCCGTCGCCATATTGGCGATGGTTTCAGACAGAGGCAAAAACATCACTGTATTACTTAAGGTTCTTTGCAGCGTGCCTAGCTTCGGCCCCTAACTGCAACCCCTTTCATTTCTTTTTCCGTACTTCCTCTCATATTGTATTTCCTCCATCTTGCTTTCCACCTTCCCCTAACAGTTGATTCATATTGCACCTGCGAGGTTTTCCTCCTGTTACACTCCATTTCTGCTTCAGTGCTGAATGACCTCACGAGTCCTAGCGTTTGGCCTAAATTCTGTAGACAATTCAATTTTTACGAGATCTCATACCCCGCCCCGCCCCCATTTTTTCTTATTATCTTCAGTCCTCTGCAGACAGATCTTTCGTTTGTAGTTAGTGCCCTTCTTAAAATGTTCATCATTTGCCTTTTCATGAAGGATGCGATGAATTCTTTACGTTTTAGCCTTTCTTCGAAATTCCTCTTTGTTTTCAGGCAGCTGTTGATGGCATTACTAATCTTGAAAGTTGTCACTCCAAATAATTCTTAATGAGTCTATTCGTTTATGTTTGAGCTAATTTGGTTTGATCTGTAAACTGGACTTTCAAACAGGATTAAAGTTCGCGTTAAATGTGGACGATAAAGGCACAATATTTTTGAAATTTTTTGTGACAGCTATTTAAGCACAGGTAATATTTTGGCTCTTAAGGTAACATATTGTTGAGTACTACATTCCAAATAGATATCAACATTTTGCAAAAGACGATGCACAAAATCTATATGCAGTTCTTAATTTGTACACCTACAGATGCGTCCTTGATTTTTGGCGAAACTGAATATGCTCTGTTACCGAATGTTTTTCCAATATGAAATCAAAATAGCCTAGTAAACCACTGATCCTCGTTGAAAAAAACACGCACCCAAAATTAAAAATGAAGTGTTCAAAGAAAACAATGTTTTGAATAGGTTCACGATGGCAACACTGTTCTTGAAACTTGCAATGCGCGTCTCATATAATGCATTAAGAAATGTTTGCCTCTTACAATAATATAGTACTGCCTATTATATTACGCATGTTTTGATGCACATGAAAAACAGTCAAGATTTAGTACTCATTGATATTTAACTAGATTTAGAAAATACAGAAAGTAATTAATTGGCTGAAATCCAACTACTATATGTTATCCGTCACTACATCCATCGAATAAAACAAACAACTGGTTGCAGCATCACATCTCTCACTCTCTCTCTCTGGCCAAAAATGCATGACAGAAACGCGAATGCACTGAACCTCTACAGTATGCTGAAATGATATTAAATATTCTACTTAGTCGAGATGCATACTTTAAAAACAATGCTTCAAAAAGAGTTCTTATATATACATACATACATAGTACTCACACACACACACATATATATATATATATATATATATGTGTGTGTGTGTGTGTTATTCTTTTAGTTTATCTCTATTAGAACGACCAAAGTTTTCGTTGTGAAATTTTGTTTTAAAAAATTGTCTTAACAGTGCTTGATTCAGGATACTCAAGTGCTAAGTGAAGGTTCCTGCAGCGACTTTCATCAATAGTATATTTACCATAACCTAGATCTGTGGTTTTAATACAATCTTCAGCTGTAACACACTAAAGAAAACGATAATTACTAACACTAATAGCAAAGGAACAGGCTTCTGCGTTGTATTCATCTTCGGGAACTGATCACAGTTACCGCATATAGATGAGATACAGTGATTAGTGGGAGAAGAAGGTCTTTACAACATATATATATATATATATATATATATATATATATATATATATATATATATATATATACACATATATGTATATACACAGTGGCGTACTAAATGGGGGGCGGTCCGGCCCGGCTGACGGCTTGATGGGGGTTGCCATAAAGGCTCATAGATTATATCCAATTCCTCCGTTTGATGTTTCCAATTATTATTATTCAGTGATTTTCTGAGGCCGAAATCTCCCGTTATCTTTATACCATACATTGACAGACCAAAAAGAAAATGCAGATGTAAGAGGATCAGCTGAAAGTTTACTGAAAGCAGTATGTGATTTTTCATTTTTGTCATTTCTCACATTCTGGTGTGATATATTGGAAGAAGTGGACCTGACACAAAAAATATTTGCAAACAGACGGAATAAGCTTGGAGAAAAACTGTGTAAAGATCAAAGGTTTGAAATTGTTCCTTAGAAGTCAGCGCAGTGAAATTGTAGAGAAAGCAGTTGTATATGTAAGTCAACTATGTGAAGAAATGGGGATATCCATGGAAAGACGAGGAAGAATAAAGAAAAGAATGCATAGAGAGCTTGCTAGGGATAGTGAACAGACATTGCAAGAGGAAATAAGGAGATCAATGTTTGAATGTATAGATAAGTTTAGTCAAGAGCTGAATGTTCGATCAAAGGCCATGGATAATGTGCTGTCAACATTTGCAGCCATTCAGCCACACACATTGCTCTCTGTAAATAAAGAACAACTTCAGGAAAGCATCTCAAGCATGTCTAAGATTTTGAATGAAATTCCAGAAGAGGAGGTCAAAGTGGAAATTATGCGACTCAGAAGACACCTGGAGGCCGCCAAAATCACGATGGAAAAAGCAAACACTTGGACGATCTTACAGTTTCTCAAGTTCATTGTCAAATAGGACTTCGGAGAATCCTTGCCAAATTTATCTCTGTGCATGAGACTCTTTTTAACAATTTGTATATCAGTAGCATCATGCGAAAGAAGTTTCTCTAAGCTAAAGCGTATAAAGAATTATCTTCGATCAACAATGAGTCAAGCAAGATTGAACAGTCTTGCTATGATTTCTATAGAAAATGAATATGTAAAGAATATTAATTTTGATGATGTAATCGACAAGTTTGGTGCTACTAAGGCACGTAGAATGAGATTGTAAATATTTGTCTGATCTAGTAAATCAGAAGAAGAATATTTAGCTACATTTAAAGATGCTTTCTTTTACATTGATATCTTCTCTGTTGCAAAACAAAATTTGTTTTAGTTACGATTATGGTTTTATCTAGCCTACAATATGCATGTATTACAAGTGGCTAAGAATGAAATGTCAGTGTACTATTATTGTTTAAGTATTACAAGATATAAAAAAAAAAGCTATATATTCATTCCTTATCAAATTCTCAAGTTATTGGGCTGGTGTTGGGAGGGGGGTGCAAAGGAATATTAGCCTGGAATAACCCGCCTCGGGTGCCAAATACTCTAGGAACGCCTATATATTTTAGGGCTGTTGCCTTGTATAATAAGGCGCCCTATGAGGTAATGTTAGACTTGAGATAATCTTACGCTAAGTCGGTTGGTATTGCACTTCCATATTCATGGGAGTGTCTTGGGGTTTGTAGATCACTTACGAAGTCGGTATTATCTTCTTGGGTTATGAAAACGATGTGTTAAACTCATGATGATTCGGTGATGAGGTTAGGATCTAGTAGAAACCACGAAGTACAAAAATACTTATATTCTCTGAATTTACATGGTGAAGATCAAGTAGGTTTGTACAAGTCTTCTAATGACGATAGCTTGATCGCTTCTGCCAATGATGATGGCTAATTCTATTCTCTCTACATGATAAAGCTTAGGTAAAGAGGTACAGGTCTTCTAATGACGATAGCTAACTCTATTCTGCTCTCTCCTACCATCTCGGTTACAAGTTATGAAGGAACAGACAGTAGCTTGAACATATGAACATACAATCAGATGACATAGTTTCATACGAACACACAATCAAAATGAGACACACTACAGATCACGTAGGCCGCTTGAGCTATAGGTCACGGTGTTTGTCTCAAGCAGGGAGCTTGGACTAAAGTTTATAAACAATTGAATGACTACAGGTGACGGCATGTTATCTTAGCCTACTTTTATTGTATACGTCATCTTTAGCGTCTCTAGTCTGATCACATTCCTGCAAGCAATCTGATTGACCTCTTTAGTTTTAGTCTTTTATATATATGGACTAACATTCCATATTTTTATTATGTAAACACTTACATTAGCTCGGTCAGCTACCAAAACCAACCACTGAATATTACTCAAACTTGACTTGCAGTTGACTTATAGGAGTGTGATACAGACATTATGTGAATATATATAGATAATAGAAAATACTTATAAGTAAAAAAAAATTCATTATTTGAATACAGATTCAAGTAATAAAATATTAGACATAATATGCATATAATATTCGTAAATAATAGTGATCACGTGATATATACTGATACAGTTTTTCACTTCATCTCATTAAGATACATATGCTACAGAAAATACTAATGTACTCTGATAATTGCATAGAATGAAGATTAACATGATAAAAATCATATTTTAACTGATAAAAATTTCATATATGAATTGATAAAAATTATTAATGTTTATGCTAACTGTTATATATCTGATTCATTAATCCATATACTAACTCATATATAACTGCAGATATTGGTAAGATAAAAGGTAACAGATTGATTATAGGCTACCTGATTTGTTTATACATATGTATATGGATTCATATAATTATGATTAATATATGTGCACTTTAAATAGATTCCTATTGCGTACACGCAAAGATATATTTCGATTCTGTTATTTATGATAATTTATATAATAGATTCCAAGTGCGTACACGTACAAATATATTTCGACTCTGTTATTTATGATCATTTATATATAGGATACATGATACTTTATATATATAGGATACATGACCGAGGTTATACTACTTCACATTTAACTAGCTTTCGAACAACTTTTCGTCCATTACCTAGTTCCAGACAACCACCTGTAGCCAAATGAAATGGCCAATTTCAATTGGTTAAAACAAGGGGAAAATTGTCTGGTGGGGTCCAACGTTCTATTTTGGCCTCATACTTATTCTCTGCATCCTAAGCCACACGATTACGTTCGCGATGAATAAAATCATCCCCAGCACGAGTCCTTCGCCAGCAAAGTAGAGTTGAATATCCTTCGGGTCGTAATTGTCGGAAGTATGTTCCTTTTGTAGTCGATTTCCGACAGCCACCGGAGCATTCCGCATTAAAACGAGATTAACAACGTGATACGGTGTCGGTCGAAGAAGTCCATGATGGTGCTTATTCCTTTCACATTGTAGGCGGTTGTTACTCAACTGCCGTCGTCCGCAGCGATGAACGATTTTTTGAAGTTGCGATGTGAAACTCTCATACTGCAGGATACTGTAACCAGGTTCCATTAATCAGCCTGCAAGTGAAATTATATTTGTCACAAGAGCAAAGTAAATTCAGACGACATCCAAATACAAGGGGGAAGAGAGCCATTAAGACCAGACTTAACCCACATGAATTCGCTGATATTTGTGGAATTCAAAAGAGTCAGCTGTACAAACTTTTTTATCCATGGCATTAACAATGAGTGAACCTATCCAGGTCTATGAGGACTGTAAAAATATCCATAATTATAAAAAATAAACAGATATCATTACGAATCCCAAAGAAAATTCGATATTACTGGCAGTAAGTTACTAGACAAAGAAGTGGAAAACGGAGCTATTTTTAAGATTGCCAGGCAACATAAGAGTCAAAGAGAATATTAATCATGATTCTGTATTTCTCTATGCTAACTGAAATTAAGTTGTGATAAAATCTGATCCTATGTGCCCCTAACAAAAGTTTCATATTCAATTTTCTCGCGCGCATCCTCTGAGGTTAATTTTAAAAAGTTTATTAATAGGCTAGAGATGCAACGAAAGAACCCACTAGGTAACTAATTTCTATATAAACTTTGGGGTTTTTTTCGAAAAAAATGTGACATTTTCCCATGAATGTCATAGGCTAATGTTGCAAGTAAATTTTCCATATCCATGACTTGATACTTCTAATTGTCTATGAGGTTCAGAAAAAAAAAAATTAATTCATTTTGATGTTATAGAAATTCTATTTGCTTATTTTGTTTATTAATTTTAAAACGATTGCAATCCTTAACTAAAGTTGCATTGCACACACGGATAAGAATAGGTTATGTGGTATGTCATGTGACCTATGAACCACATGTGAAGTTCATGAGCTAAGCATTCCTTTCTCCTGTCAATCTGCTTTGCAAGCGGTTTATTGAGGTTATAAAGAACAATGATTAGTCGGCAAACGCGACAGGCATCTTCTAGACTGATGACGTCGTCACCAGCTTAAGAGTTACGTTACTTCCTGTAAAAGAAACGACTTAGTATAAATTTTTGTTTTTTGTTTTTTAATAGTCGACCCACACGAAAAGAATGTCTGAAAAAAAAAACAGTACCAAAATTGAACAATATATTAGTTTCATGTTGGAAATCTGCATGATTGTAAATAAATATAATTATGTTAAATTAGATATTCCTTATTCAAACTAATGAAAAGGGTTTCCATACAAATTCTATATATATTATTTGCCCTGTATAAGATTATTCACATAGATATACATTTTCACTTCTAGACTTCCTGACTTTAAAATCTCTTTTATTTTATTTTATTTTATCTATTTATTTATTTATTTATTTATTTATTTTTTGACTACGAATATAAATCACCGGGACAGACAATATGTCAGTAGGTTTTGATATGCGTTTGAACTTTTAGCTTATTTGTCATTACAAGGGAAATAACCAGTTCCGCTGTACAGAGGAATGTCGTGAGGCCTATGACCATCTGAAGAAGGTCCTCATGAGTTGCCCCGTGCTCCGCACACCTGATTACTCTAAACCTTTCTCAATAGCAGTAGACACCAGCGATGCAGGGGTCGGTGCTGTCCTCCTCCAGGAAGAAAACCAGGTGTGTCACCCTGTCCCCTATTTCTCAAAGAAATTGAACCCGGCTCGGACAAGGTATAGTACGATCGAGAAGGAGCTCCTTGGCATGGTCTTAGCCCTTAAACATTTTGAATCCTACCATGCTGACCATAAATTCCCACTGACAGTCCTGATGGACCATAATCCTCTAATCTACCTCATTCAGTTCCCTAACAAGAATAAGAGGCTCATGAGGTGGTGTATGGACCTCCAGGACTACAACTGGAAGGTTGAGCACATAAAGGGCACAGATAATAAGATAGCAGATGTGCTGTCTCGGCATTTGTGCCTGATGCTCAATGCCATGTATATATAGAACTTAGACTGTAAGTTGTATGAATGTTGTATTGAGCCCTGGTGGCCTCCTCAGCTTCACAAACTGAGGAGCCACCTTGGCCCCATTTTATTTTTTCATGTACATTTACCTCTATCATTTTGGATGTTTTATTGGGCCCTGGTGGTTTCCCCAGCTTCACAAACTGAGGAGCCATCTTGGCCCCATTTTATTTTTTTCTCTTATTTTAATATTTTTTATGACATTGCTTTGTTTTGCTTTAGTTAGCGTCATGCCATTATTTGTTCCTTTGTGTTATATTCCATATAAACTCAATGAAAATTGTTTCATGCATGTCGCTGCGCTAGGTCACTGTTGAGTTAAACTAGTAATACATGCCATTTTGTCAAGTTACTGCCTTATAGCCGACTTGTTTCATTTAACTGGCACTTAAAGTTAACTTCACAGCAATTTATTTAAGAGATTTTGACCCTAGATGCAGCTTAGCAATTAGTTCATTTTCGTGGTGAGGCTCACTAGGGTTGGGGGCATTGAGTCAAATGGCTCCAGACCTTGCTTGCAGATTTCTTGACCCGTTTAAGGACAAAATCTCTGCTAAAATGGGGGGCTGTCATTTGTGACGGCCATTCTGCCATTTTATCCTCTCATACGAGAGAAGCAGCATGGGAATTTGAACGAATGCAAGCTTGGTGGCCCTATCCAGAGCCTCGCGAAAAACCCACCTATCCTACACCAGTCTACTCCCCGAGGTCTCTTACTTTCAGACACCAGCGCAATTTAATTAAGAAAGGAAATAAAATATAATAACAATAAATCTTAAACTGAATGATTTAGGGCAACCATACAGGAATTAATTCTTTCCCAACCATTTACATATGCCTATGACACTAGGGGGAAAAAATTACAAAGTAACAAGGCATATACCGTTATTTACCTTTTCCTCACACTGAAAAAAGTTTGCCCTACTGACATAAACACGTAAAGTCGGAGCTCGAATGAGAAAAACAAACAAGCAAAGCAACCGTGTTTTCGTTCTGGGTTATGTGTGTGTGGCTAAACTATCCCAGGTTGGCCCTTTGTTTACATCTGTGCAAAAGCTAAGTTTCGTAAAAGAAAATTTTTTTTTAAATCATAATTATTTTGAAATCCAAGGATATAATTACATTAAATATAATAAGAAAAACCTAACACGATGATTACCATTGCTATCTATGAAAGATAATGAAACTCGTTGTGGAGAGCCATTTAAACACTTGATGATTAGCTGCCCTGCAGGCTAGAAGCATTCAGGCACACACACATACACTTTGTTTTTGTGGGATTTTAGACAAGAGACTGTTCCACAACCAATGCACTTTTCTTTACAATTTAAGGTGTAAAAATGGATGTAAAACACAATGATTGTTTTTTGCGTTATGGTTACGGATGTCAGCGGGAATTCATATTCCTCTCTGCCCTATTTATTATTATGCAAATCCCTGGTTAACACTTATGAGGGATTTTAACGAAATATTAAAGTTTTCTTGGCTGTTGTGCTTCCACGGTTCCAACTCCAGTTGTAATATAATTTACTCAAAAGGGGAATTAAGATTTGTCTTAGTCACCAAAGATAGAAAGGGAGATTTTTACTTTAAAACAAAGATATTTACCAACTATCTTAGCGAATCCTGGCAAGGTCACCAGTCTTATGATATGAGCGAGCTCTTGCCTCGTTTATTACTCACATTCGTGAATCATAATTTATATAGATGAAAATAAGGAAGTTTGGAGGTCGCCAGCCGGCATACAGACACTAAATATCGGCAATAAATGTTTTTAACAATTACTTTAACAATGTAGTAACAAAAGATAGCACAACGGATATAATATTATATATGAATAATATTAGGTTAACCGTGGTTAACCGCTGAAGCTTGAAGCTGCAAGGGGCTTCTCTGGAGTGGAGTGGTGCGCTATGGTTCATAACCATACGTGGAAGTTTCAGCAAAAGTACTCTCATCCCCTGGAAGGGAAATTTACGACAATTAAACACTAGCTAATATGCACAGATTCGCTAATCCACTTAACCATTCACTTACACTGCACTATTTGACTTATAAAGATTATTTATACTAATTGACATAGCAATAAGTCTTATAATTAATTGCACATGGCAGCAGCTATATTTACAAATGGTTAGCGCTTAGACATCATGAAGAGAGGCTACTCTCAGGGCAAGGGGAAAACGGTCTCAAGTGAAGTCCACCATGAGGGTACGCCGAAGGGTAGGAGAGAAAGGAACAAAGGATCGGTGGACAGGATTTCTTGCTGTACAGATAGGAGGGAAGGATGGGATGTTATTCTGGGGAAGGAGGAAGGATAGGTTAGGGTACGAGGTTCTCTTACAACAGATACCTTACCTTGTAAGGGAGAGACAGTTGCCTCTCGGGAAGAGGCGGACAGAGGACAAGACGTCCGCCTCGTAAGACTCTCAGTAGGTGAAGACCGCCAGCCATGCTTTCGGCGTTCGACCCATCATCCTTCGAAAGTTGGGGGGTACTTCCTTGGAGGGTTTTCTACTGGTCACCGACCCTTGGTCCCTTTTGTCTTAGGCCTAGACTTGCATCACAATTCCCCATTTGGGGGGTGCCAACTTGGCACTGTTGTCTTGTGGTGGCGTCTGAAAGTAAGAGACCTCGGGGAGTAGACTGGTCTAGGATAGGTGGGTTATTGGCGAGGCTCTGGATAGGACCACCAAACTTGCATTCGTCCAAATTCCCATGCTGCTTCTCTCATATGAGAGGATAAAATGGTGGAATGGCCGTCACGTATTACAATATATATATATACTATTATATATATATATATATATATATATATATATAATATATATATATATATATATATTTATTTATTGTATGATATGTCTGAAATGCACTGCCGAGCATTAACCTGCAATGCATTTGCGAGCAGTCAGCTCTCTGATCTCATACAATAAAGTCCTGTCACCAAGACGTCGTCTCATTACAAACCCAACATGGCGCAGTGAGTTTTCTAACCAAGTCATGCCCCTGATACGTCGACCAGTCCAGGCCAAGCCGAGGCGTGCCTCTCCTGTAATGCCAAGGGCCTTGTCACGGGCCATGATGCAAGCACAAACTTTAATTGCAGACCAGCAACGCACCATCCGTTCCTTTCAGGATGCTCTTCCCGGTACTGGATTACGTGCCGGCAAAGTCCCTGTCTCTGCTGCCCCTGAGATGTAATGGTGTGATGTCCTCAGCAGAGTTCAGGTCCTGGAGACGTTCGATGACGTGTTGGATCCACCTCAACAAGTTCCCGCCGCAGGATGTTGTCCTACATATTAGACTCAACTGTGTGCTGGCGCTGCAATGTGCACTGGATGCTCGGTACTCTGACGCCAAATGGAATGCCCTTACTCCAGACGCAGCTCTGGATGCCATCGGGAACATGTGTTATGGTCATTGAATTAGGCACTGCAATGGTCCACATTTTTTGTCCTTGCACAAGGGCGTGAAGAGTCTGTTAGTGATTATTTCTCAAGGTGTGCTCAAAAGGCCACCGACTGTGATTTTCAGTGTCCCAAATGCAGGGAAGTGCTTGGGCAAACATATGCTGTTACAGAAAATAATGGTGGGTCTCAGTGACCCTGTGTTAAAAAGGCATGTATTTCAGGCATGTGATACGTTTAAAAGTGTAGATGCCCTTCAGGCTTCGTGTTGTACTTTTGAAGCTGCACGCCAAGACGTTGAAAGCGTCCTGCTTGTCGCTATTGGTGCGAGGGAGTCGGCTGGCGCCTCAAGTGATGACGTCACTGGCACAAATGATGTAGAGCTAGACGTCACGGTGTTGCGCGGTAACTCAAGTGCAAAGCATTGAGGAAATTGCGGGGGACGTCATTAGCCTGGTCGAGCATTGTGCCCAGCAAAAGGTATGACGTGTCATGGGTGCCAAAAGGTAGGGCACTTCCAGAAATGCTGCAGAAGTACAAAGAAAGCGCCGCTCCCCTCGAGTTTGGTGATTGTCGCAGACACACACCTCTCCCCCCACCCCACGATCAAGGCTTGTGTTTCCCATAGAGGCGGAAGGCCGGTGTCTACACTCGCCATAGCAGACACAGGAGCACAGATCTGCATTGCTGGGCCCATGATTCTTCCAAGCCTGCACATAAAACCCCTGGAGTTGCAACCTCAAACAGGTCTGAGGGACATTGCTAATCTCCGAGTGAGATGCCTCAGATCAACGGCATGTACCATTGAAATAGGTGGGCAACGCATGAAGCAGGAGGTTTACTTCGTGCCAACGGCCAAAAACTTCTATTTATTGCTGAATGCTTGTAAGGAGCTCGGAATAGTACCGCCTGGCTTCCCTCACCCTTCCCCTCTCATTGCATCAGCTGACGTTAGTAGCGAGGCAATCTCTCAGCCTAACTCCCCTCAGACAATGAAGCCAGCCTCCATACCTATCCCACCCGTGGAGGAGAACATACCAAGACTGGAGGAATGGTTATTAGTATGTCACTTCTCATCCACGACCTTCAACACAGCCAGGGAACCCCTACCTGTGATGACGGGCAAGCAGCACCACATACATTTATTGCCCGATGCCGTGCCTTATGCCTGTCACACCCCGGCAGCAATCCCTAAGCATTGGGAAGAGGAGGTCAAGGCCCTGCTTGACGAAGATGTTCAGAAGGGCATGATAGAATCAGTCCCGGCAGGGGATGCAACGGAGTGGTGTGCAAGGATGGTCGTGGTAGCCAAGAAAACGGGCCAACCTCGCCGCACAGTAGACTTCCAGTGCCTCAATGCCCACTGTCTCCGTGAGACTCATCATACACCGGCACCCTTCGACATGATCTCGAGCATCCCCATTCACACGTACAAGACTACAGCAGACACCTATTGGGGTTTCCACCAAGTGGAACTGGACAAGGATAGCCGCCCACTCAAGACCTTCATCGTACCCCATGGGGGCGGTACCGTTATCGTAGGCCCTGCAAGACATCACCAGAAAGCATAAATGCATTGACAACACCTTGCTATACGACTACAGATCGAAGAGGCGTTTTGGCACATATATGAAGTCCTGTCAATGTGTGCCTCTGCAGGTATTACACTCAAGCCCGAGAAGTTCAAATGCTGCCAGAGAGGTTACCTTCGTCGGGTACCACTTGGGATGGGAATCATATAAGCCTGCAGACGAATGACTAGATGCCATTCGTAACTTCCACATGCCAGAGAAGCCCTCCATCACTAATATTAGGTCATGGTTCGGATTCGTGAACCAGTTAGCCCTATTCCTTGCAACGGCGCCCATCATGGAGCCTTTTAGGGACCTCCTTAGAAAACCCACGGGGAAAAACGTCTACTGGGATAGCCAGCTACGTAGCAAACTCCAGCAGGCACGGGAGGTCATCTGTCAATTAGCCAAGGACAGCTTGGCATATTACGACAAGACGCGCCCTACGATAATCATGACGGATTGGAGCAAGGAAAGCATTGGTTTCGTCGTCCTCCAGCAATATTGCGCTTGTCAGTCAGCTGACAGCCCCTTTGTTGCAGGGCGGCTGGCGTCTTGCCCTATGTGGCAGTTGACACCTCAGCCCGCCAGCAGAATACCCCTTCCAGCAAGTCGTCACAGACATGTTCCAAATAGAGGGCAATGTATACATAGTATACGCAGACAGACTAACCGGTTGGTTAGAAGTAGCTCACTTCCCCTGTGGTGCCATGTCCAACAAAATAAGCAATCACCTTCGATCCTATTTTTCACGCTGAGGAGTCCCAGAACAAATATTGACTGACGGAGGTACGAACTTGGCCAGCTAGGAGATGGTTGCCTTCTTCAGGAGATGGGGAGTCAAGGTCCGTCTGTTGTCAGCCCAGTATCCCCAGTCCAACGACAGGGCAGAAGCAGCTGTCAAATCGGCAAAGAGCCTACTCCAAGAAAACATGTCATGAATTTCGAACTGATCATTCGAAATCCCCGCCATTTAACTTCACAAGTGTTGCTTTAAATTGGGGTAAGACTGAGGGATCTCGCGGGCGATTCATTGAACAGAAAGCTGTCCAATACACGACAGTTAAGACGTAATTCCTAAATGCCTGGCGGGGAAGGAGCGCGTCTTATAGTAATGAAGACGTTATGAATTTTCATTAATAAATATAATTTGCTATTCCCTAGTACGAGCTAAATTGTCTATGTAGAGATTTGGAGCTGTCGGGAATTTCTTCGACTTTTATTATTTTTTTTTTTATGATTCGTGCCCAGATGTTCCGGGCCGATGACAAGGCCGTGAGGAGGCGCGCACTCTAAAACTATCAGGGTGAGATTCAATAAAATTTGGTCAACAAAACAGTTTTATTACGAAAAATAAACATTTAAACACATTAACAATACACTGAAACCAAAGTTCCTAGCAGAATTCCACAGTATACGCAGTTTCTTACTACTCTCACTAATTTAATTCAAGGAACCTGATAACTCTCATGGCTTTTTTCTGTGGTAGCCCATAGGGTCTTTGATATCACGTGCTTGTAAAGCACTAAGTCCACGACTGGACGAAAAATCTGCACAATACGAGACCCATTTACTCAATATCACAAACAAATAACATTCTTACACTGGCAGCTTTCGTTTGCTGCATAAATCGAGTCCCTCATCGCAGGGATGACACATCTATACGTGGATAAAGTTAACTTACAGTTACGACGGAATTCGACCTAGCATGGCAATAGCTGGGAGTCGGAGAATTGAGAGACACACAAATTTCACGGTACTTACACGGTTCAGGGTCTGGGCAGGAATGAAGCGTCGCTTCGCCCTTCTTCAAAAGAAACTTACGCTTTCCCGCGTGAACTACAGAATCCTTGTAATTCAGGCGGGAATCATCGTTTATTTAGACATTACGGAAATCACTTAATCTATTTTACTCCTGAATGTGAAATATGACAGTTACATTATCATTTAGGATCAAGGAATTGACTCAAAGTTCTGGCTGAAGGCCGTAATCTGAAAATTCTTGAATGGCTACGGAGTCCTTGGCTCCAAATCTCTACATAGATAATTTATCTCGTACTAGTGATTAGCAAATTATATTTATTAATGAAAATTCATAACGTCTTCCTTACTATAAGACGCGCTCCTTCCCCGCCATGCATTTAGGAATTGCGTCTTAACTGTCGTGTATTGGACAGCTTCCTGTTCAATGAATCGCCCGCGAGATCCCTCAGTCTTACCCCAATTTAACGCAACACTTGTGAAGTTAAATGGCGGGGATTTCGAATGATCAGTTCGAAATTCACGACAGGAGCCAAGGACTCCGTAGCCATTCAAGAATTTGCAGATTACGGCCTTCAGCCAGAACTTTGAGTCAATTCCTTGATCCCAGATGATAACGTAACTGTCATTTTTCCCATTCAGAAGTAAAATAGATTAAGTGATCTCCGTAATGTCTAAATAAACGATGATTCCCGCCTGAATTACAAAGATTCTGTAGTTTACGCGGGAAAGCGTAAGTTTCTTTTGAAAAAGGGCGAAGCGACGCCTCATTCCTGCCCAAGTCCTGAACGTTGTAAGTACCGTGATATTTGTGTCTCTCGGTTCTCCGGCTCCCAGCTATTGCCATGCCAGGTCGAATTCCGTCGTAACTGTAAGTTATCTTTATCCATGTATAGATGTGTCATCCCTGCGATGAGGGACTTGATTTATGCAGCAAACGAAAGCTGCAAGTGTAAGAATGTCATTTGTTTGTGATTTTGAGTAAATGGGTCTCGTATTGTTCAGATTTTTCGTCCAGTCGTGGACTTAGTGCTTTTCAAGCACGTGATATCAAAGACCCTAAGGGCTACCACGTAACAAAGCCATGAGAGCTTTCAGGTTCCTTGAATTAAATTAATGAGAGTAGTAAGAAACTGCGTGTGTCGTGGAATTTTGCTAGTAACTTCAATTGCAGTGTTGGTTCTTAATGTACATTGGGTTAGCCGCCCGTGATGCTCTTTCGTTCACGTTCAGAGTATTGTTAATGTGTTTAAATGTTTATTTTTTTTAATAAAACTATTTTGTTGGCCAAATTTTATTGAATCCAACCCAAATAGTTTTAGAGTGCGCCTCCTCAAGGCCTTGTCATCTGCCCATAACATCCAGGCACGAATCCTAACAAAAATAATAAAAGTCGAAGAAAATCCCGACAAAACACATCAAAAGGGGGAGCCCTTGAGTCAGACAAGACGGCCCTGGCGATACTCCAGTATCTCAACACGCCTCTGAGTGAGATCAACAAGTCGCCATCTCAGCTTGCAGCGAGTCGCCAGCTGCGTGACGGGGTACCCGACGGGTAGAAGACACCTGTTAGTAGACAGGTATTGGAGACGGACGATACGTCAAAGGGAACTACAAGTGGCAAAATCACAGGAGGCCATGCGCACCCTTGACACCACCAGGAGACTGCCGCCCATCAAACTAGGTGCCCATGTACGCATACAAAACCTGGCTACTAAGCAGTGGGACAGAACGGTCGTGGTATCGGAAACTATACTGTTTTTTTTCATCTGTCCATCTGCCTGTGGTGTTTTTGTATGGTAACACTGCGTCCCGGGCTTTAATTAGTTACGCTATGTGTAAGTTTTAGGTAAATAAAAGGATATCTGGGCGTACATTTGCAACTGAAAAGTGTTTTAATAATTTACTGTATGCGAATTACACCGTTAATATTCGAAATAGGATATTATTATAATCGTTGAATGTAAGCTGAATGTAACTATCTAAAGCCCGGGACGCAGTGTTGCCATACAAAAACACCACAGGCGGATGGACAGATGAAAAAAAACAGAGTTTTTATAGGCCAGTACACAGTCAAGCTCAACGGGAACGGCAGACTCAAAAAAGGAACAGGCGACATTTGAGAGTCATCGCTCCGTCCCCTAGCGCCCTTGCGTCTCGGCACGACATCCCCGCGAGGCCTACGCCTATAGAACCAGTTACGCATTCCATGCAGGACCACGGCGTCGTTGGTAGGCCCAAAAGGGCTGCCGGTAGACCCAAGTGGCTCCAAAACTTCATATAATGTTGATATTATTTGTTGTTTGCTCATATGATATACAATTGTACCAAGAATTTATTCCTTTTTTTTTCCTGTGTATATGTATTACGTGTAGTTGAGTGCCACTAAGCAACGTAGCTCAGTGTATATGTAACTGCATGTTTTTGTACTGAAAAGTTAGTTTAAAACAATTTTATTTTCGTAGCTCAATTCCATATTCATAGTGACATTGGCCGCTTTAAATTTTGTTATGTATAAGTATAATCTTGAGGGGGGGATGTACGATATGTCTGTAATGCACTGCCGAGCATTAACCCGCAACGCGTTTACGGTCGGCTCTCTCGTCTCGTTCAATAAATTCCTGTCACCAAGACGTCGTCTCATTGCAAACCCAACACACACACACACACACACACACACACACACACACATATATATATATATATATATATATATATATATATATATATATATATATATATATATATATGCGTGTTGTAAAGACCTTCTTCTACTAATCACGATCTTGTATCTCATCTAGCTAAGCAGACAACAGACTAATTACGGCGTACCTCCCCAGGTACGTTCTGGCGTGTTCGAACGGTTTGGCCCTGCCATTACGATTTACATCGACCGTATTCAGAAAGTCGTTAATGGAACCACACGGCGCATAGTTTTGATTTCTGACGAACCCCGAATTGTGTGTATATATATATATATATATATATATATATATATATATAATATATATATATATATATATATTTATTATTGCGCAGGTCTTTGAATGACGCTGGCTGAACATGTTGCGTTCAAGATAACGGGTATTGTCAATGTTGCGAACAGAATTCTCCGAGCACAACGCGAACTGTTTCGGTTGACTGATTAAAGTGTCATAAGGATTTTAGAGAAATTGGTTCCTGAGTTGATATTTTGTCTTTTGGTAATACAATTGAGTTTATTATACCTATTTATCCTCGTAATGACTTATGTAAAATCTCGTTTGTTGTTTATTTCAAGATTCGTGTGCCACTGTACCTTTCTGCTGGAAGAACGTGCTAGCTTCACTCTTGAAAGTTAGTGAGGAGGATGTTTCAACCGAGCCACATACATGATCGCCTTGGACAATATTGTGATAGGTATTTCAATTTCACGGTAAGTTATGACACGTTTAGATTACTTACGGTGCTGGAAATTCATTGTAAAAGGAAGTTTAAATATGTATTTGGTTACTTTTACGGCGAATAGTGACTGTCAAAGCGTTTCAATATGTAAAATAGCCACGTTCCAGTAGGAAAGTTGAGTTAAACTTGAGAAGAATATTCTCCAGCATGCGATAGCCCTAACTCTTGTTGTAAGTTCTGCCTTTGAAGTTTTTCCTAATAGCCCTATAGTATTCTCTGCGTTTGAGTTAGCATAATTTGTTAAGTTGGCTTGGGTTTTAACCGTAAAGGCATTACACCTAGATAAACCGCTACTAACGCTAAAACTTAGCTAGGTAACATTGTTTCGGTGGCCGTGTTCCTCCTGCTTACCTAGGTATGCGCAATTAGCTACTTCGTGGGCCTGGTGGCCTTGAGCAATCGGGTATTGCTTCTTGTCAACAATCTTGGGTGTCAGTTTATTAATCATGTTCTATTCACTAATTGAAGAAGGATAAGAGATGATTGGTTGAATTGATGGTTAATTTAAGTAATGGAGACACGACAGGTACTAGGTATTTCTTGGGAAATTGCACTTTCCTCTCCTAGTATTTTTGTTGCTTACTTAGGTAGGTATTAAGAACATAACCTCTGGTAGATCTACTATTCCGCGGCGAGCTAGACTATGGCAGTTAACTTTATTCTATAGTGTTTTACCTCCTGAACAAGGATTTAAAGAAATGTTGTTTCGGCCGGCTGTAATTAACCCGTAATTTAACTTTGAACTGTATCCTACGGTAAAGGATGTCCCGTTGCTAAGTAACCAATTGGTTGGAAGTATAGGTACAATGTGGTTTGGATCCCACAATATGCTGTAGCTAGGTCCCGTTGCTAAGTAACCAACTGGTTCTTAGCCACGTAAAAAAAATCTAATCCTTCGGGCCAACCCTAGGAGAGGTGTAAAACAGCTTAGTGGACTGGTAAAATTAAGATAAAACTAGGTTACAGCACTCATAGGCTGGTGATGAGGGTTTGGTGGATCTAGGGTACTTATGCCCGCCGGCCTAGACTATGGCAGTTGCGGTGTTTCAATGCAGTTTTACCTCCTGAACAAGAGTTTTAAGTAGCCTAATATTTATTTGGACGACTGTAATTAACCCCCAGGGGCCAGTACTAAACACAGCAAAATACATTGGATGCCCCAATCCCTAGTGGATGTCATTTCCGCGGTTACGTTCCATGCAGTCCGTGTGGACTGCTTCTATAGAAATACTGAGGTTTTCTTTTATCTTGGTCTTTAGTAGTAATGCTATTGGGAGCTAAAGATTTTATATATATCTAATATAATATATATATATTCTATATCTATATATTTATTTCCATATATTTAATTTAAACCTATTTATATATATATATATATATATATATATATATATATATATAATATATTTATAAAGTACAACCAAATTGATAGTCATCTCAACTTTTAAATGGTTTAGAAACAGTCTGTGGAGGATTTTTAGAGCAGGGCCCATGCCACCTGGTCATGTCCCCCCACCCCCCCCATTGAACATGAATAATAGGTAGTATATTTTCTTTCAGTAAATGATATTAGGTACCTAGTAAGAAAAAGTTGCTGAGTTAATGATTATTTCAACAACAACCACTGTACAACAAACTACGTACATATAAATATTAATATAGCTATACCTATGTATTGTATACTATGTGTAGGTTACATGTTATAGTATATATTGAAAACACACACACACACACACACGTGTACACACTAGATCTGCCACTGAATACATTCTAGAGTTTTTTTTATAATAAAAGGCCTAATTGATAGCTATCTTATAACTATGAAATAGTAAGTAAAAAAAAAAAAAAAAATTCCACAACGCCCTTAGAAGAGTGGAAGGTTATTTTTAATAATATAGATATCCTGTTCAGAAACACGAGAGAGAGAGAGAGAGAGAGAGATGCTGTTGAACTTTGTGCCCTCCTTAGTGGGGTAGTGCCATTTGTGCACTTCATGTGGTGCACTGTAGGCATTACTAAAGGTTCTCTGCAGTGTGCCTTCGACCTCTAGCTGCAACCCCTTTTGTTCCTTTTACTGAACCTCTGTTCATATTATCTCTTCCATCTTGCCGTCTACCGTCTCCTAAAAATTATTTCAAAGTGCAACAGCGATGTTTTCCTCCTCTTAACCTTTGAAACCTACCCCCACTCAATTTCCTTTTCACCACTGAATGACCTTAAAGGTCTCATTGCTTGGGCTTGGGCCTAAGTTCTATATTCAATTCAATTCATTTCTCATGATCTTGCCCAACTTAGCTAGCCTATGCTGTTAGAATATTTGATCATTAAACTGGAGTATTCCTCTACCTCTTGGTTTTAACTATGTATTCATCGGTCAAATAGGCAGACCTTGTAAAGAATATGGTTTTTTTTCTTTGCACTTGATTGTTTGTTCCTCCTTAAATACAAATCTTTGTTCTTTGGATATAGCCTGCAAACATGAGCTTGAACTGCTGTTTAACTTTCAGGCAAGTAGACGGGGTTGGGAAATCCCTGCTCACCTGTTGGTCTGCACTTCACTTTTCCTGTGGCTGCCATCATGTCAGGATGAAATTATACTCTTAGCCCAACTTTTGCTTCTGGCATTCTTACATAAAATTCTGAGAATTTTGTTTTTTGCTTTATTTCCAATTTTTTTTTTTTTTTTTTATAAGGATGAGCCAAACTCATTAGTCATAACAGCCTTCCACCTCCCTTATGAGGAAACTCCAGGTATAGGTTATGCGCTGCCAAGAAGGATGTGCCTTGCATTAGGTTTGTTCCTTTCCTCTATGTAGGGACATAGATCTTCACAAACATTGTAGATTGTGTAGGAAGCACAAATATGATAAAAAAAAAAAAAAAAATCCAGGCTTATAGTGCCATGTATAGCAGTCTTAAAGGTGGGTGAAGTTTGCTAAGAAGAAGAATAGAGAGAAGGTGACATTGAAGGTTGTCTTTAGAATTTTCATTTATCCCGCTAAACTTCCTGCCTCTGTTTGCTACTCCCCAGGGGAAAGGTTTCCCCCTTGCCAACTCCTATTTAGTGTTCAGGAGAGAGGTTTCAAGGGGAAGAGGATGACCATTCTGGCATCTCACTTGAGGCCTCTCTTTACTCTGAAGGAGAGCTTTTCTCTGGAGGATGCTCTCTATTGGAGCAGAGGCAAGAGTCATATTAACCCTACTTTTCTTGCAGGTGCAACAGAGGATAAGCAGCTCAAGAGTTGTGGCCTTCTCTGGGCACCTCAAGGAGCCCAGTGTCTCCCTTTAGCTGAATCACATGAAGGCAACTAAGGTGTCGTGTGTCACTGCTTTCACTGTGACTGTCACGACTTCAAAGGTCATGGTGTCCACTGGTTCCTGGACCTCTTTTATATACTTGTATAGTGTCTCCAAATTCACATGTCTTGTTAATGATATGCCCTGAGGAGTTGTCTTAATAGGCTCTGCGGGTGGTCCTCCTCCTCCATTCTCTTCTCTTCAATGGTGACCCTAGAGGCACTTGGAGAGAAGTTGAAAAAGGAGAAGGAAGTTGTCATCATTTTCATCTTTTTTGTCAAATGCTGTTGCTTCCTCACCTTTTGCTTCCAAAACTAGTTAGTGGAGAAAAAAAGGTTGCTACGTCTCCCCACGGGAAGTCTTTTGAGTTTCCAGCAGTTAGTCCAAGCGCAAGGGTGCAACTGCCACCCAGGATTCTCTAGACCCCAGGTGTACCAGTACGATCTTCACAGTACCCCTACCAGAACTTGCCAGCATGGCCCAGTAGAAGGTGAAACAAACATGCAGGTGCTCTTTCACCCCCCCCTCCCCCCCCCTCCCCGCTCTGCAAAATGAGCGAGCCTCAGGCCTCGGGGTTGTGACTGGTCACCCAGGCTTAGCAGGAGGAAGTCATCCATTTTTTTAATAAAATAATTTTGTTATATAGTGTTTACCAAGTACTTACATAGCATTTAGTTTAATTTACAGTGGACCCTCGTATTTGCGTTCTCTGGATTCACGGACACGCACATTCGTGGATTTCTCTCGGGAACATTTCCCTGCATTATCCGCAGAAAATTTGCCTTTTCGTGGTATTTTTCTATGAGAAATAAGCACATATTCCTGTTTTTTTTTTTTTTATCAATTTCATCATTAAATGCACTTTTTGTGATAAAACTATTAAAAAAACCAGGCATGAAAATTTTTAGTGGTTGTTTTCTTGAGTTTTAACTAACGAAATAGGAGGTTCTAAGCATTTTTATAGAGGTTCCAACTATTCATGGGTTCTAACTATTCACGGGGGCCGGATCTGGTATGCATCCCTCACAAATATGCGGGGACCACTGTACGCAGAGCAGTTCAGATTCAGATTTCGAGGTAGCGAAACTTATGTGTATGTGACACCAGTCTCGTCCCCCTAGCCTCTCGAGAGGGCTAGGAACGACTGCAGACAATCTCATATGCTTATGTCCATTAGAGGGGAGGAGGAAGGGCTCTGGTCATGTAATTACTGGCAAGTACATCTATACAAAAATTTATTTAATTATACAAATGTAATTTTTTTTATATAAGTAACTCACCAAGTATCTGCATAGCTGCTTCCCACATTGACAGGAGGTGGATACGTGGGATACATGGTCATAGTATTCTACTCTAAAGCATTAAGTCATGTAATGATTTAGAAATAGAAAAGATGTTAGCAATGAAATAATGCTTATTGTTCCTTGTTAGTCAAGAGAGCTTTCAGTAGAAACTGCCTGTGGTTGGTGCTTAACTTAACCTGTAGTGGTGCGGCAGTAAAGCCGAGGTTCGCCCCTACTTAGTGGGAGCTTTGTAGCAGAGGAGTGCTTCAATCACTACCAAAGCATCAGTGAAAGTTATGCAGCCACAGTACTGTCCAATGGCTAGCTAACTTTCAAGGTTCCCATTGTCTTGGACACAGTACGATAATAAAAACAACCAGCTTATGTGTCACCTACACTGAAGTAAAACCACAACCCATCCACTTAAAAGTGTCGGTGAAGGTTTGGCAAATAGGAGAATCCTATGCTTCCTTCTGTGATACCATGTCAGTAACTGAAATTTGCCATCATTTGTATAGACTAGCCAGCATCGCACCATCTAACATCCGTCAAGTTGCAATGGTTACAAAGCAAAAGACCAAACAAGCAAATGATCCCAGGCTTCCACTCTACAACCATCGTGAAACAAAAAGATGTCTGAAAGAACTAGAGACCCCAGATCTATCAAAATACAGACTGCAGAAATGGAGAGAGAGCAACAGACTACTAATAATGCCCTCCCTGACCCAATTGAAGACCTGCCCTGAGGATTCTCCCTCACCAGAAGGGAATGGGTCTCCCCAAATAGAGGAAGAACAAAAGTTGGTAGGACAAGGGATAACCTCTAGAGATGGGTTTACACAAATGGTGCTGAATGCCCCTGGGGGGAACCAATCCAAGATATGAATCACTTCTGTCGTAGTTGCCCACTTGTTCGGACATGGATCTAAGAACAGCAAATTACAGCACTCCAGTGGGTAGGACAATGGTGCGATAAGATATGAATGAATGAATGTCTTTAAACTCTCGTAATCATGAGAAACAAAGAATGGTCATGCTACCAGTAGGTTGAAGGGATGTGAGAGATTAAGAAGCCCTGAAAGCTTATGAGGTAGAGGCTGTTCTAACATCTTTAGCTTTTGCTAAAATGAGGCAAAATCTTCTATATCCGAGTGTCTCAGAAGATTAAGTCCATTAGGGTAAAGGCAAGATGTTCTAATTAGAATATCCTGGTTTATAAGTGGTCTGGGAATTTGGTTTTCTAGGAAATACAGACCATCAGCCAAGCAGAGAGCTCTCTATTTCTCCTCAGTGCTAGAGAACAATTCAGATTCCCATAGAATGAGTTTGCCCTAGACTAGTTGTTGTCAGGAGTTCTAACCAGAAGAGAGACTTCTTTCCCACTGTTATCCCTACATTAAAGGGTCAGTTGCCAGATGTGCCTTCACTGCCTTCCTTTCAACATCAGGCATGGTTTATTCTTTGGCGAAGTGGTTTTTACGACTGCATGCCCTTGCTGTCATCAACCACAGTTATTGGCGGTGGGCTTCGCCTTTGACTAAAAAGTCCATCTGCAAGGCAGTAGTTTCCACAGCTATTGGCAGTGGCCCTAAGCCAGCAGTTTCCATACTTATTGGAAGTGGGCCTAGCGTTTTACTAAAAAGTAAGACTGCAAGGCAGCAGCTGTCCTTTTAGTCACCTTTTATGACATGCAGGGCCTTACACTGGTTGTATCCTTAACACCCCTACAATAGGGTCATCTAATCAGAACAACCAGTGCCTGTTTAAACAACTTAGTCCCTGGACAGCTTTCAAATCTGAACACTCAACAGAACGGAAAATCTTTTCTCCTCGGAGCAAGTGATCGCTATTGGGTGCTCAGAGCAAGCACTAGTGTCGTAGCAAAAGCTGGTGTCGGACTGTTGTTGGCACCAGGAAAGCAGGGTGCCAGACTAGCTATGAGCTCGGGTGAAGCCTGGCGCCCCTTGAAGACACGGATGTCCGCAAAACTCTTAAAGGGGCCGGCCGGAACCCTTATAGTATATGGGGGTATAGGGCGAAAAATGCCAAGTCATGAAAATATTCACGGAGCTTCGTTTGGCAATGGAGAATACATATACAAAATATTTTATCAAAATTCCTCTTACTTTATTAGTTACAGGGTAATTTAGGAAACGTAACGCAGTAAGCCAAAAACATTGATACGTACAAGAAGGTGCTATATTTCTTCTTTTGTTATAAATTTTAATAATTAATGTCAAAGAAATTGTGAGCAATGGCATCTGTAGAGATTCCATGAGGCGGCAGGAGGGAATGTAGTTTACTTTCCAGTGTGAGGAGAAGCCTCTTGTAGTGTACACGTTCGAGTTTCACCTTGGACATTTGCTTGCTTTTACGTATGTGTATCTGTTTTGGCAAGAATTTCATCATGCCAACGAGGAAAAGACTAGCAAAACATCTCGCTGACATACTCACGAAGGAAATTTGCTCTAATATAATTACAGAATGTCATAATATACGCGATATTAGTGTAGTTAGTGAAGACAGAGAGAGAGGGAGGGGTGCGTAGTTAGGAATGCCCGTCTTGCCTGACGCACAAGTCGTGCAGTACCCCAGACTACGGTCTTTGAGCAAAGGGATCTTCATTTATGATAATAACATAGTTTTGGTTTATTAATACCCAAAAAGTAATATGAAATTCATAATAATCATGATTTATTAACATCGTCTTTGTAAAAAGAGAGTACACGTTCGAGTTTCATCTCTGACTTTCTCTTGATTTTACGTCTGTTTATATTTGCTTCTGCAAGAATTTCACCGTGCCAAAGAGGAAAATGCAAGGAAAACATATCACTAACATACAGAAGAAGAAAATTCGCTATAACAAGCCGAGTTAGTGAGGAAGAGAGAGTTGTGTAGGAAGGAGTGCCCTATCTTGCCTGATGCAGTGCCCCAGGCTACAATATATGAGCAAAGGGATCAACATTTATGATTAAATTATGATATATGTTTAAATTATGATAAATACCATAGTTTTGGATTATTAATACTCAAAACAGAAATATGCATTCATAATAATTATTATTTGTTAACATTTTTATAAAAATACAAAGGAAAACTTTTAACGGCCGTATCACAAAACTATACTTATTGACCTACAAAGTCTATCTTCTCACTTAGTTTTGAAGCTATAGTACTGAAATTTGGTATATACTCAGAAAGACATTATAGAAAAATCAAATAAAGCCCTTTTTCCAATATTTGTTTTGTCTTTTTTTTAATAAAATTTTTTTTTCCTGATTTATAGGGTTTATTTTTTTACTATAATGAAAAATTCATATCTAGCATAAAAAAATGACTTTTAGTAAAAGAAGTCATTTGATTGGAGGTCTACATCAGCTCTATATATGGTAGTAATCCCAGGTCTTAATATTAATTATCAAGGGAGGAGGTAGAATTTGAGAAAAGGTCATTTTCGGGGTAAATCGCACTGGCGTCACACAACCGAAGGTCAGAGGCGAAAATCATATGCGGTTTGGAGATGTCCCAAGTCACCTTATCAAGTGGTATGAATATCAAAGTCCTGCCCTTAAATGGCATTAGCTGGCCGGCCCCCTTAAGGGAGAAAGAAAAGGATCCAGGTCTTGGGTCAGTCCTTGTCCTTGACTAATATTCCAGAGAAGAGGGGCAAAATATCTTCTTTTTCCTTGCTTGGCCTTGTCAGGAACTTTAATGGAAAAGATAGGGATGCCAGCGAACTAGGTATGTTGCAAAAGGGACACGTCTCGCATAGGAGACATAGGATTTGAGAAACCAGCTTCAGAAAGTTGATGAAAAGAGGTCAACCAACTCATGTGCACCATCCCTAATTGCCTTGTCTACGCAAGACAGGACTCCCAACCAATCTGCACCAATATTGTCTTGAAGAGATGTGCATGCTTCAATCTTCTTCAATAGGGTACCAATTGTCCAGTCTAACAAGCTGACGATCACGAATGTCTGAAACTAGTTTTTTTACCTTATGATCTGCTTCCAAAGCAGCGAACTTAACTTGGCTTGTGCAAAGGCCGATCCTCTCAGAGTCAACGATGCCGGAGAAAACTAGGGAGGAGGCAGAGAGTCCCAGGGACGGAACTTGACCTGGGCATAAGACAGGTGTACTTTCTCTTAGAAAGGCAAGAAGGAGGAGTGCAAAACACCATTTTGCCAGTACTCCTCTCCTCTGACAGCCAGCTGTCAGTGGTAGACAGCGCCATCTTAAGACAAACTGGAGAGGACCATCCTTGAGCAACACAACACACTACATACTCATGCTGATCACTGAGCTCCCACCAGGTGTTCAGCAGCCAACAGGCGCCCAGTAACCAGCAGATGCCCAGTGGCATCTCTAATGCTGCGTACTCGACTTCTCTCTGAGCTTGGACGTTCAGAAGACACTGGGCGCTCGCCATAAACTGTAGTACACTCTTGTCCCCAAAACACTGCAATAGTAGTTGTGAACAATTGGTCTCCAGGCTTTTACACTTTGTTCAGTGTTAGATTCCAAGAGAGAGGGTGACCTGAAAGATGCATATTTTCAAATACCCATCTAACAGTCCTCTTGGAAGTACCTATGCTTTACCCTTAGAGGGATGGTCTGTCAGTTCAGGGCACTTTTTAGGGGGTGATTAAACTTTGAGAAGTCATGTCTTGTAGCCAAGCTGAGGGTATAGTATAGTACCTGGGTATAGACATGACATCAGCTAGATTGGAGAAGCTGGTCCCTCATATGCAGTGTCACCTCTGCTCATTACATTGGAGGTTGAGTAGGAGTGCCACTTGGCACTCTCTCCCCCCACATGATGTTTTTGTTCTCAGATGTAGCCAACAAGGGATGAGACACGGTTGGAGTTGTTCCTGTCACATAATATTGGTTTTTTCATACGCATCCAACAAGGGATGGGATGCACACCTGGAGGAATTGGTTTTAGGCGTGTAGAACCAGAATGACAAGCACCTTCACATCAATATCCTGGAATTGAAGGCAGCGTGCCTGGCACTCAAGCATTTTTATGCATGACACTTACCTGGCAGGTATATATAGCTTATCCTCTTGACGCACTGGCAGAATTTAAAACAAAACTCGCGGCAACCGCTAGTACACTGGTAGTTCAAGGTGATGGCCACCCGCTCCCGTGGCGCTGGTACTTGGAACTATTCCCGTTTTCCTCAGATTTTTCTCTGCCGCCGAACCCGGCAACATCGTTGTTGGTTCTCTGTTGGAATTTCCTGCTCGTTATCTGACTTTTGGATATTGGTATCGTATTCAGGAAGTTAGAGTGGCAATCGCAATTGTTTTGAATTTGTCTAGTATGTCTGATTCAGGAAGTATGTTTAGAGTTTGTGTGAAAGAAGGTGTAAGGTGAGATGCCGAAATCATCGGTAGATCCACATACTATTTGTAAGAAGTGTCGTGAGTTTGTATGTACGTGGGGACAATAGTGTAATGAATGTCAGTGTCTGAATGAGAAAGAGTGGAAGGCTCTTATGAAGTATGTGGAGAGATTGGAAAAAGATCGGGTTAGAAGATCTGTATCTAGGAGTGAAAGATCGGGATCTTCGAGTAAACCTTTGGATGATTCCTTGCATGTGTCTTCTCCAGCTCATTCACGATGTAGATGTAGCACCTTTTCCCCAGGTTTCTCCTGCTCCAGTTGCTGTATCTGAGGATACACGGATCCACAAATAGTGAAAGTGTTCGCTGCCCTTGCGTCATAGGGAGACCAAATTAAACGGTTAACGGACAAAGTGGAAGTGTTTGGTGACAGTGTTGTGGAGGGGGCGTTCTGATCGTCTCTCTCGTGCTCCTAGACCTAGACCTCTGTCAAGCTCCCAGACCCAAGGGAGAAGGCATGTCGACAGTCGAAGGAGGCGAGAGGGGTTGACATACGATCAGGCGTCCCTTCAGGCAGTCCTGTTGAGACGTCCCAGGCTGCTGCAGTACGCCATAGAAAAGGCATACTGGGAAGTGCCGTTACTTCTCTTCGGATAGTTCGGCCTCGGGAAGGAGCAGACTTCGCGGAAGTATCGCGTCCTCTCAAGAGGTCATACTGTCCGTCCTCATTCTTCACAGGAGGAAAGGGCTTTCGACCAGGAAGGGTGGAGTAGCCCTGAGATTTTTTCATCGGAGGATGAAGAGATGATCCCTATCAAAAGTGGAGGATTTCACGTCGGCTGGAGTTTCGCTCGCCGCTCGTGTGAGCCGGTGCGTCCTCGATCTCCTCATCATCAGGAGTCTCGTAAGGAGGCGGGGACGAAGGAGGTGCTGCGGGATATTGCAGCAGAGATTGGCAGTAAATTGTGCAATCATGGGAGAAGCCCGAACAACCTTCGGTTAGACGTAAGGACTCGTCTCTCCCGGTTAAGTCCTCCAAGAGGACGCAGGACGTACAACGCGATCCAGGACGCAGGTGGTCCTGTAAGAAGGACGAAGTCAGGACGCAGGACGCAAGAGGAGAAGTGATGGACGCAGCGTGGACGCATTCACGTTCAGGAGGACGCAGGAAACGCAGGCGGCAGCAAAGTCAAAACATTGTCTCGACAAGGAAGAGAGGAGTTTTGTAGGGAGTCAGTGCCACATTTACTTTCTAAACAGCAGCTGCATAAGGACTCTGATTGGGAGAATCAGCAGGATCTTGGTTTGCAAGATATTTCTTCGCAGGAGGAAGAATTTGCGGAGAGTACGGAAGAGGACAAGACGGAAGCGCTTCTTCGGATTACAAGAGGCTAACAGAGTGCCTTCTTTCTCTGTTTGAAGGAGATTTTCAACCTTCAGGCCCGCCATCGCCTTTGTCGCAATTTTCAAAGACGAAGAAAGCCAAGAAATCGTCGTTTTTGAAAATGACTTTGTCCATTTCGGCCAAGAAAGCCCTTCAACGAGTAATGAGTGGTTGAAGGAGAAGAAAGAGTCGGGCAAGACTTCTTTTGTTTTTCCTCCGGCCAAGTTGGCTTCGAAGTCTGGTGTTTGGTATGCTACGGGGGGAAAGTCTTGGCCTGGTAGTACCTGCCTCCTCCCAGGGATACTTTTCCAACATAGTGGATAGCTCCCGTAGACATTGCTTTGCATTCAGCCAAAGTGTGGTGGACTTCTTCGGAGTTCGACCATTTACTCAAAGGTATCTTTAGGACTTTTGAGGTATTTAATTTTCTTGACTGGTCGTTGGGGGCCCTGGCTCGGACTTCGGAGATGGAAGAGTCGTCAGTATCCGAGTTGTCGAGAAGCATCATGTCCTGTATAAGAAATAAAGCCTTGAGAGATGGAGCTGAATGAATTGGCTTCAATATTCACAGCAGGCGTCTTGAAGAAAAGACATCTCTTATGCTCGTTCGCTGCTAAAGGAGTGTCGAACGCGCAAAAGTCGGAGTTGATGTTCTCGTCCCCCCCCTGTCAGGACAGCTCTTCCCTCAAGAGATCATTAAGGACATATCTCTCTCCCTCACTCAGAAGGCTACCCAAGATCTTCTTACGTCATCTGTGAGGAAGTATTTACCTTCTAAGGTCATGAAGAAGACTACGAAAGATACGAAGACAGCACAGCAGCCCTTTCTGGGGCGGGTAGGACTTTCTCCCGACCACATTTAGAGGGAAAAGAGTTCCAGCAAACAGAGGTGCTAAAACTTCAAACGAAACAATGAGTCAAAAGTCCTCCAGACTTGTGTAGGGGCCAGACTTTTGGACTTCTGGGAAGTCTGGCAAAACAAAGGAGCGGATCCTTGGTCCGTAAAGGTAGCGAAGGAATTGGGTACAAGATCCCCTTTCTCAAGAAACCACCTCTCGCTACAGCTCCGAGAGCCCTAGGGGCTCACTACATCGATTTAGAGAAGAGAGAGGCTCTTTGGCATCAGGTCGTCACCATGATGGAAAAAGGGGCAATAGAACCGGTTCTGGATTGCGAATCCCCAGGTTTTTACAACCGTTTGTTTCTAGTACCGAAATCATCAGGAGGTTGGAGGCCGGTACTGGACGTAAGCCAGCTAAACTTGTTCGTAGAAAAGACCAAGTTTACGATGGAGACGAACGATTCAGTACTGGCAGCGGTACGACCAGGCACTGGATGGTAAACACTGGACCTTAGGATGCGTACTTCCATATTCCATTCAATCCAAGGTCAGGGAAATATCTGAGATTCGTAATCCAGGGAGGATTTATCAATTCAAAAGCCCTGTGTTTCGGGCTGTGCACGGCGCCTCAAATTTTTACAAGAATGATGATGTGGCGAAGTGGCTTCATTTGGCAGGAGTCCAGAGTATCTCTCTACCTCGACGATTGGCTCATAAGAGCACAATCAAAACAGCAATGTCTGGAGGACACGAATGTAACATTAGATTTAACCCAGCAGCTGGGTCTGATGGTGAACCTGGAAAGTCTCGACTGATCCCATCTCAGGAAATAGTTTATTTGGGGATTCGGATATCCTCAGTGACTTTTCGGGCTTTTCCGTCACCCGAAAGGCAGACCATGTGTATACGGAAAGTGGAAGAATTCCTATTGAAAGACCAATGCTCAGCGAGAGAGTGGATGAGCCTGCTGGGGACACTCTCTTCTAGAGCGGTCATTTCACTAGGGAGACTTCACATGAGGCCCTTACAGTCTTTCTGAACGAATCGTGGCCAGAAGATCGCCAACCAGATTCCTTCCGTTTCCAATTCCTCCAAAGATAAAGGAGGAACTAAAGTGGTGGCTAGTGCCGGAGAGTTGTCAGAGGGTACGTCACTCCGCAGAAGAACCCAGACCGGATATTATTTTCCGACGCGTCAGACGCAGGCTGGGGAGCGACGCTGGGCCCTCGGGAGGAGTCAGGCCTTTGGAGCGAAGAAGAAAGGCATGGCACATAAACAGGAAGGAACTGATGGCGATCCTCTTGGCTATGAAAGCGTTCAGACCGTGGTCAGCGGCAAAGTAGTGCAGATCACGCGGACAATACCACAAGCTCTGGCGTATATACGGAAACAAGGAGGAACTCACTCGTTGTCTCTTTGCAACCTGGCGAAGGAGATTCTTCTTTGGTCGCAGGAAGAAAACGTCACCCTGCTCACCAGGTTCATTCAGGGAGAGAAGAACGTCAGGGCGGATCTGTTGAGCAGGGACGGACAAGTGCTTTCCACGGAGTGGATGTTGCATCGTCCAAGTATGCCAGAGACTGTGGAAGCTTTGGGGCACTCCAGTAGTGGATCTTTTCGCTACCCGCGGCGACGAAGAGGTTACCGAACTACTGTTCTCCGATCCCGGACCCTCTGCAGTCGCAGTCGATGCCTTCCTACTAGATTGGACGGGGCTAGATGCGTACGCTTTTCCCCCGTTCAAGATTTTAGGAAAGGTAATGAAGAAATTCAGGGAAAGTCGAGGAACAAGGCTCACCCTGATAGCCCCATACTGGCCGGCCCAAACGTGGTTCACAGAGGTACTGGAATGGACAGTAGATTCCCCGAGAAGTCTACCCACGAGAGTAGATCTTTCTCAAACAACCCCACTTCGACAGGTTCCACAAGACACCCTCGCTCTGGGTCTGACTGCGTTCAGACTATCGAAAGACTTGTCAGAGCGAGGGGGTTTTCTAGAGAAGCAGCGAAGGCAGTGGCAAGAGCACGAAGACCCATCGACCTATCAAAGTGTACCAGGCGAAGTGGGACAACTTCGTAGATGGTGGCAAGAATCGGAAGATTTCTTCATCCAGTACCTCTGTGACTCAGATTGCAGATTTCCTGCTATACCTGAAGAAAGAACTAGGTTTGGCTAATCAGACGATTAAAGGCTATAAGTGTATGTTGTCTGCAGTGTTTAGACACAGAGGTTTAAACCTGTCCAATGACGCAGATCTTAGAGATCTCCTCAGATCGTTTGATACAGAAGGATCGACGGTGCAGAACCCCTTCTTGGAATTTGGACGTCGTTCTCAAATTCTTGGAAACGGATAAGTTCGAACCTATGGGCAGTGCACCGTTGCGAGAACTAACTAAGAAAACTATTTTCTTAGTAGCTTTAGCTACAGCTAAAAGGATTAGCGAGCTGCAAGCTATTGACAAGCAAATAGGGTTGGAAACACAACAAAGCAGTTTTGTTCGTTTCAACAGGAGTTCTTCAGCAAAGAATGAGAATCCTTCGCATCCATGGCCAAGATCATTTGAGATTGAAGGACTGGCTGATCTGGTAGGTCAAGAGCAGAAAGGGTTCTTTGCCCAGTAAGAGCCTTACGATTTTACGTAGAAAGAACAGGAGGCATTAGGGGAACTTCAGGTTCTCTGTGGTGCTCTGTTAAAGATCCTACTAGACCTATGTCTAAAAACGCAATGGCTTTCTTTGTAAGAGAGTCATTAAAGATGCTCATTTGCTTTGTCAAGAAGAATGCTTCGGTGTAATTAAAGTTAAAGCTCATGAGGTGAGAGCAGTAGCTACGTCCTTAGCATTCAGAAAAAAATTTAGCCCTCAAGGACATTATAGATTCAACGTATTGGAGGACAAACTCTGTGTTTGCCTCGCATTACCTTAGAGACGTGAAGACAACTTTTGATAATTGTCAAACGTTAGGCCCGTATGTATCCTCAGGTACAGTACTGGGCAAAGGAGTTTTCCACCCCATAACCTAATAACATGCTAGGTTTTATTTTAATTAGGTTATAGTGTTTTATGGTTGTCTGAGGAGGTTAAAGACCAACTCAGTCTGGTGTTAGTGTGTATTATATGTGTGTGTGGTTCAGGTGACTAACTTTCCTAGCATGAATGCCCGTGGTGAATGAGGGCTAGGGTTCTCTGTCAACGAATTGGTCACGTCCAGTTGTCAGGCCCTTGTTGTTAGCTTTCTCAACAAACAGGTCACGTCCTAGTTGAGAGCTACTAAGGTTTAGCAGGCTAAGAGGCAGGACCTACGAAGTCAGCTACCTTAGCAGGTAAGGACATAATACATAGTTCTAAAAATTTTTGTTTAAATTTTTGAATTATGACGATGTTGCTGTCTATGGACCCACCTCCAAATGTGTCAATCAGCTATATATATACCTGCCAGGTAAGTGTCATGCATAAAAATGGTATTGTTATGATACAATAAAGTTTTATGCATACTTACCTGGCAGGTATATATAATTAAATTCCCACCCTCCTCCCTCAGGAGACAGGGTTCAGAGAAAATCTGAGGAAACGGGAATAGTTCCAAGTACCAGCGCCACGGGAGCGGGGTGGCCATCACCTGAACTACCAGTGTACTAGCGGTTTGCCGCGAGTTTTGAAATTCTGCCAGTGCGTCAAGAGGATAAGCTATATATATACCTGCCAGGTAAGTATGCATAAAACTTTATTGTATCATAACATACCATTTTAGGATTGAGCAATGGCATTCCATGCTGTAGATTTGTTTGCCACCCAGCACAACAGAAAACTCCCTTTATTCTGTTCCATAGTGCCTTACCCATGGTACTTCAATGGACACCTTCCAACGCCCATCGGGCAACCTAGTAGCTTACGCCTTTTCTCTGATTTGCTTGAGGCGATAGGTGATCAACATGTTATGGTCACCCTGGATTTGTGGGTGAATCTTGTGGCCCCTAATTGCCACATGCTGAATGGTATCTGGACCTACTAGCTGTTATCTGAGATCCAAAGCAGATAAAGGACAACTTTTTTGTCTTTCTTCTCTTTCTTGTTCACTGAGGATGGGTCCTAAAACTGAAAGGAGTCGATCTCTCATCCTCATGGGATATCTCTATATTACTGAGGAGCTTCAAAAAGTCTATATTACTGAGGAGCTTCAAAAAGTCTGTTCTTTCAGGTTACTTAAGACCCTTGAGTGGGACATGACTCTTCTCCTTTGGCACCTAATTTTTCACCTGTACAAGCCCCTTAGATACTTGGACAGGGATCTGATTCTAACTACTGTTTTCTTCTTGCCCTCACTTTAGCAAAGAGAATAGACAAGCTTCATGGCCTATCTTACAACATTAATCACTAGAGAGGATGGGGATCTGTCTCGCTCAAAAATTTTCCAGATTTTGGAGCAAAGAGATTCAAACTGTTGGTCCTTGGTGCCAAGTTCAAGTCTATCTTGATCTCCTCCCTAGAGGATTTCATTGGTAATGATCCTGAGGAGATGATGCCACTGGAAGAGAACTTGACATTATCTGGCCTGAGTGTTGACTCCTCTTTGTAAGTGCTACTGGCATAACATAGAGTGTTGTGAGTGTTGACTCCTCTTTGTAAGTACTACTGGCGTAACATAGAATGTTGTGAGTGTTGACTCCTCTTTGTAAGTGCTACTGGCATAACATAGAATGTTTTGTCCAAGAGCCAACATCATATTGGCTGCGTGAAATCATCCAGGGATCATATGCATTGCCTTGCTTTGGGCGGCAAGGAGGATGAGGGTACCGTCTGGCCAAGAGCTCATGAGGTCATGCTCCACTTTCTCTTTTGCTCAGGGCAAAGATTAGGATGCTAGAATGGTACATGCTGCACAGAAGCAGAATGCAGGTGGCAGGTGTGCTATTCAACCAGCCACCAGTCCATTATTTTTGTTTGTCAATTCAATTGGATGTACCCTCCCCCCTTTCTTGATGAGGATGTTCATTGAATTAGCTGCTTTATGGATTTTGGCACTGGTTATATCAGTCTTTATTAATAAAGGGAAGCAAGCTCATTACTCTACGCCCAGAAATCTAGTATGTATCTAACATCTTGTATGCTCAGCATCCTAGAAGTGTAGGATACCATTCTCTGCTCCTCCAGACCAGGAAGGGACATCCTTAGTGGGTTGAACCTACCATTTGGTTCAAGAAAACCCAGATTCCTCCCACCTATGGAGTGGTGTTCTATGAGCAAACAATATTGTATGAAAGTTACATGGCCGTTCCATCTTGCGGTCACTAGCTAAATATCCATGAAAATAACTTATGTATGAGTACGTTGGAAAAATGAGAATTACATATTTTAAATTTCCCATTTTACACAAGTAAATTTATACATTGAATGATGCTTACAAAATACCAGTTAGGATAGGCTATTGGATACTTTATATGAAATAATATTTAGTATATATAATAATATTTATTTAGTTTTATTTGGATATACACATATAATTACTGTTAGTTTATTTGGATATACTATAAATAATGATGAAATGGAAACCCGCCCTGCCCCCTCACAGCATAGTGGGTTATCAGGAAGAATTCTTGCAAGAGTGTAAACACTCTAATGCCACCTGGTGGGAAACAGGTGATTATAGACAGCCCATCCAGATCAGCTAAGTGGTTTTTCATATTCTGAACACTGATTGCACCTACTGGCATGTAGCTGTAAGCTAACTTTAACAGTAATTACTGGACTAAAATAAATAGCAATTTCTCTATTTCAGGTCTAAGATGCTCATTGTTTCATTCTATGCCAGCCAACAGTGAAAGAAGTAAAAGCAACAGTTAAGAGTTTATACTGAATTACTGGTTGTAGCTATTGAGGTACGTAATTTCTAAAAAGAAGTGTGCTTTCTGTGAAATACCTTTTGTTCCAGCAGAACTGCAACATTTGTGATCAACTCCCACCTTTTCTCTTGTTATGAGAACTCGTGCCCATAGCATACTATGTGGTGAAACTGGCACAGATGGAAGAGGTAGGAGTTAAGCAAAATCTGATTTATTGGAAGTCTCTCTCCCTGATAAATGATGGTTCCCATACCTATTTTAATGTTGCACCTAATGCACAATATATCACTTAGATACAGACCTTCAGCCTGGAAACTTCAAACGATACACATTCCTATGCAATAAATTCAAAATTATTTAAATGAGTGCAAAAATGAAAAATTGTGAAATTTTAAGTAGGACAACAACGTGGCAAGTTAGTTTGCCTCTGTTGCTTGCCAGTCTTCAGAACATTGTTATTGATTACTTTCCTGTCACATGCTGGCTCTATTGACAAGTGTTTGTATCAGTAGATACAGGCAGTCCCTGGTTATCAGTGGTGGTTCTGATCTTCATGGGGTGCTGATAAGTGAAAACTGCCAGTAACCAAAACTCAGTGATTTATGGTGCTTATGATGCCAAGTTTTGGTTATTGGCACCCGTTAGGTCATTTATGATGCCATAACCCTATTATCGGCACCTTATGACGCTGATAACTGAACCTTAGCCCATTATGGCACCTCATGACTGGCCCTGCAAGCAGACCGGAAGGTCGCAATTGTACACCAATAAAATCTGTGTTGATGAAGAGTGGAGATGTACTCCTATATTAGACAGTTGAATCCTAGCATAAAAACCTTGTCTGCAACATGAACCTTCCAAACACACAAAAATTATATTCTCACAAAATTTATAAGAAGAGAATAAAACAATGTCAATACAAATATTTCCAATTATCTTCAATATAACAAGAAAATACTAAAGAACAAAAAGTATCCGGGCCCTCTCTCCCCTGAAGGGGCTATACCCCCTTGGGAGATGGACCAGTGTACTTAACACAAGTGACTGATGATGAAGCAGAGGAAACGGCACATCTGCGATTTGCATGTGTCTCAGGGAAGCTCAGCATAAAGAAACAAGGAAAACCCTCTAAAAACAATGTCCATGTAATTTCTGGGCTGAATAAATAGGAAACAAAGTACCTGCTTTGATGATTAAAAAGAAAAAAACGGCTTGAGGGAGGAGAGCAAAGCAAATGATCTCTCTCCAAGGCAGTTGAAGAAAGACTGGTGCGTCACGAGGTTCCAAACCAGGTTGGTGATCAGCATCCACCTCGTATACACATGAGTTGCCAGATGCCTTAGATTCCTTGCTCTACAATCTTTGATTGTTTTTAACCGGTTCCCACCTGGTGTTGGAAGAATTATCCTATTGTTAAGAATGAAGGTTTGTTAGCTATGAAAAATATAAATTGATTTTAAAAATTTATCATTTCAAAACTTGAGCCAACCTTCATAATGTAAATGTATAAGTAGAAAGGCAGTATTGCTGTTGCAGTAGCTGGCCTGGAATTCTATGAGTCGTAAACTCTAGTGAAATTATAGGGTAAAATCTTCACAGATAGAAGAGGCTGGACTTAAGAAGAACCTAATTGATAATGTCTCTCTTTGTTGATTGATGGTTCTAAGGCTATTTTATTGTTCCATATAACACATTTTCAGTTACTGATCTTAGTCCAGTCCTATAGATATGTGATGTACCCAATGAAATATTCGGTGTTTATGAGACAGGATCATATTCAAATTGGATGCTAGACAGAAGATATACTGTACAGCAACGGACAAAGTCTGTGCCTGGCTCTAAAGGAGCAAAAGACAAGTTAGTTCTGCTACTAGGCAATACTTTTGAATTTTAGAAGCTGAAACCTTAGAAACCTATCTATTATGTATTTTGTTCATGCAACTTACCTGTCAGATATATATATAGCTGATAATTTCCGACGACCGACAGAATTTAACTTACGACACACGCAGTGGGAGTCAGGTGGTTAGTACCCATTCCCGCCGCTGGGAGGCGGGTATCAGGAACCATTCCCATTTTCTATTCATAATTTTTCTGTCGCCGGTGTTGTGAACATCTGTTTACAGCACCTCCGTCTGGATTTGGAAACTTTTTGCTACTTGAGTATCCCTTTTGGTTCTTTTTTGGATTAATTGACTTGGATCGGTGGCTAGGCACACGTTATTAGTGGATTGATTTGATTTTGGTTTGGATTTCTCTTGGATAATATGTCAGGGTCTAGTACAGCTAGCGCTAGATTTTGCTCTAGGACTGATTGTAGAGGTAGGCTACTGAAAGCTTCAGTAGACCCACATACGGTATGTAAGAGTTGCAGGGAGCATGAATGTGTGTATGAAAGCCGTTGCAAGGAGTGCGAAAGATTAACAGATTCTGAGTGGAAGGCGTATGATTCCTATCTTAGGAAACTTGAAAAGGATAGGTTAAGGAGGTCTTCCTCCAGGAGTGTTTCAGGTGTGCAAGAAATTAATGTTTCTCCTGTTAACCCTCCTTCTGTTAATGCTCCAAACCCTGTAGTGTTGCCTCCGGGCCCTGAAGCAGTGTCAGTAGAGAGTAATACTTTGTCCTTAATTTTGGAGTCGATTCGTAATTTAGAATCGAAAGTGTTGGCTCTTGAGAGCAAAAGTGATGTGCAGAAGTGCAGTGATACCCCTTGTGTAGTGGAGGGTGCGTCAGATCGGCCTCGTTTTGCCTCTAGGCCTGGACCTCTGCTTGACTCCCAGGACCTGGGGAGGGAGCATGTCGAAAGCCGAAGGAGGGTTACAAGGAACCCCCACCGATCTGGCGTGCCTTCGGCAGTTACTGATGAAAATCCCCAGACTGCCAGGGAGCGTGCACGGGCACGTCTCCTCAAGGAGTGTTTTTCGTCATCGGAGGCTTCATCCCCACGTAAATAGGGTGGAGTTCTCACGGTGCTTCCCGTCCGCTGAAAAGGACGGCGCGTGTTATTGACGCTTCACGTCCTAGTTCTCCGAATTTGCGATCTTCTCCTGACAGTGCGTTCGCTGCTTTTCCGCCGCAGAAAAGGCGTAGAGAGTCTTCGGACTTGGATTCGGGTAGTTCGTGCGAGCGATACAGTCGCTCTAGAGCTCGGGAGGAGGCCGTACCTGGGAGGAGGAGGGAAGGCGTCCCTCGCCGCTCTCCTGCTCACAGGATCAGTCCCTCCCCGGAGCAGGAAGATTCGCCAACCAAGAGGATGATTCAGTCACTGCAGCAGCAACTTCAGGACGCTCTTGCTTCTAGAGAGTCTCTTCCGCGTCGTAGAAAGGATGAGAAGCTTCCTGTGAAGAAGTCAAGACCTTCTCTTTCTCCTCGCTCGCCTCTCTCTTCGTTCGAGTCTCCCTCTAGAGTTCGTTCTGCTCCCCAGCAGCTCTCTAGAGGAGGTGAGAAGTTCGTTTCTCGCTCTCAGGATGAGATATCTCCCGCTCGCAAGTCTTCGAATGTTCGCAAGCGAGCGGTGGACGCTGAGCGCGCTTCTGTGCAAGTGGAGCGCGCTTCCGTTGCCTCCAAACGCGCACCTGTTGTTGATAAACGTGCACCAGTGGACTGCAGCCGCGCGCTGGCGGCCGCTCAGCGTGCGCCAGCGGACGCCAAGCGTGCACTAGTGGACGCTCGGTGTGCGCCAGTGGACGCCAGGCGTGTTTTAGTAGATGTCGGCGCCAAACGTGTGGATTCGGACGCCAAGCGCGCGCTGGTGGACGCCAAGTTTGCCTCCCACCAACGCAAGTTCAGGTGGAAGAAAGGAAACGCCTACCTGTTAGTCATTTTCATACAATGAACTTACCTGTCAGATATATACATAGCTAATACTCCGTCGTCCCCGACAGAAATTCAAATTTCGCGCCACTCGCTACCGGTAGGTCAGGTGATCTACCTGCCTGCCCTGGGCGGCAGGACTAGGAACCATCCCCGTTTTCTATCATATTTTCTCTGTCGCCGGTGGTATCAACATTGTTGTTACTACCTCCTGACTGGAATTCGCTTTTCAAGACTTTATTGATCATCTTTATTGGATTTCTTGGTGACGTACTGGATCGTTGTTTTGGCATTCGCTACTGTGGACTGGATTTGGACTTGCTTTTGATTTTTCTATTAGAATGTCTGATTCAAGTGTTAGTGTGAGAGTGTGTGTGAATGTAGGCTGCAAGGTGAGGATACCGAAGGCTTCGGTTGATCCTCACACTGTATGTCGTAAATGTAGGGGGTTTGACTGTTCTTTGGCTAACACCTGTATTGAGTGTGAAAAGTTGGATGCTAATGAATGGAAGACTCTAACTTCTTACTTGAAGAAGTTAGAGGGAGGGATAGGATTAGACGAGCTGCACAAAAGAGTGTGAGTACAAGGCCTATTGAGCCTTTTTCTGAGTCTAACTCTCCTTTTATTAATGAATATGATTCTCCTATGTATCGAATCCTCACAGGCTTTGCATTCGGATTCGGCTTCTGAAATCGCCAATCTGAAGCTACTCTGGTTCGTAAAATGAAGACAAAGATGGCGGCCATGCAAGGTAAGGCTAGTGATGGTGAATTACTAAGTGAAGTGAGTATTCCCAGTGTTGTGGAGGGGGGCGTTCTGACCGTCCCTGCGATTGCTCCCAGGCCTAGACCTCTTCCAAACTCACATACCCAGAGGAGTAGGAAAGTCGAAAGTCGTACGGAGGTTGTGGGGAATCCCTAACGGTCAGGCGTCCCTTCAGCAGGTTCTGTTTCGTTACAGTCTGCTCAGGACCGCTCAAATAGAAGCGTCCTACGAGATTGTTTCTCGTCGTCGGTTCTCCTCACCTAAACGAGGGTGGAAGGACTCGGATCTTTCTAGGCCACTGAAAAAGGCATTGGAAAGAGCGCGCGTTCGACTCGAGCCCGGAGCGCTTCTCGGAGGAAGCTCCTTCTTCTATCAAGCAAGGCTAAGCTGGTTTCGACGCCTCCTAGAGATGTATTTGATGATCGCACTCCTTAGAGTTCTCCTGCTTCTTCTATTGAAGAGGACGCTGGGGTGGCTTCCAAGAGGATTTTGCTGGCAGTTTCAAGAGCAGATTGCCTCTTTGGTGGGAGTTCATTTCAAGGGATCCCCCTCCGCAAGAAGGACGCTAGACTTCCTATTAAGAAGTCTCGTCTTCTTTCTCCAGCCAGACGTGAACCGTCCGCCAGACATAGGACGTCTTCCAGGCAAGAAGAGGCGTACAAACGTCAGGATCTTTCCGAGCGAGTTGCTCGAGATCAGGATACGCTCAGGCCGGAGGCACCAACCAGGCGCGAGGCGCCAGTTAGGCGTGAGGATTCAGCCAAGCGCGAGGCGCCAGCCAAGCGCGAAGATTCAGCCAGGCGCTAAGGCACCAGGCCAGGCGCGATGGCACCAGCCAGGCGCGAGGAGTTGCGTGAGGCGCCAGACAAGCGCGAGACGTCAGCCAGGCGCGCGATGCCAGCCAAGCGCGAGGAGCCTTTCAGGCGCGAGAAAGTCAAGCAGACGCGAGACTTCTTTTTAGACATGAGAGAGAGTCGGTTTCACTCTATGAGCCCCTCTCTAGTAGGAGTTTGTCACCAGTAGAGAGAGAACGGGATGAAGATCCTCTCGTTTTTCAGGCCGATTCTCCACAAGGTGTAGAAGGAGAGATTCGGAAAAAGAAGAGGTGCGACGGTAGAGAAGGAGTCCCCTACGAAACTTATAAAGTTCTGACTGACCTTCTTTTTAACGGCAGAATACGGAAGATTCTTTAACTCCATGCCGCTCCTGCCTTCGCCTTGATCACTGTTTTCTAGTGCGATGTGCTAAGTCTTCGTCGGTCTTGAAGATGAGACCTACGATCTCTATGAAAGAGAGCGCTTCAGTCCTTAGACAAATGGATGTTGTCTAAGAAGGATCTAGGCAGAACTACCTTCTGTATGCCTCCAGCCATACTTTCTGGCAAGAGAGGTTTCTGGTACCGAACTGGGGAGAACATGGGCCTTTCTCTTCCAGCGGCAGCCGAAGCAGACTCTCAACCTTGGTTGACTCGTCAAGGAGACACGCTTTGAATGGAGCTCGCGTGTCTTGGGCTAATTTCGGAGACGGATCATCTCCTCAAGGGACTCTTCCATATTTTGGAAGTGTTTAATTTCCTAGACTGGTCCCTTGGGAGGGGTGATGTCTAAGAAAGCTCATGACTCGGATGGTCTTGACCCAGAAGGTCATTCTCAGTATTCTTGCTTGTATTGACAAGGCGGTACAAGACGGATCGGGAGAAATCTCCTCTCTTTTCGGGAGCAGTACTCCTTAAGAAGAGGAGTATTTTTAGTTCATTCCTAACAAGGCGGTTTCTCCCTCACAGAGAGCAGCCCTGGTTTTCGCTCCCATGTCTGACTTTCCTGTTTCCTTCTCAGTTAGTGAAGGACATTTCTCGATCACTGACTGAGAAGGCGACCTCAGGATCTTCTCCTGCAAACTGCAAGGAAGAGACCTCTTGTTTCTGTTGACAAGAAAGGACCGACTTCTACGGTTCAGCCCTTTCGAGGAGGGACCATCTCTCCAGAGCTACCTCTAAGAGAAGAGGTCTTGAGAGGAGAGGTAAGGCTCCTTCCGTCCCTTTAAGAAAGGGAAGTGAGACAGACAGCCTCCAAACACCAGTGGGGGCCAGGCTTCTCGAATTTGCAGACGCCTGGTCACTCATAAACTCAGACGCCTCTTCCATGTCCATAATAAGGAAGGGATATCTTATCCCCTTCCAAGACAGTCCTCCCACTAACGACCATTCCTGCGGGAACTGTCAGCCAGATACAGGGACCCAAAACTGTACTGAGGGATACTCTTCGTCTGATGGTGAATCAAATGTGGGACAAAAGAGCTATAGAACTGGTTCTAGAGCAAAAACTCTCCGGGGTTTTACAATCGGCTTTTCCTGGTTGCGAAAGCCTCGGGGGGCTGGAGACCAGTTCTAGATGTCAGCGCTCTGAACAAGTTCGTTCGAAAGGAGAAGTTCTCTATGGAGACTTCGGCCTCAAGGTCCTTGCGGCTTTACCTTCAAGGAATATTGGATGGTGTCGCTGGATCTCCAGGACGCCTATTTTTCATGTCCCGATTCACCCTTCGTCGAAGAAGTACCTCCGTTTCATGACGGGGGGAAGGATCTTTCAGTTCAGGGCCTTGTGTTTCGGCCTATCCACAGCGCCTCAGGTCTTCACAAGCCTGATGAAGAATGTGGCGAGGTTTCTTCACCTCAAAGGCGTCAACATCTCTCTATATTTGGACGATTGGCTCATCAGGGCCAGAACAGAGAGACAGTGTTTGGAGGACCTTTCTTTGACCCTAGACCTGATAAAGGCGTTGGGACTACTCGTGAACCTCGAGAAGTCACAGCTGATTCCCCAGACAGAAACTTGGTCTATTCTGGGGATTCAGATGGATTCTCGGGGTTTTCGAGTATTTCCTTCGCAAGAGAGAATCGTGAGAGGCTTGAAAAAGTCTCTCTCTTCTTAGTGAAAGAAACGAACCTTCGGCGAGGGAATGGTTAAGCCTACTAGGCACCCTTTCCTCGCTCAAACAGTTCTTTCCTCTAGGAAGACTACATCTTCGCCCTCTTCAGTTTTTCCTAAAGAGATCGTGGAACTGGAAGACGGGACTTCTCTCCGACAGTTTTCTCCTTCCAAGGGAAATGAAACCACACCTGCAATGGTGGTTGTCCCCCCTCTAAAGAGAACAAGGGAATTTCTCTGGAAGTTCCGAACCCAAACCGAGTGTTGTATTCCGACGCATCGGAGAAGGGTTGGGGAGCAACACTAGGACCGAGAGAAGTGTCAGGCACCTGGAAGACAGCACAGGTGTCCTGGCACATAAATTGCAAAGAACTTCTAGCAGTTCACTTAGCGCTAAAGTTCTTCGAACCCTTGGTGACGAACAGTGTGGTCCAAGTGAATGTGGACAACACTACAGCCCTGTCCTACATTCGGAAGCAGGGAGGAACACACTCTGTGTCGCTTTACGAGATAGCAAGAGATCTGCTAACTTGGGCCTCACAAAGAACATCGCCCTCCTAACAAGATTTGTTCAGGGGACGAGAAACATCAGGGCGGACAGACTGAGCAGGAGAAGGCCAGGTCCTTCACACAGAATGGACTCTTCATTCAGAGGTGTGTCAGAGTCTTTGGGATCTTTGGGGCACTCCTCACGTAGATCTGTTCGCCACATTCCTTTCCAAAAGGCTGGAAGTCTTTTGTTCAGTGGTGGAAGACCCAAGAGCTCTCGTGGTCGACGCCTTCCTGCTGGACTGGTCTCATGTGGACGTGTACGCTTTCCCCCTTTCAAAATCCTGGGACAAGTGTTGAGAAAGTTCGTAGCGTCCAACGGGACAAGGATGACCCTGATAGCCCCGTTTTGGCCAGCACAAGATTGGTTTGCAGAGGTGCTGGAGTGGACAGTAGACTTCCCAAGATCCCTTCCAAAAAGGATGGATCTTCTCAGACAGCCACACTTCCAGAGGTTTCATCAAAACCTCCCCGCTCTCGCTCTGACTGCCTTTCGACTATCGAAAGACTTGTCAGAGCGAGGGGGTTTTCTCGCGAAGCTTCAAGCGCTATCGCTAGAGCCCGCAGAGCTTTCCCACTAGCGAGTCTATCAGTCGAAGTGGGGAGGTATTCAGAAGGTGGTGCAAGTCTAAGGAGTTGTCCTCCTCCAGTACCTCTATAACCGAAATCGCCGATTTCCTGTTGTTCTTGAGAGAGGTCTCTCATTTGTCTGTATCGACAATCAAAGGATACAGGAGCATGCTGTCGGCCCCCCAGTAATTTAGAAACAGAGGCCTAGACATTGCTGGCAATAAAGATCTGCACGACTTGATTAGATCGTTTGAAACGACAAAATCGAAGGAACTAACTCCACCCAGCTGGAACCTGGACGTAGTTCTCAAGTTCCTTTCGTCGGACAGATTTGAGCCTCCCCACGTAGCGTCGTTCAGGGATATAACAAGAAAATGCTTGTTTCTCCTATCTTTGGCGACAGCCAAAAGAGTTGGCGAACTTCATGCCCTAGAAGATGAAGTCGGCTTTAACAAAGACTCGGCCTTTTGCTCGTTTAGAACTCTGTTTCTAGCGAAGAATGAAAATCCATCGAATCCCTGGCCCAAGAGATTCGAGATCAAAGGCTTATCGAGTCTGGTAGGGAGAGAAACAGAGAGGTCTCTTTGCCCGGTAAGAGCCTTGAAGTTCTTCTTACAAAGAAAGAAGCAAAGGGGAGGCTCTAGACAAAGTCTTTGGTGTTCGATTAAGGACCCCACAAGAATCATGTCTAAGAACGCATTAGCTTTCTTCATTAGGAGCGTCATTACGGATGCTCACAAGTTCTGTCCGGACGACTCTTTTCCGCTTTTAAGAGTAAAAGCCCATGAAGTTAGAGCAGTGGCGACGTCTCTCTCTTTTCAGAAGAATATGTCATTAAAGAAAATCATTGACACGACATATTGGAGGTGCAATTCAGTTTTTGCATCTCACTATCTTAAAGACGTTCGCGTGACCTACGAGAAATGTTTTTCTCTGGGACCATTTGTATCGGCGGATACAATACTGGGTACGGGAGCAAACACCAATCCTTGAATTTGCACATACCTTCTACTAGATATGTTCTAGATTCCTGCTGACAAAGAGGGCTTAGTGCTGCACTGGCGGACAGTCACTGTTGTTCAGTAAGGAACTCTTGTGATATCTTTTAGGGGAGTATTTAAAAAAAAATTTTTTGAGAATTTTTGTATAAATGAGTTTTTCGTTTCGAGTTATGGGTTGTTTGTTATGAGTTCGGGGATAACTCAGAGCAATTCTATATACTAACATGGTGGTTAGGATCAGGTGGTCGGGATTGGTTATGCTCCTTCACAAGGTGTGTTGTCATAGAAGTGGTCCAGTACCCATTGACAAAGTCCTTTTAGGCTCTGCCGAGTAAGCGGTTCTTATACCCATCGACAGACCCACAAGAACTCTAGCCATAGATCTAATATCTCGCTAAAGTCTTGAGGTGATGCAGACTACCGGGCTACAGCCACGAAGTCTACCACCTATCAGGTAGGAAACCAAGGTTTCCTTTTATACCTACAACATATGTTGTTTACCTGTCTATTCCATATTAGCTGTCTCTGACCCTCCACCAAAGGGTGCCAATCAGCTATGTATATATCTGACAGGTAAGTTCATTGTATGAAAATGATATTGTTATAATACAATAAAGTTTCATACATACTTACCTGGCAGATATATACGATTAATGGCCCACCCAGCCTCCCCGCAGGAGACAGGTGGAAGAGAGAAAATATGATAGAAAACGGGGATGGTTCCTAGTCCTGCCGCCCAGGGCAGGCAGGTAGATCACCTGACCTACCGGTAGCGAGTGGCGCGAAATTTGAATTTCTGTCGGGGACGACGGAGTCTTAGCTATGTATATATCTGCCAGGTAAGTATGTATGAAACTTTATTGTATTATAACAATATCATTTTTCTTCAGAGTTTCCTCCTACTTCTCCAGTTTCTGAGGAAGGAGTTAGCGATAATTTAGTCGAAGCAGAGGAAGAGCAGCAGCCAGTTCCTGTCTCATCGGACTATAAAGTTTTGATGCGTCTTCTGCAGTCGGTAGTTTGTTTGGAGAAACTTTCCAACCAGAGCCCCTCGTACTCCCCCTTCTCAATTTTCTTCTTTTAAAGCATCGAAGGCATCGGGGTTCGTTAAAATGAAGAAGTCGCTTTCCACGAAGCAAGCGTTTCGGAAAGTCCATGAGTGGATGGAGAAGAGGAAAGCGTCAGGAAAGTCCTCTTTGGCTTTACCGCCATCAAGACTCTGCGGTAAAGGAGGCATGTGGTATGAGACGGGAGAGGACGTAGGTGTTAAACTACCAGCCTCTGCTCAGGGTGATTTCGGGAGCATCGTGGACGCCTCCAGAAGAGCCCTTCTGTCTTCATCAAAGGTCACTTGGACCCATAACGAGTTCGACTTCCATCTAAAAGGCCTCTTCAGGACTCTAGAGGTCTTCAACTTTCTCGACTGGTGTCTTGGAGTTTTGGATGCCAGGTCAAGGAGTTCTGATACTATTAGTCTGGGGGAGCTGTCCAGTGTACTTTCTTGTATGGACAAGGCCATCAGGGATGGTTCTGAGGAGTTGGCTACTCACTTTAGTTCGGGGATTCTCAAGAAGAGGGCACTCTTCTGTAACTTCACAGCCAAATCCGTCTCTCCAGCGCAAAAGGCGGACTTGCTTTTCGCTCCGTTTTCAGACCATCTCTTCCCCCAGACTATGGTTAAGGACATAGCATCGAGCCTTCAGGAGAAGGCAACGCAAGATCTTCTGGCTCAGTCTAGAAGACCAGCAGCTGCCTCATCTTCTGGAGTTTCGTTTACCAAGAAACCGAAGCCCTTTCGTGCTGGATCTTCCTCGAAAACAGCCTCCCGAGGAAGAGGCTCTTCCAGAGGAAAAACCCCTTCTCCGTCAAAGAGTAGGAAGTGATTTGGAAGTCCTTCAGACGCCGGTAGGAGCCAGGCTTCTTCTGTTCGCGAAAGCCTGGGAAGAGAGAGATGCCGACCCTTGGTCGCTAGAATGTTGTGAGAAAGGTACAGGATCCCGTTCTTGAAGTCACCCCCGCTATCCTCAACACCAAAGGATTTGTCTCCCTCTTATCGAGGAGAGAAACAGAAAGTGCTTTTCGATCTGCTGGAACAAATGATCGAGAAGCAAGCGGTGGAACAGGTCTTCGACCTGGAATCTCCAGGATTTTACAACCGTCTGTTCCTGGTGCCGAAACACTCGGGGGGGTGGCGACCCGTCCTCGATGTCAGCAGCCTAAACCTCTTCGTCATAAAGAAGAAATTCAAGATGGAGACGCCTCAATCTGTGCTGTCAGCTTTGAGACCGGGGGATTGGATGGTCTCACTAGACCTCCAAGACGCGTATTTTCACGTCCCCATCCATCCCCAATCAAGGAAATACCTGCGATTTGTCTTGAAGGGGAAGGTATTCCAATTCAGGGCACTTTGCTTCGGTCTGACCACAGCGCCGATGGTTTTCACCATTCTGATGAAGAACGTGGCAAGGCTGCTTCATCTGGAGAATATAAGGATCTCTCTCTACCTAGACGACTGGCTTATTCGAGCTTCATCGCGAGACCGGTGTCTGGAGGACCTGCACATGACCATGTCGTTCGCGAAGTCCCTGGTGCTTCTGGTAAACCTCGAAAAGTCGCATTTGACTCCTTCTCAATCTTTAGTCTATCTGGGGATTCAGATGGACTCAGTGGCTTTTCGGGCTTTTCCGTCCCAGGGGCGACAACTTCAATGCTTGGAAAAAGTGGCGACCTTTCTGGGGAAGGAAACATGCTCGGTGAGGGAATGGATGAGTTTGCTGGGGACCATTTCCTCACTGGAGAAGTTTGTTTCCCTGGGAAGGCTGCACCTCAGACCTCTTCAATTCTTCCTAGCCAACAGTTGGAAGAACAAACAAGATCTGGAGGCGATCTTGTATTTAACAAGAGAGGTGAAGGATCACCTAAGTTGGTGGTCAGATCCACGGAAGCTCGCAGAAGGGCTCTCCCTCAAACTTCGGAACCCCGACCTAGTGTTGTTTTCCGACGCGTCGTCCACGGGTTGGGGAGCAAACACTAGGAGGGAAAGAAGTGTCGGGCACCTGGAGAGGGGAACAGGTGCCCTGGCACATCAATCTGAAAGAGCTTTCAGCGATTTACCTGGCTCTCAGGTTCTTCCAGGAAGAAGTATCCGGCAAAGTCATTCAGATCAATTCGGACAACACCACAGCACTGGCATACCTAAGAAATCAAGGGAGAACTCACTCGCCTTCTCTGTTTGCCATCGCAAAGGAACTCCTTTTATGGGCGAAAGCGCAAGAAGTCATTATCCTGACAAGGTTCGTGTCAGGAGTACAGAAGTGTGCGAGCGGACCTTCTCAGTCGACGAGGACAGCTTTTGCCGACAGAGTGGACCCTTCACCAAGAGGTTTGCCAGTCGCTGTGGGACCTGTGGGGTTGTCCGCAGGTGGATGTCTTCGCAACTTCCAGGACGAAAAGACTTCAGCTGTATTGCTCCCCAGTTCTGGACCCGGGAGCAGTCGCAGTAGACGCCCTACTTTGGAGTTGGTCGGGTCTAGACATATACGCTTTTCCCCCGCTCAAGATCCTCGGGGAAGTGATGAGGAAGTTCGCGGCATCGGAAGGAGCGAGGATGACACTCATCGCCCACTTCTGGCCGGCAGCCGACTGGTTCACAGAGGTGATGTCCTTCCCTGGTAGACTTTCCGAGGACTCTGCCCTTAAGGAAAGGAAAGATCTACTCAGACAGCCCCACTTCGAGAGGTACCACAAAAACCTCCCCGCTCTGAGTCTGACTGCGTTCAGACTATCAAGAAGTTGGCCAGAGCGAGGGGTTTTTCAAGACCTGTGGCGAAGGCGATTGCCACCGCAAGGATGCCCTCCTCAATCGCTCTGTACCAATCGAAGTGGGCTGTCTTCAGATCCTGGTGCAGGAAGAAGGGCATTTCCTCCACCACAACCTCTGTGAGCCAGATAGCTGACTTCCTTCTTTATCTGAGAGAAGAAGTGAAGTTGGCTGTTCCAACTATTAAAGGCTACAGGAGCGTGCTTTCCTGTAGTATTCAGGCACAGGGACTCGATTTGACTAATAATAAAGACATTCATGATCTCATTAGATCTTTCAGACTGAGACTAAGAAGGTCATCCAGCCTAAAGTACCCTCGTGGAACTTGGATGTGGTGCTCAAATATTTGATGTAGAGTCACTGTGAACCGCTTCATTCAGTTTCTATCAGGAATCTGACGAAGAAAACGATCTTCCTAACCGCTCTGGCGACGGCGAAGAGGGTTAGCGAAATCCAGGCCATTAGCAAGCAGATTGGGTTTTCAGACAGTAAATGCGATTGTTCTTTAAGTCCCACACGTTCTTAGCAAAGAACGAGAATCCTTCCAACCCGTGGCCGAGACCTTTGAAATCAAAGGGTTGTCAGAAATAGTGGGAAATGAACGTGAGAGATTCCTGTGTCCTGTCAGGGCTCTAAAGTTCTATCTGCAGAGAACTAAAGCTTGCAGAGGTTCGTCTGACAATTTGTGGTGTTCAGTGAGGAAGCCTGATCTTCCTATGTCGAAAACGCACTGGCGTTCATCAGAAGACGATTAAAGAAGCTCATGACAAGTGCAGTGATAGTGATTTGAAGCTTCTGAAAGTGAAAGCTCACGAGGTGAGAGCTATTGCTACTTCGGTAGCTTTTCACAAAAAAATATGGCGCTCAAAGATATTTTGAATGCCACATTTTGGAGAAGCAATTCGGTGTTCGCTTCACACTACCTGCGGGAGGTGAAAGTGACATACGAAAATTGCTTCTCCCTCGGACCATACATTGCTGCAGACACTGTTTTGGGGGCAGGAGCTAACACTCATCCTATCCTTTAGGGATTAGGGGGGTTTTTAACTTGTGTTTTATGGTTGTGGGGTGACCGCCTGGGGCGGGTCTCCCTTCCATTAGCTTAGTTAAGTGGGATACCTTTGGTAAACTAAGCCAGGTGGTGATATTTTTGTCTCGTTGCCCTCATTAGTATGGTCCATGGTCTAGTCACGTCGTGGTCTCGCCCCTGTTGACAGATCATCTGGAGTGCACCAGCTTCATAGGTCTCTACCTTGCTGGCAACTCTAGTAGCACAAGCAGACTTACTTGGCAGTAATCACGAAGTCAGCTATGCTAACAGGTAAGGAACCAAGATATCAAATATCTGCATATATGTGTTTCCTAAATCCTCTATTCTGTCTCTCCCACCACCAAAGGTGGGATTCAGCTATATATATATCTGACAGGTAAGTTGCATGAACAAAATGATATTGTAATGATACAATTAAGTTTGTTCATACTTACCTGGCAGATATATATATAGCTGATAATTTCCGACGACCGACAGAATTTAAAACTTACGACACACGCAGTGGGAGTCAGGTGGTTAGTACCCATTCCCGCCGCTGGGAGGCGGGTATCAGGAACCATTCCCATTTTCTATTCATAATTTTTATTTCCACTGTCTCCTGAGGGGAGGTGGGCGGGTAATTAATTATATATATCTGCCAGGTAAGTATGAACAAACTTAATTGTATCATTACAATATCATTTTTGTACATGGAACTTACCCAGCAGATATATACTTAGCTATAGACTCCGTCGTCCCCGACAGAAATTCGAATTTCGCGGCACACGCTGCAGGTAGGTCAGGTGATCTACCGCCCCTGCCGCTGGGTGGCAGGAATAGGAACGATTACCGTTCTAGAACCAGATTTTCTCTGTCGCGGTAGTGTCAACATACGTTGTTGCTACCTCCTGACTTGATTTTCGTTTTTTCATCGCCATCGACCTTCTGGGCTGTCTTTTGCAGGGGAAGTACTGGGTCTTTGGTTTGGCATACGCTTTTATTAACTTTTTAATGAATTTGGCTTCGAAATTTCGAAGATTATATTACGTGAAACTACCGAATTTTTCGGTAGACACTCATATATTTTGCAATAAGGGAAATATTGATTTTTTTTTCACTAATACGTGTATAAGTGTTGGAACTTGATGAAGGAAATATAAGATCTAACTTCCTACTTTAGGAAGTCAGAAAGCATATAACTAGATACGCTTCCTTTAGAAGCTTTAAGAGCTCTCGTACTAACGAGCAGTTAGAGTATTGACAATACTAGTAGTTGTTGCATCCTCATCACCTTCTTACTCCACAGAATCTACAAATTCATATGTGCAAATTTGAAGATAAATGGATGGAGCTCAAAAGGCGAGCTCTTAAAAGGTAAGAAGTGAATATAGTGTTCCCAGTGCAGTGGAGGGTGCGTCTGATCGGCTCCGTAGCGCTTCCAGGCCTAGACCTCTTCCAAACTCCCAGACCCAGTGGAGGAGGAAAGTCGACAGCCGCAGGAAGGTTAGGGAGAACCCCCACCGGTCAGGCGTCCCCCGGCAGGTTTCTGTAGAACGTCCCAGACTGCCAAGGATAGCCATTGATAAGGCATCCTTAAAAAAGTGCGTCTCTTCATCTTACATCCGAAAAACGAAGAATGTATGTTTGGAGTTTCGATGATCTAGCGCGTTCTCTGAAAACTAAGAGAACACTGAGCAAGAGCCAGCCGCTGCGGCGCTGCCAGGAAGCCGCGTTCCAGCAAGCTAGCGTGAGCTACGTTCCAATAGCCAGCAGCGAGCCGCGTTCCAGTTAACAGACTAGCGCGAGCCGCGTTCCTACAACCAAACGCGAGCCGCGTTCTAGAAATTTTTTCTTGGCGCAAGGCGCCTTCAAAGAGACGAAGCGCCAGCCTGGCGCAAATTGCGCCAGAAAAACAGACTGCTAGAGCAAGGAGCCTTATAGTAGAGTGGCAATCAGATCGATCCTTCCATTGAACGTTTCCGGGCAAGAGGCTCTTTCTAAAAGGGGTCTAGTAGGCGCTCGGAACTATCAGGGCGCACGGGACCTTCCACGCAAGCGGAACGTTCCTAGAGTGAGTCTCCTTTCTAGCGTGCGGAACATTCCAGGCGCTAGGCGCAAGTAGCCAGGCGCTAGGCGCAAAGAGCCAGGCGCTAGGCGCAAGGAGCCAGGCGCCAGAATATTCCTAATCTTCTTTTGAGAGAGAGGTCAGTTGCGAGGCTCCTCTTTGAGTTTTTAACTTGAGCAACTTTCCCCTGGCAAAGGTGCCGTCGCTTTGCCAGAAGGATTCTGATACTAAGAGAAGCCATTTTTTCATTATTCAGAGGACTCTCTCCTTCATTCTTGCTCTTCCCTCGTTATGAAGAGGCAAGAGCTTTGGGAGTTTTCTTATAAGAATCTCATCGACGTTTGGGTATGATGGCGGATAGGAAATATCTACTTCCTTCCGTAAACCCTACAGATCAACAGGAATTCTGTCTCTTCCACGATTTATGAGGAAATCACGAAGATTTAAAGAGTTCCTGGATTAACTTCCTTCCTTAAGGGGATATATATACTCTTTCTATCGTTCTATTAACGGAAAGAACGAAGATAGTAAAAATTTTTCCTTTCTCTATCTGCGCAGGGAAAGAAGGTAGTAGAGTATCTGCTGTATGAGAATACGATACGGCAAATCATAAGCACATACCGTAGTTACTTCTTTGCTGAGCAACTCAATTACCAGTATCCTTCCAGGAATTTCCTAGGAAGGACTACGCTTAAAGGGATTGGTAAGACAACACCTACTTAGCTTCTAGATTTATCGAAGTCTTGTTTCGCTTAAATATGCATTATAAGAACTTCCTGAAGTTCGATAATAATTTTATAAGATTCCTTTATTAAATGGAGTAGCTGGCAACTCTGGAAGAGTAAGGCCAGTCGGCTAACGAGAGTCCGAGACTGCTATCGCTTAGACACCAACGCAGTATCATGTAGATGTCGGTCATGAGTGGTTGGTTACATGTCTCTGTCCTGCGGGATGGAATGACTAACCGTGTCTCTCCCCTACAATCGTGGTTTTAGCCTCGGATTGAGGGGATAGTTAAGCAAACATAAATAAAATATTGTCTGTCTTTTGCTAAGAAGCTTTCAATAAGAAAGATATTACAACATTTCAATGCTGTTTACCGTAGGTACATTTTTAAAAGGATTCTAACGCAGCGCAACTCTATATTGTATAATGCTCTCATGCTTACGAAAGCATGGCTTATTAGAGTACATGCTTAGTGAGAAGATGAATGTAGTAGAGAATTCACTTTAAAAAGGACTACGGTCTATGGTCAAGTCTTATGCACATACCGAGGTTACTACAGAATTCCTAGTATCCTTACAAGGTTTCCTAGATTAATGCTGTTTACCACAATGTGACAGTATTATAAAGGATTCTAATACGGCAGAGCGCTATAAATATAATTCTCTCATCCTTTCGAGAAACGCACACAACCTTTTTAGAATCGGATATTGCTCAAGAGAAGTTGGTTGAGTCGGATGGGAAACATTCTCTTAGTGGCAGAAGTTGTTTCCTGAATGGGACTATTACTACGTATATAAAAGTTTTTTTTTTTTTTTTTCCATTAAGAACGGAATTAACATGGGAAGGATGTCGGGTACCATAAAGGCATAGATGTTATGGCACATAACCTAAAAAGAACTAGAAGGAAGCGCCAGCCTGGCGCAAATTGCGCCAGAAGCACCATCCAAGATATTTTCTCGTTTTAGCGAGTTATTAACCTAAGAGTCCAGTAGCCTCTCGGACAGAAGGCTCTGTGACGGCAAGATTCGTTCCTGATTTCGTTACCCATTTAATCGAAAAGGGGTCGCTTACAAGGAATGATGAAATGATTTATTTTAATCACTGAGGCCAATTCCACGACTCTCTCATATCGCAAAGAGCATCGAGAATCTCTTTTTTTTTTTCGCCCCTGTTCGCGTTAACAAAAGAGAACCTATTTGGCGTTAACAAAAGAGAACCTATTTGGGGAACAGACACGGAACGTAACGATCCTTAAGAGGTTCGTTGCAAGATTTTGCATGTCCGTGAGAACCTTCTCGATCGAAGATAATAACTGTTAACGTATGCCTAACATTTATTGAAAAGAGTTGTGAGAACCTGCGGAAAGTCTTTTTCATAGATCTCTTTGTAAGGTAGAAGACGAACAGGCTTCCTTTAGACTGCTTCCTTTTCCTCGAACCAAGAGAGGTAGCAATATAAGACATCTTTAAATTTAAAGAAGGGGAATAATCTTTAGTCTTTTTTCCCCTAGTTATAAATTCTTAACAGGTATTAAGATAAATGGGCGTCAAAGGAAGAGAGGATGTATGCCTCATTTTGGCCTTAGAGAGGTTGGATTCACAGAAGTCACATTCTTCTCACAGCATGTTTCGTAAGGCTTTTCCAAGAGTATCTGGATATTCTATCAGAATCTATTATAAATAGACCTAAAAAACCTCTCCACTCTGAGTCTGTCCGCGTGCAGACTGACCAGAAGTGGACATGAATGAGAGGTTTTTTCAAGGTAAATGACAATAGTCATGGCTAAGACATAGAATTGCTGCAGATCGTGCTAGATGGAATGAGGAAACTGTCCTCTTCCGATACCTCTGTGAACCACATAGCGAGGTTTTTTCTTCACTTTCAGAGGGAAGAATCACCTATGTATATATCTGCTATCAAAGAACGCAGTAAAAGGCTATACTCTGTCTCTACAAGGGGAATTAGAGATAACAGAGGATTAAGATCTTCGGGATCTTATACGATACCGCAATACGACAAGAGTAGGATATCATGTACTTCGAATGGGATCTTTTTGTGGCCACAGATTCCGTGTTCCGACAAAATGGAACTGCTCCTCATCAAACTTCTTTGAGGAAGTTTATGAAGGAATTCTTTGTTTCTCTTAGCCCTAAACGACCAAGAAGACAAGTGAATTTTTTGTGCATTGGAATCTCGCATCAGATTCAATGGAGACTCGGCAATGGGTTCTTGCCAGCATAGTATGTCTGGCAAAAGAACTAAATCCCTCTATCTGATTCTGCACGCAACGCTTTCAGATAGAAGTTTCGTTGCCCAGGCAGGGTACTTACATTTTCATCTACAGAAGAAGAGATGGTTTAAACGTTTGCCTACAGAGTCTTCGGGGTGCGATGAGGGCTCAAAATGCTTCCCAGAAGGTATTCAGAAGGATACAATAAGAGCTAGAAATCAGGGTTCCGCCCAATTTCAGCTCAGAGTCTCCGACTTCCAGACTCCTTCCCTTCCTTCGGGCAAGGATAGGGAAGATTCTGCAACGAGGAACCTCATCAACATGTAAGAAGAGATCTCGTTAGCAAAAGAAGTGTTCACGAAGGATCCTCCTCGGAGGAAGACTCTTCTCTCTCGTATTGTTAGATATCCTGTCGTCTACTGGGTGTAGCTGACTAAAATCACCTCCCCTTGCCAGGGGCCAAAAGCTCAAAGGGGAAGAATTTCTTCCACCCTTCTCCAGTCTTCTGATAAACTATGTGGTTATTCAGGACTCTCGGACAATGTAGCGCCAGCCAGGCGCCAAATGCCAATACAGGCGAAAAACGCCAGAGGCGGACAGTTCCAAGGAACTCTGTCATGGTCGGATACTGAGAAGGAGCGGGCCTCCAACCTGGCGCAAATGCGCCAGAGGTGAACAAATCGGACAGATATAAGAGTGTCCGATGTGGACATCGCTAGACAGCCTAGAGACTCTTCCAAGCTCGAAGCTCCAGCAAGTGTGGAGGAGCCAAGCCAGGCGCGAGGCGCCAGCCAGGCTCTAGGAGCCAGCCAGGCTCTAGGAGCCAGCCAGGCTCTAGAAGCCAGCCAGGCACCATCCAGGTGCCAGGCTCCTTCAAGGCTAGGCTCCAGTCAGGATTGAGGATCCATCCAGGCGCAAGGCTCCTTCCAGTAAAGAGAAACCTAAAGCTCTGTCATGTAAGAGGGCTAGTCCCCATTGATATGATACAGGTAAGGCTCTGCCATGTAAGTGGGTCAGCCCCCATTGGCACGATCCGAGAAGGCTCTGTCGTGTAAGCGGGCTAGCCCCCATTGACATGTTCCAGAAGGGTTTGTCAGTCATAGGTCCCTACCTCGCTGAAACTCTTGAGGCATGCAGACTCATAGACAGTAATCATGAAGTCTTCTGCCAGGCTCCAGGTGCCTTCCAGGCGCAAGGCACCAGCCAGACGCAAGGCTCCAGCCAGGCGCGAGGCGCTAGCCAGGAAGGAGGAGCCAATCAGGCACCGGCCAGGCGCGAGGCGCCAGCCAGGCGCAAGGCGCCAGCCAGGCGCAAGGCTCCAGCCAGGCTCTAGGCGCCATTCAGGCTCTAGGCGCCATTCAGGCGCAAGGCTCCAGCCAGGCGCGAGGCGCTAGACAGGCGCTAGGCGCCTGCCAGGCACGAAGCGCTAGCCAGGCTCCAGGCTTCACCCAGAAGAGATCGATATCAAAGAACGCCCTGGCCTTCCTTGAGACATTGTGATCTCTTATGCACTTGATAAGTGCATTGATGATTCCTTCAAACAGCTGAGAATTAAAAGCGCATGAAGTGCGAGCTTTTCCGAATTCTTGTTCTTTCCCTAACAATATGTCATAAGGACATATTAGCTGTCACATACGGGAGATGCAACTCTGTGTTGACTTCCCATTATCCGACTTCCCATTATCCGAAGGATATCAAGATAACCTTCGAGGGATCCTTCTCTCTTGGTTGATACGTGTCTGCGGATACATTGCTGGGATAGGGAGCAGATACTGATCCTTAACTAGTGAGTTAAATTTTATTTAACGTCGTGTTTTTTCTTTGGGTTGTTTGAAAGGAGTTTGTAGATAACTCTTTTCAACTTAAGCACTAACCCTCGTGTTAGGATCAGGTGATCGGGATCGGTGTTGTGCTCCTTAATTATGCCACTAGGCATAGGCATATTGTCATGTAAGAGGCTCTGTCGAGTAAATGGATAAGACCCCATCGACAGACCCACAAGAACTCTTAGCCATAGGTCACATCCTCGCTGAGGCTCTTGAGGCGAAGCAGATTCCTAGGCATTAGCCATGGCGTCTTCCGCCTGATCAAGTAGGAACCAAGGTTTTATTTATTTATTACCTACAACGTATGTTGTTTACCTGTCTATTCAGTAAATAGTTGTCTCTTTCCCACCACCAAGGGTGTCAATCAGCTAAGTATATATCTGCTGGGTAAGTTCCATGTACAAAAATGATATTGTTAAGATACAATAAAGTTTTGTACATACTTACCTGGCAGATATATACGATTGATGGCCCACCCAGCCTCCCCTCAGGAGACAGGTGGAAGAGAAAATCTGGTTCTAGAACGGTAATCGTTCCTATTCCTGCCACCCAGCGGCAGGGGCGGTAGATCACCTGACCTACCTGCAGCGTGTGCCGCGAAATTCGAATTTCTGTTGGGGACGACGGAGTCTATAGCTAAGTATATATCTGCCAGGTAAGTATGTACAAAACTTTATTGTATCTTAACAATATCATATTTCAGAAACATATCTATTATGTATATTTCATGCTGAAACCCTTAAAAACAAAGCTAATGGATTGGAAAATTGTTGCAGTTTCAAGTGGCAAACTGAATTAATCAATTGATGTTAAAAATTTTTTAACTATTGTTGGATATGGTTTCTGGATGATATGGTCTTGGACTCTTCATGTTGCAGAGATAAAGCAAACTACTGCTGTATATGATATGGAGAAGTAGTATAGGACACTAAATAATGATTTGTCATCAAACAGCAATTTCATAGATAAGGTGTCAAAGGTAACAGCAAAAATTTATTACATTTTTCTGTCATAAAGGTACTTCCTTGTGAAGGAAACTCCCAAAGAAGTGTGTTAGTGTGTCTGTTAAGTTATTTTTTTTTTTTTATGTATTGTAGCTATGAATAAGATCAGAAAAGCTGTTACTACTCTGGGTATGGGATATCTTTGATGATTTTGCCATCTACTGGAATGCCCATGATCCAAAGAGCCATTGATTCGGTCACTAAAGGGGCATGTGAGAATGGATATGTTTCTTGCCTCAAAAGCATTAGCTTTTTGTTTCAACTGTACAAGAACGAGGAGGTTCAAACAATTTTGAAGATCCTACTGTATGGTTATGAAGTAAGTTTTGGACATGAGACTTATGTGGTCTCCACAAACTTCTTGAACACGAAGTAAACAAATTGCTTTGGATTTTATACCTTGTATCTAGTTTTAATAGGGGAGCAAATATGAAAAAATTCCTTGTAGACTTATATACAAGTTTGCTCTAGTGCTTGGTATTATTGAGTTAAAAGAAAAAAAAAAACCATGTATGTACTGTAATACATTCCATGGGTTTATGTATATGCTCTGGAGTCTGGAGCTTTCAGAACCTCCGGTTAAGATCATAGTATACTATGCAAATATTGGTCTGATGCTTGTAAGTCCAAGAGAACTTTGGCTGTGCCACATAAATCACTTGAAAAGATCATCTAACCCTAGTCAATATTTGCTTGGAGATTGTCAATTAGAAAAAATTTAATTTTCCTAAATCAAGTAAACAGTACCATTTGCATATCTGTCAGTTTGAAAAATTTTATTAAACTAACTCGAAGTAAATACGTATCATGATTTTGTAAAGTCATTAAACCAACTCAAGTAAATATCACAATTTTTCAAAGTAAATAGTGTTTTTCCTAACTACAAACCTGAGGTCCTTTACATTAGGATATACTGTCAGTTAGGCTGGAATTCGGCCGTTGAAGATTGAACAAGGTAGTTCAGTGTAGCTGCTTGTCCGGTAGTCGGGCGGTGGCATGAGGTGGGCCTAAATATAAAGGGTCTCAGGTTTGTATAGTTAGGAAAAATACAATTTACTTTAAAAAATTGTGATTTGTTCCTACACCTTATACAAATCCTTGGTCCTTTACATTAGGAAGACTGATCATTGGAAGGAGGAATCTGATAGTCTTGTGAACAAACTGCTGTTTGCTTAACCAAGGGTCTCCCTCCTGGTCCTAAGAGTGAGGAAGGGAACCTGGCTTCTGTCTAAGGGTTGGAGTATAGGAACTGCGTGACCAATGGCTAGACCTCTGGATGAATTCATAAGAGGGAGGCAAGCGTAGCCTCTTCTGAATAGCAAACAAGAAACTTTATAGTCAGTAGCAAAAAGACAAATATATCGGTATTGGGTTTGTCTCATGCCAAGGCTCCCTTCCCCCTTGTTATGGAAGTTATGGATACACATTTCTATATCCTAATGAAAGGGTATAGAACGGATCTCTAGTATAGCTTGCCTGCATCAGCTGCCCATTTGGTGTGTGACGAACGCGACTTCCTGCCCGCAGGAAGAGAAGAACAAAAAGGAGGAAGAGAAGCCAGTCACTCACATTCACATCTACATTCACACAGTGTCACAAACAGGTTTTTGCAGAACACAAGGGTAGGACCAATATCTCTTACTTCGTGGATTCTCGGGGGAAAGGTACTGGTGTCGTCTCCCTTCAGAGGAGTATGCTTTCTTGATTGCCTCACGAAGGCAAAAATAAATATAATGTTCTTGGACACTTCATTCCTAGTCACCCCAGTGCTAACGAAGAGGCGTCAACACTCAAACCGGAGATGGCGAGTTCTCTTCAGATACCACTGTAGCACTCTAATGGGACAAAGTAGCAGCTCGTCTGGATCATTACCACAGAAGTCCTCTATGGAGGGGATTGTAAAGAACTCTAATCTAGCATCAGGGACCGATTATAAGAGAGACCATGAAGCTCACCTACTCTCCTCGCTGATGCCAGGGCCAGCAAAAAAGATGCACTTAAGAGTCAAATCCCTCTGATGACTCGTAGAGGTTCTTATGGTTCACTAGTCAGACCTTGAGACAAGTCACGTCCCACTCAGGATGCCTGAGTTCCCTGGGTGGGCAAGACCTCTTGAAGCTCCTCATAAGGAGAGATATCTCCATGGAAGTGGATATGTCCACTCCTCGCAGCTTCAGGACCATGGTCAAGCCAGACCTGTAGCCCTTAACTGTGGATACAGAGAGGAGCTTCTCTTGCCGAAGAAAGACTAGGAAGTCTATGACCAGCCTCAGAAGACATCCCACTTCCCTTGGTATACTGCTGCAGAAGATTGTCTGAGGTATCCTGCCATCTCTATTGCTGCTGCTGTGCGGTGAGAAATGACTCACTCACAAAAGATGTGGGATAACCTCCAGCCGTAAAGACAGGAACTGTACATACTGCCAAGTGCTACCGCTCTATTTGCAGCTGAAATAGAAGATTGTGCCATTGGGTAAGCTCTTGTGGTATCTCAGTGAGAAGAGCCAACAGATTGGGATACCAAATGGCTGCCACCACCAAAATCATCTGAAGATTCTGGATGGAATCAGGCAGAATGGGAAAGGCGTATACGTCAAGTTTTTCCCATGGATGTTGGAACATGTTCTCTGGAGTTGCCCATGGGTCTGGCACTATGGAGAAGGAAACCTGAAGTTTCCTGTTGTGCCGGATGGTGAACAAGTCTTACAGCTGGATACCCCCACATGTTGAACAACCTTTCCGTCATGTACATGTGAAGGGACCACTCTATCCCTACCACCTGATTCTGGCAGCTGAGCTTGTCTGCTACTACATCCCTTTTGCTCGGAAAGTATCTGGTCAACAGCTCTATTGAGTGAGCCGTAGTCCACTTGTGCACCTGCACTGTCAACTTATGCCGCAGGAGGAACACTAGCCCCCCCCCCCCCCCCCCCCCCCCCCCTGCTTATTGACATATGCCACTACCCTGCTGTTGTTGCTCATCAACCCCATGGAGTGTCACATAACTCAATCCTGGAACTCTTGGAGGGCTAGGAAGGCCAATTTAGTTCCAGAAGTTCGATGTGAAGGTGCTTGTCATGTCAATCCCACCCCCTTGCAGTCAGCAACTCCTCCAGGTGTGCTTCCAACCCTCAGTTCATGTGTCTGAGAACAGAAGCATGTCCTGAGGGGATTGTGTAACTCCACTCCTACTAAGAGTTTCCTGCTGTCCAGCAACTAGGCTAAATCCTTCCTCACCTCCTCCATTAGAGGGATGGAAGGATTGAGGATTGGGATACCAAATGACTGCCACCAAAATCAGGCAGAATAGGGAAAGGCGTATACGTCGAGATTTTCCCATGGATGTTGGAATGTGTCCTCTGGAGTTGCCCATGGGTCCGGCACTATGGAGAAGGAAACCTGAAGTTTCCTGTTGTGACGGATGGCAAACAAGTCTATGGCTGGATGCCCCCACATGTTGAACAACTTTTCTGTCATGTACGTGTGAAGGGACCACTCTGGCAGCTCTATTGAGTGAGCCGTAGCCAGGGTGACCAGATTTTGAAAATTGAAATACGGGACACTTAAGTTGAAGAGGTAGTTGAACAATATAGACACAACTTATGCGAAGTTATGCACGCAGTGACGCAGGCAACGTCCTTCTCAGCCTTCTTTATTGACTTTTCTTTTGTTTTAAAGTGCATTCGTTGTAGATTTTGTTACAAATAGCTGTGCATTACATGTGTGAAAGCATTAGAATATTGCAATCAAGCATGTTTTGCAGCTTTGAAGAATATTAAAAAAAGTTACTTGCCATAATATATTGAATAAATTGCAGACAATAAAATACATATGATGAAAACCTTTCAATAATCCTTTTAAAATTATTTTCCTCATAGTTAAGTTGTTTTCATTTGTCATATTTTGCACTAGATCCAACTGCTCTCAAGAGATGGTGTTTGGTTTGAGCATATGTGATGAACTCCGAACAGGACAGTGTGAAATTGTACTTTATCTGTAGTTCTGACTTGATCATCTCTACACTGCACCGGTTCCTACACCCACCCCATCGTTGGCCCATCAGGGAGAATACTCGCTCCACTTGAGCGTTTGAAGGGGGAATGCTTAGTACAAATTTCGCTAGTTTATTGTTTTTTTTTTATATGTATATAAATATTGAAAATACGGGACAAAAGGCGTCCCGGGGAGGGTCGATACGGGACACGGGACAAATATCATAAATACGGGACAATCCCGTCAAATACGTGACGTCTGGTCACCCCGGCCGTAGCCCACTTGTGCACCTGCACTGTCAACTTATGCAGCAGGAGGAACACTAGCCCCCCTCCCCTACTCGTTGACATATGCCACTACCCTGCTGTTGTTGCTCATCAACACCATGGAGTGTCCCGTCACTCAATCCTGGAACTCTTGGAGGGCTAGGAAGACCGCCTTGAGTTCCAGAAATTTTATGTGAAGGTGCTTGTCGTGTCAATCCTACACCCTTGCAGTCAGCAACTCCCCCAGGTGTGCTCCCAACCCTCAGTCGATGCGTCTGAGAACAGAACATCCGTTAGAGGGACGGAGAAGGATTGAGGATCTTTAACCTGTAACCAACACTCGTTTAGTCTCCATTGAAGAGATTGCAGGTGAAGATGCCCGTGAGGGACTGGCTTCTCTAGTGATGACAGATGACCGATCATGACTTGCCAGAGCTTAGCTGGCTGCTCCTGGCTGGCTAGAAACAGTTGAGCTGCCCTCCTGAACTTGCTGGTCCTCAAGTCTGCCAGAATTATTTGTGCTGCTACCGTATTGATCAGCATGCCCAGGTACTTTATCCTCTGCTTGGGAATGAGACCCAACTTTTCTAAGTTTGTCACAATCCCAAGATCATGACAAAAGTTGAAAAGATGATCCCTGTCCTGTAGCAATTGCAAGAGCGACCCTGCCAGGACTAGCCAGTTGTTGAGATACCTCAACATACATATCCCGACCAAATGGGCCCCAAGCTGATACCAAAGTGAACACTTGAGGGGTGGTGAAGTGTTCCAGCATTGGAACACCGTCCCCTCGAGGATAAAGTGGCGTTCTTTATGAGGAGCGTCATAAAGGAGGCACATGCGGCTTGCAATGAAGAGCAGTTTAGGCTCCTTGAGAGTTAAAGCACATGAAGTGAGGGCCATTGCTACATCTCTGGCTTTTCAGAAAAATATGTCTGAATGATATTGTAGCCTCTACGTACTGGAGATGCAATTCAGTGTTTGCTTCTTACTACTTGAGGGACGTGAAGGTGACATACGATAAGTGCTTCTCTTTGGGGCCCTACGTATCTGCAGATTCAGTGCTGGGACAGGGAGCTGAGACTAATCCTTGTTAGTTTAGTTATTAATTTTAAGTTGGTGTTGTGTTATTATGGTTGTTTGGAAGAGGGTTAGGTGGTAACCCCCTTTCAATTGTTAGTTCTAACACGGGATAGAGATGGTCAGGTGGTCGGGATTGGTTTTGTGCTCCTTGATATTGCCAGAGGCATAGGTTTTGTCATGTAAGTGGGTTGGTCCCCATTGACAAAGATCCTAATAAGGTTCTGTCGTGTAAGTGGGTAAGATCCAGAAGAGCTCTCAGTCATAGGTCACTACCTCGCTGAAGCTCTTGAGGCAAAGCAGACTCATAGACAGTATCCATGAAGTCTTCTGCCCAATCAGGTAAGAACCAAGGTGTTTTAACCTACAACATTTGTTGTTTCCTGTTTTTTATTTTTATTATTTAGCTGTCTCTTACCCTCCACCAAGGGTGCCAATCAGCTAAGTAATATATCTGCCGGGGAAGTTGCATGTACAAAAATGATATTGTTATGATACAATAAAGTTTTGTACATACTTACCCGGCAGATATATACGATTAATGGCCCGCCCAGCCTCCCCTCAGGAGACAGGTGGAAGAGAAAATCTTATTAGAAAACGGGAATGGTTCCTAGTCCCGCCACCCAGCGGCGGGAGGTTAGATCACCTGACCCTGTAGTGTGTGCGGCAAAATTTGAGATTCTGTCGGGGACATCGGAGACTATAGCTAAGTATATATCTGCCGGGTAAGTATGTACAAAACTTTATTGTATCATAACAATATCATTTTTGTATTTTCTGGTAATTTCTCTTCTTCATTCTTTCACTTACTGTCAAACGAAGGTAGAAGAAGGGGCATGTGGTGTTGATGTTTGGGGGATCTCCTCTCACTTCGGAGGGTGGTGCCCTTGGATGCATGAGGAGTATCCTTATTACTTTAATAATTTTTTCCTTATTTTACAGACTAACAGTGGTGATTGTGTTTACAGCAGTATTGGTTGGATAGCTCTTCGTATTGGTTATCGTAACTTTAGAATTGTACCTGTGACTCGTAGCATGTTGTGATACTGATCCTCAAGTGTGTGTACTGATCCCCTGCTGGTAATCATATTCATTTACCACCACTACCTTGGAGTTAAGTCACTAGACGAAGCTTTTGCCGCTGTCCTGTGATGTTTAACAATTCCTGATGGTAGAAGTCTTGCAGAATTTGGAGGAATCGAAGAGGAAGAGAGCGCATCCAGTGTCGCCATCTTCCTCCTCTTTGAGATCATCATATTTTCATCAGTCTCCACCCCTTCAACTCCCAAGGCTCTTTGCCGTAGAAGGAAGAAGGAGAAGGCTCTCTCTCTCTCTCTCCAAGAAGTCTCATCACAGGACTTCTAAGGGTCTGTCTCCTCAACTGAGGAGGCGGTTGGGTCTTCCGCTGGCTCTCCCATTACTTTGGTAACGGGAACCGTCACGCTGTCCCCAGGGTCCAGCTTGTTAGGAGCTGTAGAAGCACAAACTTCGGTTCGCACTGTGGCGGGATCACAAGCTTAAAAAACAAGTGGCAAATCACCCCCCCCCCCCCCCCCACACACACTCACACACACACACACACACACACACACACACACACACACACACACACACCTAATCACTCCAGCTGCCCAACTCACCCAGTCACACTTTCCTCTTTACGCTACAGCTTACACGCAGGTCAATTTTACTACAGCATATATGCAGGACATTTGACCTACACCTATACAAAAACAAACAAACACAAAACACACATACTTACCAACTCCAGATACTCCAGGGCTATGCTGTGCTGTTCGCTGATCGAGGTCACTGAGACATTAACAACAACCCCAAAACCAAGAACCACCACCCAACAACACAACACTCAAGGACTGTAACCAAACAACTCAACAACACAACACCCAAAGACTGTAACCAAACAACACACAACACCACCCACCCAAGGAACACAACCACAACTCAACAACACAGCAAACAACCAAGGAACACAACCACAAGACCACTGCACAAACAATCACCAGCAACACAAAAAGGCAACACACACACCCCCACTAACAACATCAAGGAATCACAACAGCCCCCAGCAACAACAACCCTCGACAACTCACAACCACACCAAGAAACCACAACAATCACATACAACCCTCAGGAACTCAAAAGCACAACAAATCCAATAGTACAGGCACAACCTCTCCAAAGCAAACAACACCAAACTAACAACAAATCAATAAAACAAATCAATAACACAAAACTCAACTGACTTCCAGTGCCTTCAATATACTGCTCCCATCACTACTCTCTGTCAAAGGCTCTAACCCAAGACTGACTAAAAACACTCACTCAAAACACAGAACTGATCTCTAACAGCAGACAACCCAGAACTCAACAACAGCCAATACAGTCGATAACCATCCAACCACCAATTACTCTCTCTCTCTCTCTCTCTCTCTCTCTCACAGACGTTGTCAAATGGAATTCCATAACTCCTCCATAGCACTTCTGCTGCTAGTCCTAGAGGTTCTGCCCCTAAGACTAGTTCCGTGTCGAGCACTCCTTCGTGAGTCCCCGAGTATAGTAATCTCCGGATTTGCGTGCATCTAGAGTCGTTGACGCTGAGTCCGCTCACCATCATGACTCAGGCACAGGGTGGAAGAAGGAGCGAGTCGCTCAGGTGACTCGCGCCTTGTTAGTGATTGCTTGGATTCCAGGGTTGACATGGGCCGTCCATGCAGAGATCCAGTCCTCTGAGAGTGTTTGGCCTTGACGAGGACTTTTACGAGTCAGAGGACTGTATCGACTCTCCAGTCAGGTGCACGCTCAGCCCCACCCAGACGACGGTCCCGTTCGCGCGACCGACTGGTCTCGGAGTTGGCAGACGCTTTGTCTGCCATACGAGAGTTTCGTAACCCTCCTCGGGAAAGAGAAAGATGGAGACCATAGAGATACCAGCCACTGCTGGTACCTCTGCTCCTGGCTCTAGAGTTCCACCTCTGGACCAGGAACCGTCTCGGCGATCGTCACCAAGTGTACAGTCACCTGCTGGTGACCATGCGGCTAGGTTCCAGGCCTCTTAGTACGCTCACCGCCAAGACCCAGGCACAGGGCAGAAGGATGGTAAGAGTCGGCCAGGCGACTCGCCACACTGGCGATTGCTAGTGTAGCAATCGCCTGGCTGCTTCTGGGACTGTGATGAGTCGTGAGGACTGCTCAGTCTCACCGCGTTGGTGGATGCTACCAGTCACCCTACTGTCGATCACATCACATTGGAAAGTCTGCACAGCTGGGAGCAGCTCCCGATGCCAGAAACTGACGCTACCGCCCTTGGTCCAGGTTTTTCACAGGGAGATCGCTGGTCCAGACCTGCAGACCGGTCAACACCACTGGTTGGTGATCGTCTGCAGCCCTCTCCGTCTACCGGTTCTGCCAGTTGACAGCTGGAGCATCAGATCTACCACACCTGTCCCTTCAACCTCCTCGGCGGGATACACCGGGAGGAGCAAGGCGACCAGGAGGTATCTTGAGGAGTGTGCTTCTCTCGGTCCAGCCACGATAGCCTATGTGCCCGGTTCGGTCTTAGGAACCGGACAGGTGGGGGGGTGGGGGGGGGGGGGGCAGGGGGAGGCTGGCTGGCTGGCGAGAACGATGACGCTTTCCTAGACTCACGGATTGACCATCACAGCTGTTCACGTGACGGTCTTGCTGGACCTCGAACACAGAGACCGGTGTGGGCTCCCCCTTTGCTCCTCTTGAGAGGGTTCGGCCTCGACAAGGACTGGGATGTGTCTGAGGACGGTATCGGCTCTCTCCTGTCAGGTGCACGCACAGCCCCACCCAGATGACAGTCACGGTGACCAACCGGTCTCGGTGGCAGCAGACGTTTCGCCAGCAGTACGAGTTTTGTAACCCTCGTCAGGAAAACGTTTTCTCCAGATGGTAAAGTTTTCTAGACTCAGAGCAGCGGTGCCCATGACTTGCTTCTCCGGCTGTTAGTTCCGCTGGCAAGGCGAGTGAGAGCATCCAGTCTTCCTCCCCCATTTCCCTCTCTTCCTATGGCTATGCTGGGAAGGGCAAGGTGAATGGGAGGGTTCCTGCAGAGTGCTCTCCGTAGGATTCAGCGTCGGGGGACTGCGTTCCTGGAGGGACCTTCGGGTCCTACCAAACATACATCCACGTTGTTGAGGAAGGATCTTGCCCGTTCCTCCTCGATTTCTATGGGAATCGAGGTGGACCACCACCCAATGATCGTCTGACAAAATGCGGGGGATTTTGTCAAGCGCTTAAAATTCTTCGGAATTTCTAGCACTCTCCTAGTGTTTTTGTCTTCTACGATCTGCAAACACTTGGGCGAGACCACAGTCCAGAGTGAGACAAGAATTCCTGATAATTGTTACTATGATAATTGGGAATCTTGCCGAATGCTCAAATTCCTTGGAATTTCTAGCGTCTCAGTGTTTTTTGGTGTTCCTGTAATTTCCGAACACTGTCGAGATAGACATTCCCGGTAATTGTTGTTACAAACTCGGGAGTCTCATGAAGCCATTAAATTCTTGGAATTTCTAGCGTTCGAAGGAAGTGCTGCTGCTGAAGGAAGAGTTTCTTGGGAGGGGCTCAGCCTTGATGGACCTGACGGTCTGTCGCCTCAGTACGCGGTCATCCCCGGGATACAGAGAAGAACGGGCAATAACAGTCAATCCTCCTCTTTTTGTCCCTTCTTGGTTATACCAGAATGAAACAAGGAAATAAGAGAAATTTGGTGGAATTTACTCCTCAGAATTCGAACCCGAAAGACTTTGCTTTTGGTTCAATCTTAGGATCTTACCGAACATTCGTCAATCTGTTCAGGATGGATAGCACAGAGAGTTTGAGTGCCTCTCCAGTGCTACTGTTTTGGGAACATCCAGTTCGGCTTGAACTAGTCTTCTTCAGTATCCTGTTATCGCCGTAGAAGTCTCTCTTCGGGAAAACTTCACCTTCGCTCTCTTCATTTAGAGACTGAAGGTGATCTGCTTCCAGTCCTTATTCTTGTTCCTCAATTGAGAGAATTTAGGCTGGAGGTCGATGTACAGGAACCTACAAATATACTATGTATATTTCTCTCGCGACATGCTTCTGTTATCAGTTGATTTGTCCGAGTAGTAGGCACATAACTGTAGTTAACTCTACAGGTATGTGACAGAGACGAATAGTATCTTCTCTTTATAGACCTACAACTCGGGACTGCCTTGCAGGCATCCCAAGAGTTACCGGTTTCGATTTTGAGATATTAGTGGTATTGTTTACCAACAGCACCACACCATTTGCATTCACTGAATAGGAGGGTTTTTTTCTCCCCTATTTCAGTTAAAATGCAAATGCTTCAGCGAATCTTGTTTGCGCTCAATGGTTCTAGCTGAACACATTCCTTTATGGATTGGAATACCTGGCAACTCAGGATGACAACACGTTTAGCAAGAGCTAGAAGTGTACGGTGCTGCCAGCCTGCGTTTGCCAGTACGGCTTGATTTCCGAGATATTTTGGTTGGTATTCTCATCTCTGTTGAGGATTGGCTACCGATTTGAATCTCTGCCCGGCAATAAGAGACTTAGGTCTTTGGTTGGCTGGAATTCTCACATACGTGTAATACCATCTCTCCTGCAAGGCATTTTGCCATTGTGAGAATTTTCAGACATATACTATCTCACTAGATTCGTTATCATCTTTCTGTTTACCTCACCGAAACAGAAGTCTGTAGCCTAGTCTTTCGTGTTATCACACCTGCTGCTGCAATGACGCAGATTGACACCTCGGTAAATAGAAATGTCCTCCCTGATCCAGCCCACCAGAAGCGGTTCTTCAGGCAGTACAATCCCTGTGTTTCATTACTGAAAGACGCTCTGCTTTCATTGCAAACTCCGACTTTCTCACCAAACAGCAATGAAATAGCGGTTTAGCTTTTTCAGTCCTCTGTAAAACAACTGGGATTAAAGCCGTCTTCACTGGTTGGTATCATCGACGGAACTTTTTCTATGTTCAGAATCTTGAGAGTTTACTTCTCTCAATTCAACTGTGAAGACATAGGTCCGCACTCACCTTAGTCTTTCACTATCATATAGTATTGTTTCTCCTTAGTTGAGATTCAGCTACAATGAGAACGTCTGTCTTGCCATTAGGGACCTCGTTCTCTAGAAGGCAATTGACTATCGTCTGTTGGGCGCATGCCTGGAGAGAATCATTATCTCCGTTTCCCAGCATCGGTGGCGAACAAGACAGATGACTTGTATGGTTGTTCTTGGCATAACCCTTCAAAAGGCAGATGCCATGTTGTGACTACGTCTCGGATACATTACGGCTCATTGAGCACAGTCAGTCAGCAGCTGTTGAAGAGTCCGTGACTGTCATGAGCTACGCTATGGACTTTCTATTGGTTGATCCAGATCACTCATTACTTTGTCCTATTGGCGTGTTGCTGTACCCATAAAGGATCGGCATCCACCATGGAGTGTCGGTGTCTTTATCCGCTGCTGACTACCATTGTAGAAGTGTCCGATGACACATCTTTCTTCAAGTATTACAACACAGTGAGAGACTTCTGCAGTTGGATAGTCCAGTGGATGGGTACTTCTTATCACTCCGAAGAATATGTCGGACAGGAAGGTAGATAAGGTCTCATTGCGACCATATTTATCGTTTCCTTTGGGCCTGCCCACAGGTCCTTGGAACCTCATTTCCTAGGACTGGTGGCGGATGCTTGCAGGTTGTGTTTGCTTACCCAGCTCCTTCCAGAGGACAAGTTGCATCTTGCCTATGGTGTGCAGTTGTAGAGGTAGGAAGGATGCGAGAGTGACTGACCTCCACCTTCCCCACCATTTTTCTTCCACTCCTCATCCTTCGGGTTGAGGATAGGACTCGAACTTACACTGGCTGGTAGGGTGATTGATGCAGTAAGCTTACACATAGAGCTTCCTTTCTATGTTTCTTATCAGAATCATGAAGCAATCCCACTCCTTCCTCTAGCAAGGGGAGGAAGGAGACTGGCAATAATGCAAACCCTTCCCAGAACCTTGCATTAATGCCTACGACTAAATATTCTTCACAGCTCATTTTCAGATGAGTTACAATTCCTCACTCATTTCGAAAAGGCCCAGAAGTCTGATTTGATCATGCAGCTCCTATACTCTGATCAAGTTGTCAGAGGCAGGGTACCATTCGCTCTGACGACTAGGAGTAGCCTAGGCATGTAGAACTCCAGTCAGTTCTAGAGGTGCAATCACATTCCTTCCACCAATCAGTGAGTCTTCCTTATGTAAAGGACCGAGGGTTTGTATATCGTGCAGGAACAAATCACAATTTTTGAAAGTAAATTCTTTTTTTCCAAACTATACAAACCTAGGTCCTCTACTAATATGCCCACCTTATGCCACCCATCAATCTGAACCTGGGCCGAAAGGCAAAACAGTGTTAACATCCGGGCAGGCTGACCTACCCGCCTGCCACACGGTAGTTACTGCCTAACCACCTTGTTCAAGAATTTAACAGCCTTAATTCCAGCTACGCCGAAAGTAATTCCTTATGTAAAGGACCTCAGGTTTGTAAAGTTAGGAAAAATAAAATCTACTTTCAAAAAGTGTGATTTTAGGTGTAGGGTTATGTTGAAGCAAATTATAATTTGTTTTACAGACGAAGTGTCAAGTTAAAAATGGCTTCACTTTAAGTTAGAAATGGTGTGAAAGTTAAGTGGGGTTGCATTTTAGCATTGTTTTCTTACTCTTCCTTACTACACTTGACTACAGATTAATATCGTATATTTCAGAAACCATGGGTAATTCCTCATCCAGGCAACCTGAATCACCAAATGATAACAGTAATACTAGTAATGTAGTTGTGCAGCCACCAAGTTCCTCTCATCATACATCTGGAGTTCACTTGAGAACCAACTCTTCAGTCAGCTATACTAGTACCTCTTCTGTAAAGCCAGCAGGCACTACAAGTTTACACAGGGTTACTCCTACTCCCTTACCAAACCCTCCAGTGTATGTTAGCCAGGTTACTCCTCCTGTCTTAGCAAACCCTCCAGGGAATTTTTTGGCACCAAGAAGCACAAGTTCCCCTACAGTTACTTCACCTGTTACTAGACCTCTGGTTGGTCACCAGAGTGTAGTACATAGTGTCAATAATTACCTGATATCAGCTTCAAAGAGTTCCAATAATGATGTACATCTTGTAACTGTGCCTTTTGGGAACATTATAGATAAATTTTGTCTTCATGTGTGTCCACAGTATAATAGCAAAGAAGGATGCCGAGCTCCTTTGTGTAGAAGAATACATGTGTGTTATTATTGGATTCTAGATAAATGTAGTAATTCTGTTTGTGCATATGATCACAGCATTGATGCATTTCAAAATATTTTTGGTACTTTACGAGGAAGGAGAAATGTGAATACATCACCAGTTGAAGTTTTAAGAGATAATCATAGATTCAACAGGAACAGTAAGAGGAAGAATGATGCTTGTGTGTGCATGTTTTACTTGATGGGGAAATGTAAACAAAATGATTGTTCCCATGTCCATTCAAAAAAGTCATATGTATGGGAAGTGAAAAAAGATGAAACATGGTTGCGTTTATCTTATCAGCAAAGTGATGCATTAGAAGAGTTGTTCTGTCAACCTGATCAAGAAGTTGTTGATTTGTTACCAATACCACGAATTAAGTCTATGCAGGCTTTAACAATGGCTCTGAAGCAAAACTTAAAATGGAAAGCAGATTTCCAGGCCATGAAAGTGTATAGTGGTCATGTGTCATATGAATTACGGAGACTTTCTACAGCCTCTGACATCTGCTCCTTTAAGAGTATGCATAGAGTAGCAACACGGTGGATTTGGTATTGGCAGTCTTCTGATACGGTGTGGATTCCTTACAAAGATGGTATTCCTTGCAAAAGTGGTATCACCAAAAATTTTTACAATATAGCCCTAAGTGATCAGTTGGAGCATCATTATAATTTCAGTGAAGAGAATAACATTGAAATAATTGTTGGGAATTATACTTACACTATTGACATGAATACCATGACGCAAACAAACAAGAGCTTAGGAACAGAAAGAAAAGTCAGGAGAAGACCAGTATATAATTGGGTGAAAAACAAAGATTTATATTTTGATCAGTTCTTCACTTCAGCCTCTGTAGAGCATGATGTGGAGCGCCATGATGTACCAATGACAAGCCCAGAGTTTTCATTAGTTAAAAGTCTCATGGAAGCATCAATGAATAAAGTGTGTATATTGTCAGTGGAAAGAATAATTAATAAGACTCAATGGAAAGTTTATCAGAATAAGAAAGCACTACTAAAACATTTATATCAAGACAACCAGTCCCTTATAAATGAACAGTTTCTTTTTCATGGAACAAGGCACAGTGTTGTGGACCAAATTTGCAAGGATAACTTTGACTGGAGGCTCCACGGTACAAATGTTGGAAGGGTATATGGTCAAGGTCTTTATTTTTCCAATCATGCAAGTATATCAAACTCGTATAGTGAAACGGATTCATCTGGCATGAAATGTATGTTCATAGCACTTGTGTTAGTAGGTTCAATGACTGTAGGTAATAGCAGCATGAAAGTTCCACCAGTATATGACAAAACAAATAGCCAGTTTAATACGTCTTGTGATACAGAGTATAATGCACGTATTTTTGTAAAGTATCATAGGGATGAGTATTATCCTGCATATATTGTATGGTTTCAAACTTAACTGTTTATCCCCTTTAAACATACAGGTGATATCTTTTTCCTACATGTTACCAACAGGTATATCTTAAGGTGGGTACACACGTGCGAACCAAACCTTGTATTGTAACCGATTCTTGTAACAAAAACACAAGTGTGGACGGTTCCTCGAACCCGAACCCCGAACCTGTGAGGTTCGAGGCTCCGTTCGCCCTCCGTCCTGGCAATTGTCGGTTTTTGGGCCCCGAATCAAAGGGAGGTCTCTGAACGTTTCGCAGTGTGTGGACGGGACCTGTATTACACGCGTATCAACAGAGGTTGCTGAACTTGTTAACACCAACTATGAACAAGGCCGTCCATAGTAGAGTTCCTTGTTTTGATCAGTCAGTATGTATATGTCTACCATGGCTGATTGGAGTGAGGAAGAGGTCCTTCAATTTATTAGTTATTACGAAGAAAAGACTTTACTGTGACCAGAAACTTCTTGGAATCTCATGTCAGCGAGTAATTCCCAACCACTATTCTACCCTTCTAGTATATAACCGTGATTGCCACCATCTTCTTTTATTTCGCTTCATCTTCGTTAAATAATGTGTATAAATATATGGGGCAGCTGCTACTTGCATGGTGGCCATCGTCGGTAAACAACCCAGATAGAGACAGACTGATGATCGCAGTGGATTGTAATGAAGTTACGTGTTTAACGTGGTTATGGTTCGTCCTCAACATTTTGACACCTTGTAACCGTATATGCGTAACTCAGTTACACATATAAGGTTCGGCTCTCACGTTCGGCTCTCACGTATGTACCCACCTTTATGTGTAATAGTTACTTTTTTTTTATTTATTTATTTATTTTTTTTTTTTTTTTTCCTCTAGTGGTTGCCCTTTATAGTATATTTTGATAATCCCCTGTATGTAATATGTTTGGAGCAAGAAGTAATGGTAGTATTAGGAAAGTCGAAATGACAGCCAAATCACTTATTGCAGCTTATATAGTACTAGTAATTAAAGGACTAAGTAGTAGATTTGCCATAGGGGGTGAGTTACAGTAGTCCTTTTTGTGATGGAGTAATTCAGCTTTCATGAAAAAATTTTAGTTTACCCTTTGTAATTTTACATTTAAATAGTTATAGATAATTATTAATGTTTAACACACATGTATATAGTGATTTGTGAAATTGTATAATTATTCACTAGTGCCCATTGACTAAGAACAGACTTAAGTCGAAGTTACCAACTTCTAAAAGTTACAAGTGCCTTTTAAGATAGACTCTGTTCAATTACCCAGACTTATAAGGTGGAACTATATAAGAACATAAGATAGAAATAAATGTATTTTGGGGAAACATTTAATAGATAGAAATAAATGTATTTTAGGGAAACATTTAATTTACAACCAAAATTTCATAACCTTTTGTAGTTATGGTAGCTGACAACTAGCACGATAGTTGAGTGCAAGAAAGGAACATTCTTGTTTGCACTCAATGTTTTGTGCTTAGATGTCAGCTATCTTAATAACAAAAGTTATGAAATTTGGTTGTAAATTAAATATTTTTCCCTAAAATACATTTATTTCTATCTTAAATTCTTACGAAGTTCCACCTTATAAATCTGGGTAATTGAACAGAGTCTATCTTAAAAGGCATTTGTAACTATTATAAGTCGGTAACTTGGACTTGAGTCTGTTCTTAGTCACTGAGCACTCGTGAATAATTATATAAGTTCACAAATCACTATGGTGCCTGCAGTTTCACTGCCACACTCGACACTCCCCTTTAATTTTGCCTTGGTGTTCTCTGCTTACTCCCCTCTGATATTTTGTACTATTTATGGCCTTTCATTAGGTAGAATATATTTAGATATTTAATTTACTTGATTACCAATTATAATATAATGATTATAGAAGACTAGATAATATATATATATATATATTAATAATAGATAGATAGATAGATTAGATAGATGTTAGATAGATAGATAGATTAGATAGATAGGATAAAGATAGATGGATGGATGTGGATGGATGGATAGATAGATAGATTCGATAGATAGATAGATATAGATATGATAGATAGATAGATAGATAGATGGATTGGAGGTGGTGGATATAAGGATAGATAGATAGATAGATGGATATATAAAATGTACCATAAATAGTATATAACACTTATATTTGTATTCGTCTGTTGTTATACACCCTTAATTTTACTTTGATTGTACAGTATACTATATGCTAATTACTTTGATTGTACAGTATACTATATGCTAAATATACCAAACCTTAAGTTCTATACTTAGCGTTTGTAAACCACCAGAACCGAGTTGAAGGAAGTATATTCTGTTACAGTTGACTACTTGGGATAAATTGTCCAAGTGGGATAGGCTTATACATTTGAAAGCCACTTGGTATTTGATATCTTCTGACACATGCCATGTCTTGCCAATTATTCTGAATTGTCATTGTCTTTCTTACTTTCATTCTTTAAATCTTCAGCTGAAAACTCTTACGGACAGAGTCAACAAACTATAAACCCAAGAAGGTTCCAAAGGAGAAATCAGCTTGTAGAGAGAGAGAGAGAGAGATCTTGCAAAAAAAGTTGGAATAGAATATAAAACAATACCCTTGAAATTCAGGAGACTTGACCATAGCAGGAATGAATGTGCTCCTCACTGAAACATTTGGATATTGGAGCACGTACTACACAGTCGCATTAGACCAAACTACTTTATATTTCAGTTGTACTACAGAATAGTACTCCAAACTGGAAAAAATAAAATTTAGAACACCTATAAATGACTGGAAACATTTCTGCCTGATTCTTTTTGCAATACATACAGTGGCGGCTCATGGCTATCATTCAGGGGGTTGCTGTTACTTAATTTCTTTTTTATATTCCTTTCATATTAACTGCATAAACACACGCATTATATATATATATATATATATATATATATATATATATATATATATAGATATATATATATATATATATATATATATATATATATACAGTGGTACCTCGAGATACGAGCAGCCTAACATACGAGTGTTTTGAGATACGAACCGGAGCTCGGGCCATATTTTCGTTCAAGATACGAGCCGTGTTTCCGGAGCGTCCCGCTAGTTGGCGTGCAGGGTCGAGCATCATCCGAGAGCATCTCTCGCTCACTCGCACGTATTACCCGCTTGAATCAAAGTGTATCTTGTGCGCTGCACTCTTCTTCTTCTTCTTCTTCTTCTTCTTCTTCTTCTTGCGTGATTACTGAACTTGTTTGTGTGTTATCATAGGACCGAAGAAAGTGAGTGCTAAGGACAATGGTGACAGGAAGAAGAGGATGATGTCGATAGAACTAAAGCAAGAAATAATAGAAAAACATGAGCGTGGCGCACGAGTGATTGAACTTGCAAAGATCTATGACCGTAGTACATCGACAATTTGTACGATATTGAAGCAGAAGGATGCCATCAAGAGTGCTACACCAGCAAAAGGAACCACAATTCTTTCCCAATTAAGGACAAATATCCACGAGGAAATGGAGAAGCTTCTGCTTGTGTGGGTGAAAGAGAAGGAGTTGGCAGGAGATACAGTGACGGAGACGGTAATATGCGAGAAGGCACGGAGTATTTATGCCGACTTAGTGAAGAAAGAAGCATCAACTTCTAAAGAGGCATCAGAAGAAGCGTTTAAGGCAAGCCATGGCTGGTTTGATCATTTTAAGAAGAGAACTGGCATCCATTCAGTGGTGAGGCATGGCGAAGCTGCGAGTGCAGATGTGAAAGCAGCCGATACGTACATCCAAAAGTTCGCTGCGCTTGTTGCGAGGGAAGGCTACATCCCGCAACAGGTGTTCAACTGCGATGAAACGGGCCTATTTTGGAAGAAAATGCCGTGGAGGACTTACATCACAGCAGAGGAGATGATGATGCCAGGCCATAAACCCATGAAGGACCGTCTGACCCTTTTTATTATGTGCAAATGCTAGCGGTGATTGTAAAGTGAAGCCACTGCTAGTTTATCATTCGGAAAATCCTCGAGCCTTCAAGACGCACAAGATACTGAAAGAAAAATTGCTCGTTATGTGGCGTGCCAATGCTAGGGCATGGGTTACGCAGCAGTTTTTTACTGACTGGGTAAATCTCGTCTTTGGCCCTACAGTGAGACGTATCTGCAAGAAAATAAACTCACGATGAAAGCATTGCTCATCCTTGATAATGCTCCAGCCCACCCACCTGGTCTTGAAGATGATATTCTGGAGGAGTTCCAGTTTATCAAAGTTCTCTACCTCCCACCCAATACGACTTCAATCCTACAGCCGATGGATCAGCAGGTCATTTCCAACTTCAAAAAGCTGTACACGAAGCACTTGTTCCGCCGCTGCTTTGAAGTGACAGAAAACACAAATCTAACCCTTCGAGAGTTTTGGAAAGATCACTACAACATCGTGATTTGTCTACGTATCATTGACTTGGCATGGCAAGGGGTAAGAAGACGAACGTTGAACTCTGCATGGAAAAAGTTATGGCCTGATGCTGTTGTAGAAAGAGATTTCGAAGGGTTTGAGCCCGAGACCGAGCAAGAAGAGTTAGAGGAGATTGTATCTCTCGGAAAGTCGATGGGTCTGGAGGTAGATGAGGGTGACGTCAACGAACTCGTCGAAGAACATGAGGAGGAACTCTCAACTGAGGAGTTGAAGGAGCTGCAGATGATGCAACACACGAAGGTTCTGGAAGAGATTAACACGAGTGAGGAGGAAGTGATTTCTACAGGTGAAATTAAAGACATGCTGGCAATGTGGGAAAAGCTGTCAAATTTCATTGAAAAGAAACACCCAGAAAAAGTGGCAACTGGTCGTGCTTCAGCGCTTTTTAATGACACTTGTTTGTCACATTTTCGAAGCATTTTGAAAGGCAGGCAAAAGCAAAGTTCTTTGGATACATTTTTATTGAAAAGAGCTGTGAGTGAAAGTACAGAAAGTGCAGCCAAGAAGGCAAAAACAAGTGATAATCAAATTTACGTTAATGTTAAGCTTAGTTTAAGTTTAAAGTTAAGTGCATTGTTTTAAGTTTTTTCTTTCATTTGAAATAAGGAAAGTGTAGTTTGTTCATGAAACTTACCTGTCAGATATATATATAGCTGTATTTTCTGAAGTCCGACAGAATTTCAAAACTCGCGGCACACGCAGTGGGCGGCCAGGTGGTAGTACCCATTCCCATTTTCTATTCATATTTTTTCTGTCGCCGGTGCTGTAAACAACTGTTTGCAGTACCTCCGCCTTGGATTTTTATAAACTTTTGGTCACTTAAGTATCTGGATTGTCTTTTGGTTTTGATTCTGGATTGGTGGCTAGGCACGCGCAATAGTGGACTGTTTTTTTATTTTGGATTGGCTTTTCTGTAAACGTGATGTCTGGATCAAGTTCAGTGAGTTTCAGAGTGTGTGTGAAGAGTGATTGTAAGGTGAGGCTACCGAAATCATCGGTAGATCCCCACACTGTATGTACGGGGTGTAGGGGGCATGTATGTTTATTGGATGATCGGTGCAAGGAATGTGAATGTTTGACCGATGATGGATGGAAGATGGATGATTCCTATCGACGGAAATTGGAACGTGATAGGATCAGGAGGTCTTCCTCTAGGAGCGGTTCCAGTAAAGGTAAGGGAAGTAATATTCCACCTTCAATAACACCAGTAGAGTTTGTATCACCTAACCCTGTGATGTTGCCCTCGGGCCCTGAAATTGTGTCTGGAGAAGGTAATGCCCTTTCTCTTATTTTAGATTCTTTACGTACTCTAGAATCTAAAGTGTTAGCCTTGGAAACCAGCTCTGTGAAAGTTTGTGATCGTGCCCCTAGTGTTGTGGAGGGGGCGTCAGATCGGCCCCATAATGCCTCTAGGCCTAGACCGCTGTCGGACTCCCAGGACTCGTGGAGTGGGCATGTCGAAAGCCGCAAGAGGGTTACGGGGGCTCCCCACCGATCTGGCGTCCCTTCGGCAGGACCTGTTGCAAGTTCCCAGGCTGCCAAGGAGCGTGCTCAGGCTCGCATCCTCAAGGACTGTTTTTCATCCTCTGAGGCGCCCTCCCTGCGCAAGGGGTGGAGCACTCGGAGAGACTCGCGTCCATTGAAAAAGACCTTTCGAAGTGAGGACGCTTCGCGTCCTCTCTCGCCGGTTTTGTTGCGGTCTTCACCTGCGTCGTATGACGCTTTTCCGCCGCAGAAGAGATGTAGGACGTCATCATCAGAGGATGACGCTGAGAAGCGCTACAGTCGCTCTTTGGAGAGGCAGGTAGCTGTACCTGTGAGAAGGAAGAAGGCGTCCCCTCGCCCCTCGTCTTCTCGCAGGTTCAGCCCTTCGCCTGCTTTAGTCTCTTCGCCCATGAAGAACATTCTCGTCTCCCTTCAGGATCAGTTATCTGCTTTGATGGCTAAGAAAGTGGTCGAGCCTCAACGTAGGAAGGACGTCAGACTGCCTGTCAAGAGGACTAAGCAGTCTCCTTCTCCTTCTCCTCATTCGTCTCTTTCTCCTCCTGCGTCTACTTCGGTGCCCTTCCGATCTCGTTCTTCGAGTAAGAAGGCGCGACAGGAGGTTAGTTTTCCCTCTAGACGTCCTGCACAGGATGCTTGGGAGGACATTCATCAGGACGCTTTTGAGGACGCTCGACGGGACGCTTTTCAGGATGCCTTTGAGGATGCCCAGCAGGATGAGGACGCTCGTCAAGACGCTTTTCAGGACGCTCGGAGGGACGCTTTTCCAAGCGTAGATGCTTTTGAGAGCCCTCAGCAGGACGCTTTGAGAGCTAGGGCTTCTGGACGCGCTAGTTTGGAAGCTTCAGTGAAGAAGCGTAAGGATGCTTCTCTAGGCTCTTTCAAGGACGCTTCGGTAGAAGCTCGCCTGGCTGTTGTGCAAAAGACTCAGCAAGTTGAGGCAGTTCAAGTCGCCTCTCAGGACGCTCAGCGCTTTCAAGACGGTCGTCTTGCTTCATGCGGTAAGGATCGACAGGAGGTCGGTCGGAATGAAGAAGCTTAAGCTTCTTCATCCAAACCGCAGAGATCTCTTTTAAACATCAGACCCGTTGGTCGTACGCCCTCTCTTGATGTACAGTCTCCGATTCCTCTTAGGGAGGAAGGAGAATTGAGTAGTCCTGCGGACTCAGTTGAGGAGGATCAGCCGTCTGTTTCGTCCGTTTCGGACTATAAAGTGCTTGTGCGGCTTTTACGCTCGTCTTTTGGAGACAAATTTCAGCCTTCAACTCCTCGGTCTCCACCCTCTCAGTTTTCCTCATTGAAGTCTTGTAAAACCCCAGAGTTCGTTGAGATGAAGACTTCGCTGTCCACCAAGAGGGCTTTTAAGAAGTTCCAGGATTGGATGGAACGAAGGAAAGATCAGGGTAAGTCTACTTTCGCCCTTCCTCCCTCGAGACTCAGTGGTAAAGGGGGTGTTTGGTACGAGACCAAAGAGGAAGTAGGTGTGAGGATCCCGTCGTCAGCACAAGGGGATTTTGCTAGTCTGGTCGACGCTCAGAGGAGGTCCCTTTTGTCGTTGGCTAAGATTTCGTGGACTCCTTCGGAGATCGACCATCACATGAGAAAGGACTTTTGAGGACTCTAGAAGTCTTCAACTTTTTGGACTGGTGCTTGGGAGTCCTAGATATTCAATCTAGGAATCCGGACTCTATTAGTCTGGGGGAGCTGTCCAGTGTATTATCATGCATGGACAAGGCCGTCAGAGATGGTTCGGAAGAGTTGGCTTCGCACTTCGGTATGGCTCTTTTAAAGAAGAGAGCGCTGTTTTGTAATTTTACAGCGAAGTCAGTTATTCCGGCTCAAAGAGCAGAACTTCTCTTTGCGCCTCTTTCGAATCATCTCTTCCCCCAGACTTTGGTGAAGGACCTGGCTGTTAGCTTGTAGGAGAAAGCTACTCAGGACCTCTTAGCCCAGTCCTCCAGACGTCCAGCAGTACCTACTATGTCTTCTTTTGGACGAGTTCCAAAGAAGCTGAAACCCTTTCGTGGGGCTCCTCCCTCGAGAGCAGCTCCTCGAGGGAGAGGTCTTTCAAGAGGAAGAGCTCCTTTTAAACCGAAAGCTAACAAGTGAGAGCTATGTCCTTCAGACACCAGTCGGAGCCAGACTTGAAATTTTTTGCGGGAGCATGGAGAGAGAGATATACGGACCTTTGGTCCCTCAAGATTGTGGAACAGGGGTACAAGATCCCCTTTTTGGTACCTCCTCCTCTATGCACAACTCCCAGAGATCTTTCTCCTTCGTATCAAGGGGAGAAACAGCAAATACTTTTCGATCTTCTAGATTAAATGGTCGAGAAAAGAGCGGTGGAGCAGGTCGTAGACCTGGGGTCACCAGGATTTTACAATAGACTGTTCCTGGTACCAAAGCAGTCGACGGGTTGGCGTCCAGTCCTAGACGTAAGCAGGCTGAATCTTTTTATAGAAAAGATAAAGTTCAAGATGGAGACTCCTCAGTCAGTTCTAGGAGCCTTGAGACCTGGCGACTGGATGGTGTCCTTGGACCTGCAGGACGCATACTTTCACGTTCCGATCCACCCTCTTTCAAGAAAGTATCTAAGGTTTGTTTTAAGAGGCAAAGTCTGGCAATTCAGAGCCCTTTGTTTCGGTTTAAGCACGGCTCCGATGGTGTTTACCGTTCTAATGAAGAATGTAGCGAGATGGTTGCATTCTTCAGGGATAGAGTATCTCTCTATCTCGACGATTGGCTCATCAGAGCGTCTTCAGAGGAGAGGTGTCTGAAGGACCTTCAGTTGACGTTAGCCTTGGCGAAGTCCCTGGGACTTCTGGTCAACCTCGAAAAGTCGCATCTGACCCCGACACAGTCCATCGTGTATCTGGGGATTCAGATGGATTCAGTGGCTTTTCGGGTGTTTCTGTCCCAGGAACGACAGCTGCAAGGCTTAGAGAAAGTTTCAGCCTTCCTGGGGTAGGAAACTTGCTCGGCGAGGGAATGGATGAGTCTGCTGGGGACCATTTCCTCGCTGGAAAAGGTTGTTTCCCTGGGGAGACTGCACCTCAGGCCTCTCCAGTTTTTCCTTGCAGAGGAATGGAGGGTCAAGGAAGATCTAGATGCGACCTTGAAGATCTCCGAGTCGGTAAAAAACCATTTAAGATGGTGGCTCGATCCACAGAAGTTTCGAGAGGGTTTATCTCTAAAACTTCAGAGCCCCGACCTAGTGTTGTTTTCCAACGCGTCCATTTCGGGTTGGGGAGCAACACTAGGAGGGGAGGAAGTGTCAGGCACCTGGAGGGGGGAACAGGTGTCCGGGCACATAAATATAAAGGAACTAGCAGCGGTTTTCCTAGCGCTACAGTTCTTCAAAGAGAAGGTTGCATGCAAAGTTGTCCAGGTCAACTCGGACAACACCACAGCCCTGGCGTACTTAAAGAATCAGGGAGGAACACGCTCCCGACCTCTGTTTTACCTAGCGAGGGAGATTCTGCTGTGGGCAAGTGCAAGGCGAGTGAAGATCCTTACGAGATTCATCGCAGGAGTCCAGAACGTCAGAGCAGACCTTCTCAGTCGACAGGATCAGCTCCTGCCGACAGAATGGACTCTGCATCAGGACGTTTGTTGGGAGCTGTGGAAGTTATGGGGACGTCCTCTGGTCGACCTATTTGCGACGTCGAGGACAAAGAGGCTTCCTCTTTATTGCTCCCCTGTTTTGGATCCAGGAGTGATCGCTATAGACGCACTGCTCTGGCATTGGACAGACTTGGACCTGTATGCCTTCCCGCCGTTCAAGATCATGGGGGAAGTCATGAGAAAGTTTGCGGCGTCAGAGGGGACGAGGTTGACCCGATCGCCCCAATGTGGCCTGCAAGAGATTGGTTCACGGAGCTAATGTCCTCCCTTGTAGACTTCCCAAGAACGTTGCCCTGGAGGAAAGATCTACTCAAACAGCCCCACTTCGAATGGTATCACCAAAACCTCTCCTCTCTGTGTCTGACTGCGTTCAGACTATCGAAAAGTTGGCCAGAGCGAGAGGTTTTTCTAAAACAGCTTCGAAAGCGATCGCCAACGCAAGGAGGGCTTCATCGCGAGCAGTTTACCAGTCTAAGTGGGCTTCCTTCAGGGCATGGTGTAGAAGGGAGGGAATTTCCTCTTCCATGACCTCTGTGAGCCAAATAGACGACTTTCTGCTATACTTGAGGAATGTGCAGAAGTTAGCAGTCCCAACCATCAAGGGATATAGAAGTATGCTGTCAGCAGTCTTTCGGCACAGAGGCCTAGATCTTGCTGACAACAGAGATCTTCACGATCTCTTGAGATCGTTTGAAACATCAAAGATACCTCAGATGAGGCCTCCTTCCTGGAACTTAGATGTTGTTCTAAGACATCTGATGCCAAGTCCTTTTGAGCCTCTCCACGCAGCGTCTCTTAGGAACTTGACGAGAAAGGCTCTTTTCCTAACTGCTCTGGCGACGGCGAAGAGAGTTAGCGAAATTCAAGCCATTAGTGAACAGGTGGGCTTCAAAGGTGATAACGCTGTCTGCTCTTTGAGTCCCACGTTCTTGGCCAAAAATGAGAACCCGTCTAACCCTTGGCCCAAGAGCTTCGAAATAAAGGGAATGACGAACTTAGTGGGCCAGAACCAGAGAGAGTCCTGTGCCCTGTCAGGGCTCTCAAATTTTACGTTCACAGAACGAAGGAGGTACGAGGTCCCTCAGGTAATCTGTGGTGCTAAGTGAAGAGACCTGATTTACCTTTATCAAAGAATGCTTTGGCTTTCTTTCTAAGGGATATTATAAAGGAGGCTCATTCATCTTGCCAGAAGACTGATTTGAGCCTCCTGCGAGTGAAAGCTCACGAGGTCAGAGCTGTCGCAACCTCGCTTGCCTTCCAAAAGAATATGTCAATCGAGGACATTCTTGTTGCCACCTTTTGGAGGAGCAATTCAGTATACGCCTCACACTATTTAAGAGATGTGAGAACGATATACGAGAACTGTTGATCTTTAGGACCATACATTTCTGCAGACACAGTTTTGGTGGCTGGAGGTAGCTATTTTCCTATCCCCTAGTTAAAGGTTAGGTTTAGTTTTTTAAATTTTGTGTTTTTGGTTGTTGGTTAGATCTTTGGTGGAGATCTTCCATTCGTTAGTTTAGCTTTCATGGGGTTTTGTCTGGTTGGTCAGGTGGTGGTCAGTTGCTTCATAGTCCTCATATGTATGGTACGATGGTCTAGTCATGTTGTGGGCACGCCCCGTTGACAGATCATCCAGAGCGCACCAGCACTACAGGTCTCTACCTCGCTGGCAACTCTGATTAAGCAGAAGCAGGCTTAGGTGACAGTAATCACGAAGTCAGCTATGCTAACAGGTGAGGAACCAAGATGTATATCATCTACTTAATTTTGTTTCCTAAAAATCCTATTCTGTCTCTTCCCACCATCCAAAGGTGGGATTCAGCTATATATATATCTGACAGGTAAGTTTCATGAACAAAATGTTATTGTTATAATACAATTAAGTTTGTTCATACTTACCTGGCAGATATATATAATTAAGTGCCCACCCACCTCCCCTCAGGAGACAATGGCACTAGAAAATATGAATAGAAAATGGGAATGGTTCTTGATATCCGCCTCCCAGCGGCGGGAATGGGTACTACCACCTGGCCGCCCACTGCGTGTGCCGCGAGTTTTGAAATTCTGTCGGACTTCAGAAAATACAGCTATATATATATCTGCCAGGTAAGTATGAACAAACTTAATTGTATTATAACAATAACATTTTTAGTTTTAAAGTTACGAAAATAGTTTTAAGTTCTAAAAAAGTGCTGTTTACGTACGTGTCTAGAGTGCCTACATCCCTTCCCCCCTCCCTCCTCCTCGCCGTTCACCTTCGTTAGCCGCACTCGTCTGTCTCCAAAGTAAGACTATTATGCTAAAAAACTTTTATTTCTTTATTTCATATTTTGTTATGTATTTGTTAATTATACATGTTTATTTGTTATTTAAAAACATATCTTTATTCATAATTTACAATGGTTTGGGGATTTTTCATATGTCCAGAACGGATTAAATTGAATTAAGTTATTTTAAATGGGAGAAATTCGTTTGAGATACGAGCCGATTGACTTACGAGCTCGGTTCTGGAACGAATTAAACTCGTATCTCGAGGTACCACTATATATATATATATATGTAATGGGGAGATTCCCGCATTATTCATTAGGTAAGCGTGTAGCTCGAACGTCAGGCAAACCAATACATACAGCCCCCCCCCTCTCTCCTCTCTCTCTCTCTCTAAGCGACCCTCTCTATCTCTCTTCTATAAGCGGACTCTCTCTCGTCATCTAAGCGACCCCTCTCTCTCCTCTCTCTCCTAAGCGACCCTTCTCTCTCTCTTCTCTCTCCTCTCTTCTCTCTCTCTCCTCCACCTCTTTCTCTCCACTCTAACAGGTAATAAAAATGAGAGAGTTGCATCATCAAAATAAACATTTATTAACAGTGAATAAATAATGAATCAATTCTATTAAAACCCCAACAGTAAATGTCTGACTGTATGCAGTCACCAAAAAGTCTACACCCCTCTGGGACTCCCTGTCCCTCCATTGCCAGAACCGTCTGTTTCAAAGACACAGAACACATCCTGGTAAGTACACATAAGTTTAGCAACAAAATCAAAGATCAGATATTCTTAAAAATGTCAAACAGACAACAAGCCGCTCTTTGGCTAAAGTAATTCAACTCACCCATGCAGTCGGAACACCATAAACACTATATAACAAAGACTCCCTGTGAGCGCCACGGCATCTTGCCTTTCTCTCAAAGACGCCTCTATCAAAATCCCCCATAGACTTGTGTATGATACTCTTTTAACAGAAAGAGGTGCACACGCACATACGAACACACAGTTCGTTAACACCTCACGATTACTGGCCGCAACCAGTTTCACAATGGCACTTTGAGAAGAGTTCATGAACTTAGAACATTGACTTGTCTAACTAAGCAATTTTATCTCACGCCACCCACAGAAACTCATTGTCAGCTTACTCGGGTCGTCGCTTCTACACTGTTCTCCACATTCCATAGGTAACAGAGAACATATTAGCAATATATTATCAATCAAAAACCCTAGGCATATATATATATATATATATATATATATATATATAGATATATATATATATATATATATATATAAAACATGCTATAAATACACACACACACATGCACAGATATATTATATATATAATACAGGCGGTTCCCGGGTTATGTTCTTGAGACGCGTCGTAAGCTGGAACATCGTCAAAAATCCTAAGAAAACCTTAGTTTTAATGCTTTGGGTGCATTGAAAACTATGTAAACTGCATTCTTATGGCATTTTTCATCAATAAAACCTTCAAATATTGATTATTTTGCATTTTTGGTGTCATATTTCATCTCCCAGATGAGCATTGTAGGCGTCGTAACCCTGGAACATGCGTCGTAACCCTGGAAATAACGTCTATTAACAAGCGTCGTAACCTCGGAACGTCATAAGCAGACACCGTCGTAACCCGGGGACTGCCTGTGTATGTATGTATGTATATATATATATATATATCATATATATATATATATCTATATATATATAATATATAATTATAATATATATGTGTGTGTGTGTGTGCATGCGTGTGTGTTTATGCAGTTAATATGAAGGAATCTAAAAAAGAAATAAAGTAACAGCACCCCCGTGAATGATAGCCACGACCCGCCACTGAATACATTTTGTGTATTTTGGTCAAATTCCTAAAAAAAAGAATGCACCATATGTCTTTAGTCACTGACATTAAAAATTGAGCTATTTAAATGTATATCGAGAAGTAAAGGCCAAAGTGCTTTGGATTTACTTAGTAATTTTTTTGAATTTAAAAAGATTAGACTTTATTCCCCAATGCCTGCTGCTAGAGGATTGATTTTGGTCTGTAGGTAATATATGTGTTGGCCTTCCTCCAAATAGAAGGTTAACATGGAAGTCCAACCTTTCTGAAAATGGTTGTAATTTTAGGAGCAATGAAGTCTATTTTTTTTATACTGCTATACTGGGTAAAGTTAGGTCAAGAAGCAAAGTTTGGACTTAAAACCTGAAAGCCTGTAAATGTATATATATATATATATATACTATTATTATATATATTATATATAAATATATATATTTAAAAAAAATTATATATATAATATTATTATCATATGATATATATATATATATATATATATATATATATATATATATAATATATATATATATATATATATATACATATATATATATACTATAAATATATATGTATATATATATATATATATATATATACTATATATATATACTATATATATAGATATATATATATATATATATATATATATTATAATATATATATATATATGTGTGTGTGTAATCATATACACACGCAATAACTCAATTTTTTCATATATATATATATATATATATATATAGTATATATATATATATAGTGACGAAGTGCCAAGTATCTGGTTACTACACTTACCATTCATTTATTGTTACCTCACAAAAGCCAGACACCTGGACCCTCATCACAGGTACTAAACGACTGAGTACTCTAAAGGCAACAGTGATCCCTTAACAACTTAGCAGTATTACAGAAAATCAGACTAAGTTCATCAGAACAGGTGTGAGGTAATCTTGTCAAGTAACATTAAAAGTAATCACAGGGCATCACTAAGTTCATCGAACAGTGTAGGTATCTTGTAAGTAATTAAAGTAATCAAAGGGCATCACTCCATCAACAACTTTAAAAGTCTTAAGTATTTCCCTGATTTCAGAGGTCTAAGTACTTCCCTGGTTCTAAGTCACTTCAAGTTAATTGAAGGAAAACAGATCAATCACCACTCTATATTTCTACCTAACATCAATATAATCAAATGCAAATATACTGGTTAGAAAGTGAAATTCACAATATCAGGGAAAATTACTGTTCCTTTGAAAGCAAAGTAAAGTTTAACTAATTCTTGAGTCAATTAACCCTTAAACGCCGAAGCGGTAAAAAAAAAAATTGTCTCCCGTGTGCCGGAGGTGTTTCAGAGAGCGCGGAAGCGGAAAAAATATTTTTTTCAAAAAATCACAGCGCGCTTAGTTTTCAAGATTAAGAGTTCATTTTTGGCTCCTTTTTTTTGTCATTGGCTGAAGTTTAGTTTGCGACCATCAGAAATGAAAAAAATTATAATTATCATATATAAATAATGCGATATATGATAGCGAAAAAACGAAATTTCATATATAATTGTATTCAAATCGCGTTGTGCGCAAAACGGTTAAAGGTAACAAGTTACATTTTTTTCGTTGTAATGTACACTAAATTGCGATCATTTTGGTATATAACACATTGTAAAACGATAAAAGCAACACAGAGAAAATGTTATCACAAAATAATGCATGAATTCGTAACGTGTGGACATAAACAAATATTTTTTTTCAAAAATTCAATATAAATCTAAATATTGTCCTGGAGACTTCCAATTTCTTTCAAAATGAAGACAAATGATTGAATATTACTATACTGTAAGAGTATTAGCTTACAATTGCAGTTTTCGACCATATCTGACGAGTTAAAGTTGACCGAATGTCGAATTTTTTATATATATATTTTTTTTTATATGCAATTATTTCGGAAATAAGAAAAGCTGCAACCTTCAAATAATTTTCGTTTTATTCTACATGAAATTGCGCACATTTTCATATATAAAACTCTATGAAATGCCTAATATGAAACGGAGCAAATATTCCGAGAATGGGACATACGCATTTCGGAGATTTGTGGCGGAGAATCCGCGCGCGGAGGGAAGGAAAGGTTTTTTTTTAAATTCACCATAAATCTAAATATTGTGCTAGAGACTTCGAATTTGTTTCAAGATGAAGATAAATGACTGAATATTACTAGACTGTAAGAGTTTTACCTTACAATTGCGTTTTTCGACCATTTCGGTAGAGTCAAAGTTGACCGAACGTGGTTTTTTTTCTATTTATCGTGATTTATATGCAAATATTTCAAAAATGAGAAAAGCTACAACCTTCAATTATTTTTTGTTGTATTCCACATGAAATTGCGCACATTTTCATCTATAAATCTTTATGTAACAGCTAATTTAAAATGGTGCAAACATTACCACAATCACACATATGATTTTTTTTGGAAGAGTTACCGCGCAAACGTAAAGAAAATGTTATTTTTTTCATAAATTCACCATAAATCGAAATATTGTGCTAGAGACTTCCAATTTGTTGCAAAATGAAGGTAAATGATTGAATATTACTAGAATATAAGCGTTTTAGCTTACAATTGCGTTTTTCGACCATATCGGTAGAGTCAAAGTTGACCAAAGGTTGATATTTTGGCACTTATCATTTTTTATATGAAAATATTTCAAAATTGATAAAAGCTACAACCATGGATTGTTTTTAGTTGTATTGTGCATGAAATTGCGCACATTTCCATATATAAAACTTTATGTAACGGCAAATTTAAAATGGTGCAAACATTAGGACAATTGCACGAAAAAAATTTATCGGAAGAGTTACCACGCAGACGTAAGGGAAAAGTTTTTTTCATAAATTCACCATAAATCGAAATATTGTGCTAGAGACGTCCAATTTGTTGCAAAATGAAGGCAAATGATTGAATATTACTAGAATATAAGAGTTTTAGCTTACAATTGCGTTTTTCAACCATTTCGGTAGAGTCAAGTTGACCGAAGGTTGAAATTTTGGCACTTATCATTATTTATTTGAAAATATTTCAAAACTGATAAAAGCTACAATCATGAGTATTTTTTTTTGTATTCTAAATTAAATTGCGCACATTTTCATATATAATACTTCATGTAAAGAATAATTTAAAACAGTTCAAAAATTATGTCAAAGTGACGAAATAATTTTTGAGATGTGTCACTGATACTTTTTAGTGTGATAAGAAATAAATTCGCGCTTGCGCGCCTGCGTAACGATTGTAAACAAAACAACGCCTTGATCCGTGAACTCCCAGCATCCCCCAAGGCGCGTGATTCAAAAGTTTTCGGCTGGTAGGCCTATAAGTATTTTTCCGCGAATTTTTAAAAAAACTTTTTTGAGTCGACGTATGGTACGTCCATTCGGCATACGGGAGACATTTTGACTCGACGTTTAATACGTCCATTCGGCGTTTAAGGGTTAAGTAAAATTGAATCAAAATTAATTTATCACAAAATTCAAGAAAATTAATTCAATCAAAATTCAAAAGTGTAAGGCAATAATTAAAATTTGGAAATTAATTCACAATTGCTAAACAACAATAAAACTTGAAAAGAATTCTAAGTAAATGCAAATTAATTCCCAAGTGTTAAATTTAATTAAATGTGCAATGATTAAGCAATGAAAATAAGTTAATTAAATTGTGAATGCAAGTGAAAATACAGAAAAATGTGGAAAATATCAAAATTTCGAAAAATACTAACCCTTTATCGCCGATTGGACATATTAAATGTCGATATAAGTTGTCTGTTGGGTGCCGATTGGACGTATGGTACGTCAATATAAAAAAAAGTTGGTTTAAGAATTTTCCGGCAAAATAGTTATAGGCCTACTAGGCGAAAACTTGAATCACGGCCTTTCGGGGGATGCTGGGAGCCCACGAATCAAGGAGCGCCTCAGTGGCGTGGTTGGTTTGGTGTTTGCTTCTCACCTCGATGGTCGCGGGTTCAATTCTCGGCCATTCCATTGAGGAGTGAGAGAGGAGTATTTCTGGTGATAGAAGTTCACTCTCGACGTGGTTCAGAAGTCACGTAAAGCCATTGGTCCCGTTGCTGAATAACCACTGGTTCCATGCAACGTTAAAACACCATACAAACAAACAATCAATCACGGATCAAGGCATTGTTTATTTTTTTTCAATCGTTACCCAGGCGCGCAAGAGTGAATTTCTTTCTTCTCACACTAAAAAGCATCAGCGACACATCTCAGAAATTATTTCGTCACTTTGACAATTTTTGCACCATTTTATATTAGCCGTTACATGGAGTATTATATATGAAAATGTGCGCAATTTCATGTAGAATACAACAAAAACAACTCATGGTTGTAGCTTTGATCAGTTTTTACATATAAATAATAAGTGCCAAAATTTCAACCTTCAGTCAACTTTAACTCTACCGAAATGGTCGAAAAACGCAATTGTAAGCTAAAACTCTTATATTCTAGTAATATTCAATCATTTACCTTCATTTTGTAACAAATTGGAAGTCTCTAGCACAATATTTTGATTTATGGTGAATTTATGAAAAAAAAACTTTTTCCTTATATCTGCGCAGTAACTCTTCCGAAAAAATCATAAATTTTTTCGTCCGACTGTCGTCATGTTTGCACCATTTTAAATTAGCCGTTACATAAAGTTTTATATATGGAAATGTGTGCAATTTCCATTTAGAATACAATGAAAAACAACCAATGGTTATAGCTTTTATCAGTTTTGAAATATTTTCGTATAAATAACGATAAGTGCCAAAATGTCAACCTTCGGTCAACTTTGACTCTACCGAAATGGTTAAAAAAAACGCAATTGTAAGGAAAAACTTACATTCTATTGATATTCAATCATTTACCTTTGTTTTGCAACAAATTGGAAGTCTCTAGCACAATATTTCGATTTATAGTGAATTTAAAAAAAAAAAAAAAAAATTTCCTTATGTCCACGGGGTAACTCTTCAGAAAAAAATAAGAAATTTTTTCGTCCGATTGTCGTATTTTCCTTTGTCTTCTTCTTTCTGGTGTTTCAATCACATAAGTTCTATCACTTAACTTCTAAATAATCTTGTAAGGACCTTGAAATTTATTAGTGAGGGAAAATCTCTTGACAGGTAAGAACACTAACACTTGTTGACCAACACTAAAACTTCTTAGCTTAGTCTTAGCATCATATCTTCTTTTCATTTTCTCTTGACTCACTTTCAGATTTTCTAAAGAGAATTTTCTAATCTCTTTCAACCTTTTCCTTAAGTTCTTCACATACTCTCCTTGGCTTTCCTCTTAATTTCCTTCCCAATTTTCTGGAAGAATCTTCAACGGTCCTCTAACTTCTCTTCTAAAAATCATTTCATTAGGTGAACATCTCATACTTTCTTGATAAGCACTCCTAACTTCAAACAACATTAATGGTAAACCAACATCCCATTCTCTTCCTGACTCAGAACAATACTTTTTCAGCATACTTTTCAATGTCTGGTGGAACCTTTCTAAGGCACCTTGAGTTTCTGGATGATAGGCAGTGGATAACTGTTGTTTCACTCCTAACAAATTCATCACATCCTGGAATAATTTTGAAGTAAAGTTTGTCCCTCTATCACTTTGTACTATTTCTGGTATACCAAACTTTGTGAAAAACTCCACAAGTTTGTCAGCAACTATCTTGGCAGATATGTATCTAACAGGGATTGCCTCTGGATATCTTGTCACAGAACACATTAAATGTTAACAAATACTGCAACCACTTGCTTTCTCAATGGATATGGAATCAAGATTTGATAATATTCGCCCCATACAGCATCTGGTATATCTGTAGGTCTATACTTCCTCATCAGCAAACCTTCCTTCAGATAGTAACAAGTAGGAGTTTGTTGTATCTCTTCTCAATCAACAACTCTGAAGAACAAATCAGTTAACGATGCATCCTTCTCCTGCAAGTCCATTAGCTTCTCTCTTGTCATTTGACCAACTTCAAGGGTTGAATTCTCAATATCTGCTAACTCAGCTACTGTAGTTTCACTACTGTTTTCAGTAACACTTTGACTACTCTGAGTCTCTTCAGGAACATCAGGTTCTTCTTCTTCGTCGTTGTCTTCATTTTCTTGGGAAATCTCTTCTTGGTCAGCACTATGGGAAACTTCACTTCCCTGGAACAATTCTTCTAAGCACAAAGATCCTTCACTTGATCCTTCTTGGGTGTGTAAATCCTCAGTTTCTTCACTTGCAGTCGTAGTCCTCTTCATACTTCTGGTAGTTACACAACTAGGAAACTGGTGGGGGTTATTCTTCTCCAACTCTACTGTAGGACTAATCCTCAATGGTTTGTCTGTCACTACAGGACAAGGAATAAATAGCACACCACCAACTTCATTCCCAACAGAACATGTACACCTTCCACAGCCAGTGAGTCCTTTACATCAAAATCAACATTCCCTGTCACCAATTCACATGACAGGTGTAAGCGGCATATAGGAGTGACTTCCTCTCCTCCTATACCCTTCAAAATAACTGAATCTCCTTAGAGACTCTTCTCCAATTGAGGGTGAGAACCACGTACTACCACACTATGGTTACTCCCTGTATCACGTGATATCTTTGACTGGTACTTGCATACTTTGACTGGTACTTGCATACTTCCTTCTTGAGTTGACAGCTTACCCTCATAGATATATGGCTTAAAAGCCTCCACACTGCTAAGCCACTCACTGCTTGAGGTAACATTTCCACTGGTTGCTAAATATTCAGCTTGTTTAGTTTCATTCTTCTCTGGAGTCTGATTCTTTCCCACATTGCTCTGCGTAGTTTGTTTCACCTGGTCACCTTTCACTACTTGACCAACTGGCTTTGACTGCTGTTGATTCCGGTAACACTCTTGACTGTAGTGTCCTACTCTTCCACACTTGAAACAGACAACATTAGGTTTCTGTAACTGTCTTGAAAAACTGGATGAGGATTTCTTATTAGTTTGCTGAGTTTTATTATCTTGTGTACTCTTGGTAGTATCACTGGTAGGTTTCCCATTAAATTTGTTCCTGTTATTTGGATAAGACTTAAAACCTGGGTGTTGTTGACTCTGGTACTTGACATTGTAATTACGTTTACTACTAATTATATTGTAATCTTCACTCAGTGTAGCAGCTTTGTCAAGTTTCTTCACCTCTCTCTCTCTCTCTCTCTCTCTCTCAAATAGGCTCTTATATGTTCAGGAATTCCCAAAGATACTGTTCAAGAACAAGTAACTCTTCTAACTCATCAAAAGTTTTAACTAGCAGCTTCTAACCAACGTTTGAAACACCTTCTCACTTTGTACGTATAATCTAAGAATGTTCCCTTCTCGTCTTTTCTTAAATTTCTGAATCTTTCATTGTAGTACTCTGGGGTCATCTGGTAAACTTGTAGTACACTGTGTTTAAGTACCTTGTAGTCTTTACACTGATCAGCTGTTAAGGCTAGATAAGCAATTCTCCCTTTACCAATCAAGACACTTTGTAGCAAAACTGACCATTTATCTCCTGGCCATCCCATACCTGAAGCCACTTTCTCAAAGTGATCAAAAAACTCATCTGGAGCATCTTCAGTAAACTTAGGGATTAACTTCTGTACTCTTACTACATCAAATACGGGGTCTTGATTACCTTGGTTAGGGTTAGACTGTGTTACAGGTAATGTGGATCTAGCTCTTATCAATTCCATATCCCTTCCAAACCTTACTCTTTCCCTTTCCTCTTCTGCTGCTTTTTCTTCTTCTCTGTCTCTTCTATCTCTTATTTCTCCGTCTTCTCTTTCTCTTTCAGCTTGCATTTTCAGCTTAATCAAATTCTCTTCTGCTTCAATGTGTCTAAGCTCTAACTCTGCATCACTTTTCTCTTTCTTTTCTGCTTGCTTATTTATGAGATCAGCACGTACTACATCCAACAACTCTTGAGCCAATTCTAACTCATCTTCATCAATTATTCTACCAGAGTTTATCAATGATTCCATAGCAATGCATCTTATTTGTGCCTTTACCATACTAGTAGACACATAACCACCACATGCCACTGCTAAAGCGCTCCGCTGTGCCTTAGTCAGAGTGGTTTCAGATAAAATTTGGATGGAAGGGGCTGCTAAAAATTCCTGAACCTTGAACTGAGCCATTTTCCTCTTAAGTTATCAACTTACAATTCAATACAATAAATGCAAAACAAAACTATATGGTCACTCTCCTAACAAAATATATCCCTAACATCACCAGTATATACTAGAGTGATAATGAAATCTGCATTCCGGGGTCTCTGGACACCATTATTTACTTGGGGGGAAAGTAGCCAAGTATCTAGTTACTACACTCACCATTCATTTATTGTTACCTCACAAAAGCCAGACACCTGAACCCTCATCACAGGTATTAAACAACTGAATACTCTAAAGGCAACAGTGATCCCTTAACAACTTACCAGTATTGCAGAAAATCAGACTTAAGTTCATCAAAACAGGTGTGAGGTAATCTTCTAAGTAATTAAATTAATCAAAGGGCATCAATCCATCAACAACTTTAAAAGTAAGTATTTCCCTGATTTCAAAAGTCTAAGTACTTCCCTGGTTCTAAGTCACTTCAAGTAAATTGAAGGAAAACAGATCAATCACCACTATGTTTCTACCTAACATCAATATAGTCAAATGCAAATATACTGGTTAGAAATGAAAACACTTATAAAAATTTTAAATAAAAAAATGTATTATTAAACTCAAAATTTATAAGTGAAATTCACAATATCAGGGAAAATTACTGTTACTTCAAAACAAAGTAAAGTTTCATTAATTCTTGAATCAATTAAGTAAAATTGAATCAAAATTAATTTATCACAAAATTCAAGAAAATTATTTCATTCAAAATTCAAAAGTGTTTGGCAATAATTGAAATTTGGAAATTAATTCATAAGTGCTAAACAATAATAAAACTTGAAAAGAATTCTAAGTAAATGCAAATTAATTCACAAGTGGTAAATTTAATTAAATGTACAGTTATTAAGCAATGAAAATAACTAAGTCCATTAAATTGTGAATGCAAATGAAAATGCAGAAAAATGTGGAAAATATCAAAATTTCAAAAAATATTAATCACACAGAATATAAAATAAAAAGGCACACTTCAATAAGAAAATGGACAGATGCACAAAACATAAAAATCACTTCAAATGAATAATCACAAAAATTTGCAATGTGTAAAAGTAAATCTTTTCACTCAAAACATTGTAACCATTAGTCATCAGGTTTTACCAAACCTTTGTAACCATCAGTTATTAGTTTTTACCTAACCACTGTTCCTATCAGTTATTAGTTGCAACTAATAAAAATATAACACACTTTACCTTTTTGGTATACCATTGCTGCAGCTTGTTTCACACTCACAAGACCAGGCGCCGTTACAAAACAATGCTTGTTCAGATTCCACAAAAAATACTAAATAACACTGAATAAACAAAGAAATATCAAATCTGAAATTCTCAAGTTACGAGTGACCATTCAATAAGTACAAAATCGTTGCGTTACTTTAAAATCAAAAGTGCTATGCGATGGAGGGAGAGAGAGAGAGAGATGTGATCTCTTTGAGAATCTACGCCCGAATGAAAAACTTCTCCCTTACGGAAGCTGGACAGGGGAGAAGGCACAAAACTTTTTGGGCAACAATTCTTTCTAGAAGCTTCAAAATCTTACGCAACTTTACAAAGAAATGTGCATGTGGCGCTCGGCAAAGACATACGCATACGAGACCAGTCTGTTAAAAAAAGACATACTCGACTCTATCGACCGAAGCAGAAGTCCCGTATCATACATGATGACAGAATCCCAAAACACAATGAAAACGCGAGGTCCCTAATCAAACGTGTTGACAGATTAGGAAAAACAACTCTAGCTTTGAACGGCCAAAGATATTCTCTCTCTTTCTGCATTCTATGTTATATATTCTTTTACATTATGTAATGCACAAATCTGAACACATTTAAAACATCCTATCTCTAAGCTATCTAGGAATCTGAAAAAATGTTGCAAAATTCAATTCTAACATTTTATACAAAGAGGGGATATATGCATTTTGGAAAAAGCAATATATAATATATATATATATATATATATTATATATATAATGTTTATATATATATATATATAAATTTATTATATTAATATGTATATTACATATATGTTATATGATTAATATATATATATATATTATAATATAAAAATGTATATTATATATATATATCTATTTATCAATATATATTTATATATATGTGTGTGTGTGTATAAACGTATACACATACACAAAAACACTAAATGTTTTTCATTCAGGATGGGAAATAAATATGTTCTAAAATAGTGTTTGCAAACAGTTTGCAGACAATGTTTCCTAGTGTGGACAGGCCTTAGTTTCTTGGTTGGGTATGGCTGTTAAGATAGAGTCGCCAGACATCCTTTTGAGCCCTTTGTCCTCCATCCTCCGAAACTAGGGAGGACGTGCATTTGTCCTTTCTTAGGAAGAGAGAAAAAAATTAAATAACAATAAACGAGGTTAAGAGGTAAATATAAATAGAGAAACAATAACGACGAAACTGAGGCTTATGGCCAGCATTTCAACTGAAAAATAATTTTGTTTCTGCTCGCTAACCCTCAGAGGTTGTGTTGAAAATACAAGAAATAAACCTTCAGTCAGTCAAGGTAAGAAACACAAATGAGTTTTGAGTTTTAAATGCACAGTAGTGTCAGTGAACTATTTTTTCATTAGCTGTGAAAGTTGTTTGGTTATATATATATGTGTGTGTGTGTGTGTATAACATGTATGAGATGTCGTCCTTTTTGAAAATTTAGATATTGGCGCTCTATGTTAAGATCGTGTAATGTACGTTCATGTGTTTGGTTTTCCGAAAAAAGAGCGGATGAGAGCGAGAGAGAGAGGGGGCGTAATTTGTGGATGGATGGTTAGCGATTGAATTGCTTATTGGTGAGTGTTGGGTTGTCTGCTGGTACGGTTGCAATTTCAGTGAGTCAAGTCAGTTTATGATGATCAGTTCTGGGCAGTCAGTCAGTAAGTGGAGTCAGTATTGAAGGCATTGATGGTCAGTTATACTGTGTGTTTTTAAATTGTTTGACTTATTGTTGATATTGTATGCTTAGAGTTGTTGTGCCTGTGTTGCTGAAGTTCTTGTGCTTGTGTGTCGGAGGGGTTGTTAAGCTAGTGAGTTCTGTTGTGTTTTAGATGAGTTGTGGTTCCTTGGTGTTTTAGGTGGTTGTGTTGGATTGTCATGTTATCGTTTTTTATGTTGTTAGTGATTGTTTGTGCAGTGGTGTTTTGCTGGGTTTGTTGTTGAATTGTATGGTTGTAGTTCATATTGGGTTCTTTGTGTGTTTTGTTGTGACGGCCGTACCCAGCAAACAGCGCAGCTCCTCGCCCTGAGTGTGTCAAGTGTGTTGTAAGTATAAGTCTGGTTTTGGAGAGTTTTTTTTTTTATTTATTTATTTTTTTTTTTTTAGTTTTGGCCTGTGATCCTGCCACATTATTTCTTTGCGGCCAGGGTGGGGCTGCTGGTGTGGCAGCTGCAGGGCGGTTGGTGTGGTGAGTTGTGTGATTGGTGAAGGAAAGTCAATGTGGAAGGGGTACCTAAAGTGCAGAGGTTGAAGGAGAAGTTGAGGTTGTCAGAAGAGGCAAAAGAGCATTTGGAAGTAGATAAGATGAGGGTAGAGTGTGAGAAGCTGAAGAGCGAGTTAGAGGAATGCCAAGGAGTGCAAAAGTGAGAGTGAAGGGAGCGGAACAGCAGATGGTTGAGGTGGATGAAAAGTTGGGATCAATGAAGTGTGATGTGCAAAAGGTGGCGAAGGAAAGGATAAAAGTTTTTTTTTGGAGAGGGAGCAGTAGGAGGTAGGCCTACGGGTCTTGTGAGGGGCCAGGAGCGATTAAGAAAGTGAAAGAGCAAGTGGATGAAAGTGTGTGAGGAAAGTGATATGGTTGTGGTAAATGAGAAGATACAGAATAGGGATAGATCAGAGCAGAAGGGTAAGAAAGGAGTTAGAGAGTAAAGAAAGGGCTAAAGGGAGGAAGATTAGTAAGGATGGTTAGCAAGATAAGAGAATGAATGAAAATGAGGATAGAGTTGAGAATAAGGTGCAGGATTAGAGTCATTTAGATAGTGGTAAGTGGGAATTAGTAAATAAGAAGAAAAAAAGGGGTAAGAAAGGTATGACTGAAAGTATGGATGTGAGTATGGAAGTAGATTTGTTATATTCAGAAGGTAAGAAAGGTCAGAATGGAAGTAGCGAAAGTGACAGTGAGCAGGAAGTGCGAAAGGCGCTGTATATGAGAGAGGTACCCTGATATGAGAAGTATGAAGAATATGGTAATAGGGATATGGGGGTCTTTTTTTGTAATAGGGATATGCGGGCCTTTTTCTGTGTGTGGCTAAGTATGGGGATAACAAGAGAGTTATGTAAGTTCTTGACTGGAATTTTGTTGACTATATATGGGGTAATGATGAGCGTAGGGAATGTGCCGTATGAGATTGTGAAAGCCTGGATTGTGGAACAGGCAAAGAGGATAAAGAGTAGCATTAGATGTATGAGAAAGCATGATTCTGAAGAGGCAAGAATGAATGTTGGTGAGTTGTTGTCAATGTAAGTTTGCAGGTTGGAAACATTAGCTAGGAAAAACTTTGGGGACCAAGCGATAAATGAGTGTAAGGAGTTAGCGTCAAAGTTGTTGGCGACTGTACCAGAAACCGTATACAAGTTATGAATCTAAAACGTAAGGAGAAAATGAGTGAGTGAGTGGTAAGAGCAAGTATAGTTAACCCTAAGAGAGATCAGAGTGCAAGTGTTGGAAGAGTAGGATCAGTTAGTCGTGAATGACAACAGCAGTGTTACAGATGTGAAAAGCCAGGACAGAAGAAGAATGAATGTCGGTGGGCGCTACAAGCATCCTTCAGGTGTGGGCAAATGGGCCATTTGGTGAATGAGTGTAAGAAAGATTGGGATAATAAATGTTACAGGTGTGAGCAGGTAGGGCACAAAGCAAGTGGATGTCAGGGTACCTGTGTGAATGTGATTTGCGGTAATTGAGGGAAGAATGGACATTATGCAAGGATGTGTAGAGAACCACGAGTGAAATGTGTCAAATGTGGAATGGAAGGTCATGTAGTGAGTGTTTGTAGGCAAAAGAGGAGTCAGGCTGGGAATACAGGAAACTAGGTGTTAAGGGGATTCAGTTGGGTGTGTCGTCTAGTATGCGACAGTAAGTTCTGGAGAATGCGACAAGTGAGTGGTTGAAAGTGAATAATGTGAGCCGAGCATCAGTGAGCAAATGGGTCTAGGAGATCGGCATTTAGTGTCGGTTGAGTATGGAAGATTGATTGATTGATTGTAGGTTTTCTGGCGTCACAACTACCAGGGTCACCGACGCCGGAGTATGGAAGAAAGCAGAAGAAAGTAAGGAAAGGGAATGAAATGGAGATGCGTGAACTGCATGAGATAAGGGTGTTAGTGTAGTGTTAGAGTACAATGGTTGATAAGGCGTGCAATACGGATAGTTGTGAGGGAATGAATGATACGTATAGCATACTGTGTGGCTTTGAATTAACGGGTGATTGAGATTTCAGTGGAAAGGGAACCGAGTAGTAGGGAAGTAGTTGATGGTATGGATGAAGCTTTGCAAGGGTTTAACAGAAGTATGGATGAACCGAGTGGTGTGGCAGCAGAAATAAGGGAGATATTAGGACAAGAGTTAGAAGGGGTAGATGAGATAGTGAATGGGATTTTGGAGGACAGTAGCGAGGGAGATATTGCAAGTCTGGAAGAAAGTGGTTTTGAAGAAACAAATGGCAATGTGTCTGAGAGAGTGTATGAGGGGCTTCAAACGAGACCTAGGGGGGCCTGCCTCCAAGCATCTTTGGGTGTTGCAAACGGCAATTTGGTGTGGATATTGAAAGTTAAGGAGACGTCATCAACTGTAATGGGGAGGTAATACGGAGGAACGATCTGTTTGTTCCATTTGACAACATCTTTGAGGGAGAGAGAAAGTTTCGTGGTTGGTATCGCTGTTAAGATTGTGTAGTGTGTGTTTATGTTTTTGGTTTTCTGAAAAGTGAGCGAGAGAGAGAGAGAGAGAGAGAGCACGTAATTGGTGGATGGATGGTTACCGGTTGAATTGCTTGTTGGCGAGTTCTGGGTTGCCATGTCATTCAGAGAGTCAGATTATGATCAGTGTTCTGGGCAGTCAGTCAGTGGAGTCAGTATAGAAGGCATTGATGGTCAGTTATATCGTGTGTTTTTGAATTGTTTGAATTATTGTTGATATTGTGTTGCTGAAGTTGTGCTTGTGTGTTGGAGGGTTGTTAAGCTTGTGAGGTCTGTTATGTTGTAGATGAGTTGTGAGTTGTTGAATATTGTTGGTGAATTGTTGTGGTTCCTTGGTGTTGTAAGTAGTTGTGTTCGCTTGTCGTGTTATTGTTTTTTATGTTGGTGATTGTTTGGGCAGTGGTCTTTTGTTGGGTTTGTTGTTACTTTGTTGTATGGCGTTGTAAGTTCCTTGTTTGGTTGGTTTGTTTGTTTGTTGTTGTTGTTAACGTATGGCCGTATCCATCGGACAGCGCAACTCCTTGCCCTGAGTATGTCAAGTGTGTGGTAAGTACCATTGTGGTTTTGGAGTTTTTAATTTTTTTTTTTTTTTTTTTTTTTTTTTTTTGTGATCCTGCCACAATGAGCCCTTTTTAGATGAGTCATACTAGAGAATGTGACTCCCAAACAAGGAGGAAGAAAAGGACTTAAGCAATTAAGATATTAAAGCATTATGAAATCGAACAAATATGCTTCCTTAAGTTAGGTTATTATCGAAAGTTACTCTTAAAATCTTCAGTCATTGGCAATTAAAACCGTTCCATTTTTGTATATGTAAATCAGTATGCAAGGGCAAAGCTGTTCAAGATCAACTGTCATACTTTGAACTTTAGATGTTACAATTATGGCCTCAGGGACGTTGCAATAAACCTTAGGTAATCCCTATTTTCCACTGCATGGGTGCACTAACTCCCCTACTTGGGTTCCACATAAATGGAAAATTATAATCGTAATGGAATCCTCGCAGATGTTCCTATTAGTGAATATGTAATCTGTAATACCTATCATAGTCAATTTATGGAAGCACAGATGTTGTAATAAACAGAATAGTAATAAATTAAGAGAGATCGAGACCGACGCTAGAATATGGGATCCAGAATATCGAAAGTGACGACATACACAAGTAAGATTTTTGACGAACAGCCCACGTGATCCATTCTCTGTACTATGTACAAATACCACGGTTCTGTCTGAACCATGGTACAGCCTGTAACGCAACAAAGTTTTTTTTTTTTTTTTTTTTTTTGGGTTTTTTTTTTTTTTTTTTTTTTTTTTTTTTTTTTTTTTTTTTTTTTTACTTATTTTTGTATATCACAGTCCTCCAATTCGATTGGGTGGTAGTGGTAATTATAGTGTGGGGTTCCGGGTTGCATCCTGCCTCCTTAGGAGTCCATCACTTATCTTACTTTGTGTGCTGTTTTCAGGAGCACACACTTCTGCACGAGTCCTGGAGCTACTTCAGCCTCTAATTTTCCAGATTCCTTTTCACGGATCTTGGGATCGTGCTTAGTGTTCCTAAGCTTATGGGTACAGCATCCCCTGGCATATCCCATATCCTTCTTATTTTTATTTTTAGGTCTTGATACCCATTTTTTCTCTTTCTTTCTCTCTCTTCAACTCTTGTGTCCCATGGTATTGTGATAGCAATGAGTGATACTTTCTCCTTGATTTTGTCAATCAACGTCACGTCTTATCTATTTGCACATATCACCCTATCTATTCTGATATCATAGTCCCAGAGGATCTTTGCCTTATCGTTTTCTATCACTCCTTCAGGTTGGTGTTCGTACCACTTAGCCTATTACTGGAAGGTAGCTGGTGTTTCTTGCACAGGCTCCAGTGGAGGGCTTTTGCTATGGAATCATGCTTCTTTTTGTACTGGTTCTGTGGATGTGCCAGACTTTCGTTTGCAATGTGGTTTATGGTCTCGTCTTTCATACTGCAATTATTATTATCATCATTATTATTATTATTATTAATTTTTGCATGAATGGTACGTGTGTGAAAACTGCCATACATGCAATGAGCGTACGTTAAATTATTGGTATTGCAAGCATCCCAAGCATCGCAAGTACGTAATTGGTGTGTGAATGGGGTCGTCATGATAGTGCGATCTCGTCGTCAACCTGACATTGCTATATAGGTTCTAGCTCCCAATTTTACACACGTTATCGAAGATCGTGTATGGGTTCATTGTGTGATATCCTCAGTTGGATAGCAACCCTGCCGCAGCCACGTTAACATTTTAAGGCCTGTCCACAATAGGAAATATTGTTTGGAAACAAGGTTTGCAAACAGGTTTTTGGAAACTGTTTGCAAGCAGTGTTTCCTGTCCAGACCTCAGCTGTCGTCAGGATGCCTGTTGCTACAGTATATAGCCCTTGTATTTTGGCAGTTTTAATGCACTCAAGTTAATGCACTCGAGGAGGGCTAAGAGAAAGAAAAAGAGATGGGTGAGTACATTTTTAGAAAAAAAGTCCCGCGTTGGACGAGTCTATTTTGCACTCGGCTACCAATCCGGTGGTCCGGAGTTCGATTCTCGGCTCGACCAACGCCGAACCAAAGGAATTTATTTCTGGTGATAGAAATTTATTTCTCGATATAATGGGGTTCAGATCCTACAATAAGCTGTAGGTCCCATTGCTAGGTATCCAATTGGTTCCTAGTTATGTAAAAATATCTAATCCTTCGGGCCAACCCTAGGAGAGCTGTTAATCAGCTCAGTGGTCTGGTAAAACTAAGATATAATTAACTTTAGTGCACATGTAGGGTGCATATAAATACATATGCACATCTACATATGTAAATATATACATGTGGATATGTAAATATGAATATGTAGTACATTTACATATATGCACATTCTGGTGTGTATTCGTTGTGAGGTTGGAATGAGACAGAACTGAGTACTAACTGATTTACTATTACCTGGGCACGCTGTATACTTAGCAGTGTGCGGACAGAAACGGAATGTCCAACCCCCAAGTCTCGCTACCCACACACAGACAGAGGAGAATTTGTGTTTATTGGCAGTTAATTAAATAACAATAGCAAAAGACATAATGGACATACATTGATGAATGATATATCGGCAAAAAGGCCAGGAAATTCTACATACAAACATATACATGTGGATCTTGCTGCTTTGCTAGATGAGATACATGATTGTGATTAATGGGTAGAGAAGGTCTTTACAAGTGCCCCCCCCAAGACAATTATTAATAATTAATAATGAATAATTAGAAGATTTGTATAATGTTATCACAATATCTTGTTGGTATCAGGAGCTGTCCCCGAGTTCTTGATATCTGTGGTTGTGGGGCAGTTTCAACTATTGAGTCGTCCAGTTGGCTTGCTGGTCGGGAGTCATCCTTCGTCTAGCCCCTGGGATGACCTCAACCTCGTCTCGGGATGTCGGTTTCTTTGTTTGAGGTCTTGTTTTGTGGAGGAATTCTTGGACGTCTAGTGGTCTCCTCCTGGGTTTCGTTGTCCATCAGGAAGGCTGGCTTCAACCTGTCGCCGGATACCCAGTCTTCCCACCTGTGGATGTTGATGAGATAGGCCTTGGAATTTCTTGTGATAACACTGTATGGTCCTATGTATGGTCTGGTCAGGGGTGGACGGTGGTTGTTGTCCCTCAGAAAGACGTGTGCAGATTCCCAGGCCTTCTGGGCTGTAGTTGTGTGTCCTGTCCGCAAAATTCTTCCGGCAGGGCGTGAACTCCTTCGCTATTTCCCTTAGTTATGGAAGGGGTGTATCTCAGTTGTCTGGTTCCATAGAGAAGAATTACCTTGGTACTGCCAGTGCTTCCCCATAGACTTTTTCTGCAGGAGATTCTTCGTCGTTCACTTTTGGTGTTGATTGGAGACCTAGCAGGACCCAGGGCAGCTGCAACTTCCAGTTTTCATCAGTACACCATGCCATCAGTGCTGCTTTTAATGAATGGTGGGCACTTTCCACCATCCCATTGGCTGCGGGGTTGTATGCTGTCATACTGTGGAGTGTTGTCCCATTAGGCGTGCCAGAGAGACCCAGAGTTCTGACAGGAATGCCGAGCCCCTGTCTGTAGTTATGTCATCCGGCACACTGAAACAGCTTATCCAACTTGATAGTAGGGCTTCCGTGCAGGTGCTTGTCGATGCTTCTGCCATCTGGGTTGCTTCCGGCCATCGGGGTTGCTTCTGGCCATCTTGTAGAACGGTCTATGATTGTTAGGAGGTATCTGGCACCCCCCAATTGTGGCAGAGGTCCTACAACATCCACGTGAATGTGCCCGAACCATCTTCGTGGTTGAGGGAAGTCTCTGATGCCTGATTCCGTGTGCTGGGTGATCTTGCTTGTTTGGCATGGTATGCAGCTCTTTGCCCATCTTCGCATGTACATTTTTTATCTCGTGCCACACAAACTTCTCGGTCATGAGGCATTTTGTTGTACTTCCTGATGGATGGGAGAGGCCATGAATGATGCTGAATACCTGCTTCCTTCGTGATGTGGGTATCAGGGGGCGGGGGCAGCCTGTGCTGGTGCCGTAGAGAAGTGCCAATCCATGTTCTCCTATTGGTACGTCTTCCCACTTCAGTGCGGTGAGTGCTGTGAGGTAAGCTGGTGTTTCAGTGTCTGCGGGTTGTTCCTTTGCCAGGTCCTCGTAGCCAGTGCCCAGATGGACTGAATTTATTTCAATCCTTGACAAGGTATCGGTTACCAGGTTTTTCCTTCCGGGGACATTGCTGATGGTGCACCCGAATTCGGAGATAGCGGCCAAGTGCCACTGCTGTCTCACTGACCATGCGTCTCCTGCCTTTGTGAAAGCATGTACCAACAACTTCTGGTCTGTCAGGATGTGAATGGGTTGCCATCTAGGAGGTACTTGAAGTGTTGCACAGCCTGGTAGATTGCCAGCAGTTCTATGTTGAATGCACTGTAGCGGATCTCCAGTGGCTTCAATTTGTGGCTAAAGAACACAAGTGGGTGGGAGGACCCCATCTACTATCTGCTCCAGCACAGCTCTGCTTGCAACATTGCTGGTGTCGGTGGTAAGTCTCAGAGGCAGTGGGGTCCTGATATGCTAAAGTGGTGGCTCTGGTGAGGGCTGCCTTCGTCTGCTTGAACACCCTCTGCTGCGGCATTTCCCACGTCAGTGCTTTTGGCTTTCCTTTCAGCACCTTGGTCAGGGGATATGTGATAATGGCAATGTCTGGCACGAATCGTTGGTAGTAGTTGACCATGCCGAGGAACTCCTGCGGGGATTTAATAGTCTTAGGTGTAGGGCAGTTTTTTTTACTGCATCTACCTTGGGGGCCATGGGGCAGATGCCCGTCAGGGAGACTTTGTGTCCAAGGAAGTCCATGTTCTCTACACCGAAGGAACACGTGTTGAATCTGACGATGAATCCGCTCTCCTGAAGGCGTTTCAGCACAGCCCATACATTTTCCAGGTGCTCTTCCGGGGATCTGGAGAAGATCAGGATATTGTCCATGTAGCAGACACAGAAAGGTAGGTCCCCCAAGATGTGGCCCAGACATTCCTGAGGCCTAAGGTGGAGTAGGAGAAGGTGTATGTTCCGAAGAGCATGATGGCCATCTTTGGGATGTTGTCGAGATGTACTGGCACCTGAAAATAAGATTTAAGTAGATCCATTTTAGTGAATATTTTAGCCCCATGTAGGGCTCCTGTCAGGTCCTGTATGTTTGGCAGGGGATAGTGGTCAGGTGTTGTCACCAGGTTTAACCAACGGTAGTCCCCACAAGAGTCTCCAGGAACCATCTGGGTTCTTCACCATCTGAAGGGGGATGCCCATGGGCTTGATGCCTTTATGCAAATACCCATCCTTTCCATTTCTGCAAATGCTTGTTTAGATCCTGGAACTTCTTGGGCGGCAGGCGGCAAAATTTGGCATGTGTCTATGGGCCCGTGGTGGTTGCCTGTGTTCCTGGCACCTGGTGTAGCTCTGGCTTAAAGACGTCTGGGAATTCGTGCGGGATGGTGCTGTATTTGGACAACACGGCAGCACATACTACAGCAGACATACCCAAGCTGGTGGTGAGCTGGCAGAGCGACAGGTTCCGGTGTCTAGCAGGCGTTTTCAGCCAACAGTCACCAGCAGGCCATGTATTGCAAGAAAATTGGCGCCCAGTAGGGCGTATTTGTGACCCTGGATGCTATTTTGTGGGTCTTGGTTCTTTAGCAGCGGATAGGGCTTATATTTGTGGCTACTAGTGCAGCTGCGGTGTTGGGCGGGCGGTCGTTGTCCTCCCTTGACAGCGGAAAGACCGAATGCATAGCTCCTGTGTCTACCAGCATTCGGCGCCCCAAAATCGTGTTGTGGATAAAGAATCCCACTGATTGGGATTCTCTGTTGTTCACAGCACTGCTGTTATAGGTGTCCGCCCTCTAAATTTTTTGGAAATGCACAGAGAGCTGTGCAGTTTCTGGCTTTCTTTCCAAATCTTCATTGGAAATAACACCAAGCTGGATTCATCCACGTCCTCTGCTGCTGCAGTGATGTCTTTTCTGTATATGCGTGTGTCTCCCTCTTCAACCTTCTCTGCTATCAGGCCGCAGGTGCTGTGGCATGTTTGGAGGCCTTGGTGGAGTTTATGTGCAATGCTCACCAATTTGTCCATTGGAAGTGTGTCCACCTCCATAAATTGCAGCAGTCAGGAGACCTTGTAGTTCATACCAGGCGTCCTTGGGCCACGGCCCCCAGGGGCTGGCTCATCAGGTCCAGGGCGTGTTGGGCTCTCTCTGGGATGGGCATGGAGTATATCTCAGTGAGCTTTTTGCAGAAGTTTTCGTGTTTGATTTTTTTCATCTGTGCGTCTAGACACAGGGTGATTTTGTTGAACACTTCCTCCAGCAGCGTCATCATGGTGATGGCTGCTTTGGTTTCTTCGTCCGTGACCTTGGCAACACAGAAGTGTATGTTGGCCCACAGGAACCATGATGCAGTATTTTGCTGCGAAAATTGTGGCAGTTTTATCCCCTGAGTAATTGCAGTTTTTGAGGGCGAGAGGGGGATGCAGAGGATCTGTGCGTCCTCGGATTGACTTTCTAGTTCAGTGTCTGGCATTTTGACTTTCACACCAAAATGCGAATTAAGCGCCATATTTAGTCCATTATTGGTGTTCAGGTTACATCAGAAGTCAAAACTATACACCGGATGGTTCTGTTAAAGACTTTCTGAATACGGTCGACGTGAATTGTAAATGGCCGGGCCAAACCGTTCGAACATGCCAGAATGTACCTGAGGAGGTATGCCGTGATCAGTCCGCTAGTGGCGTGGGTGGTTTTCCGAGGAAGGAGCTTTTAGAAACCTAGACTTTGTTGCTGTTTGGTTCTGTTAAAGGTTTCTGAAGGTAAGAGCAACCGTAGTGAGTCGATTAATAGCAAAGCCAAAACCACTGTTGACCGTCACTCCTTGGGTCACCAGTTGTGAGGTCGGAATGAGACAGAACTGAGTACTAACTGACTTATAATGTTGTTTGAGATTAAGCTGGCCTTATGCCAACACGGGCTTTTTCTCACAGAGCAGCCCATAGAAAATTTATTACCTGGGCACGAGGTATACATAGCAGTATACATAGTGGAAACGAAGTGCCTGTAAGGACTAACGCTTTTTCCCTATTTTCATTGTATCCAATCATCAAGTCGCATTGTTCTTACTTCCATCCGATAGAGCGTTACGTGGCTTTTCCGCCGGTGTATAACACATGTAATTCCATTATTTGTATGCCTTATTATCTTTAAATGTATGTTTGTAAGAAAACACAAATCTGCTGTCTCAAAGTCATTTCTGCTGTCGGTGTGAGTCTGTACTACTTATCCGTCCGCACCTGTTATGTCAGCCCAGTTCGTCTGTAAATAAATCATCAGTACCCAGCTACCTGCCTTAATCTCTGGTCCTCACATGCCCAACCCTCGAGTCTCGCTACCAACACACAGACAGAGGAGAATTTGTGTTTTTTTGGCAGTTAATAAAAAAACAATAGCTAAAGACATAATGGAAATACATTGATGAATGATAAATGGGCAAAAAGGCCAGGAAATTCTAGAATGACTAACATACGCTGATCGAGAATTTTGGGCAGATTTCATTAAGATCTTCAATGTCTTTGGAAAGTAAAATCAAAATAATATTGTGACAATGGAAGAGTATATATATATATATATATATATATATATATATATATATATATATATATATATATATATATATGTATATATGTATATATATATATATATATATATATATATATATATATATATATATATATATATATATTATATATATATAAACAGTGGTACCTTGAGATACGAAATTAATCCGTTCTGAGGCGGCCTTCGTATCATGAGCTTTTCGTATCTTGGACCGCATTTTACATGTAAAATGGCTAATCCGTTCCAAGCCCTCCAAAAACACCCCAATAAATTTCATAATAAAGCTAAATTGACCTATAAACAATGAAATACTACAACAATTTGGACCATTCAATACCTAACATAATATGTACTGCTAATATACCCTGTAAATAAGTTTTATTATTTACATGGTATACAAGAAATACTGTACGTACATACGTACGTATGTAGTAAAATGTGGAAGCTTACCTTTCGAGTGAGGCTATCTCCGAAAGTGGCGACAGAGGAGGAGGACAAACGGCAGATACGTACATACACTTAACTTTACAAACACATAAAAAAATGTAAGAAAAGGAAAAACCAACTAAACTTTACGAAACACTTAACAAAACAACTGTAAGGAAAACCAACTAAACTTTACGAAACACATTAACAAAACTGTAACACTTAGCTCTACAAAAAACTTAAAATTAAAAAAAAAAAAAAAAAAAAAAAAAATTCTTTTTGATTTTTACACTTTTTTATTTAATACTTTACATTTTTTTTTTTTTGTTTTTTTTTTTTTTTTTTTTTTTTTTTTTTTTACAAAATTTCAACTTCTTCACCACTTTCAACAATCTGTTTTTTAGTATCACTTGGTTCTTCTTTTTTGCTTACTACTCCTACTAAAGGCCTCTTTAAAAAAATAACTATCCAAGGAAGATTGCTTCTGCCTACTTTTGACAATGTTCCTGAAACGACTCAGGCAAACGTCATCTAACTGTGCAAGCATACGACCTGTGTAAGCCTTTTCGGGGTGTCTCTTTTCTACGAATGATTGCACCTTATGAAAAGCAGCTAGAGCATCCTCAATTTCTGCCTTTGTCATAGAGTCGTCGTCCTCCTCCTCGCCGCTGCTAGAGAACTCCTCTTGAACGACGTTATGTTGCATGGCCTCCAACTCCTTCAGGTCATCCGTCATAAGCTCCTCTTGGTGCTCCTCGAGAAGGTCATTGATGTCGTCCTCGTTGACGACCAGCCCCATGGACTTGCCAAGTGCAACGATCTCGTCAAGATCTGATTGCGAAACAGTTTCAGGATCGTCAACTGTTTCTGAATCTGCAGCACCAGCTTCGCCCACGTCGAATCCCTCGAAGTCTCGGGCGGATACGGCATCAGGCCAGAGTTTTCTCCACGAGGAATTCAAGGTTCGCCTTGAAACCTCCTGCCAAGCTTGGTCGATGAGTCGGATGCATGTTACGATATCGAAATGCTCCTTCCAAAATTCACACAAGGTGAGATTTGTGGTATCGGTGATGTAGAAACATCTCTTAAAAAGATGTTTCGTATACAGCTTCTTGAAGTTCGATATCACTTGCTGGTCCATGGGCTGGAGGAGAGGGGTGGTGTTAGGTGGAAGATAAAGAACCTTGATGAGGGAGTACGCTACTAGGTTATCTTCCTCGAGGCCAGGAGGGTGAGCAGTGGCATTGTCCAACACCAGCAGGCATTTCAGAGGGAGGCGATTCTCTTCCAAGAATTTCTTCACTGTCGGGCCGAAACACAGATTTACCCACTCCGTGAACAAAAGCCTCGTTACCCAGGCTTTCGCATTAGCCCTCCACAATACTGGAAGCTTCTCCTTAAGCATTTTATGGGCCTTGAAGGCTCGAGGAGTCTCCGAATGATAGACAAGTAGGGGCTTAACCTTGCAATCCCCACTGGCATTGGAACAAATTGTGACCGTAAGCCTGTCTTTCATAGGCTTATGCTCGGGTAGCTTCTTCTTTTCCTCCGTGATGTACGTCCAACGAGGCATTTTTTTCCAAAAAAGGCCAGTCTCATCACAGTTGAAGACTTGCTGAGAACTGTAGCCTTCCTTGATCATCATCTCGTTGAACGTCTTTTTAAAGGCTTCGGCCGCTTTCATGTCCGAGCTGGCCGCCTCCCCATGCCGCACCACCGAATGGATGCCAGTCCGTTTATGGAATTTTTCGAACCACCCATGCAAAGCCTTGAAGTCTGGGGTTGGCGTTGATGTCCCTTCTCCTCCGTTGTCTTCGGCCTGGGCAATCATATCGCCGAAAATAGCGCTGGCCTAGTGGCATATTGCCATCTTGGTTATCGTATCGTTAGTGATTTCTTTGTCTTTTATCCAGACAAGAAGAAGCCTTTCCATTTTATCGTGCATATGGGTCCTCTTGCTGGACAAAATAGTGACGCCCTTGAAAGGTGTAGCTGCTTTGATGACATCCTTCTGCTTAAGGATGGTGCTTATTGTTGACGGATTTCGGCTGTATTCCTTGGCGATCACACTCAATCGCATACCAGCTTCATACTTCTTGATAATTCGTCTCCAAAGAGAGCATCTTCTTCTTTCCGTGAATTTCAATTTTCTTGGGACCCATGACTACGTATATACTGTACGTAATTATGTTATGTAGTACGTATACATATGTAGTAAAGTATACTACACGATAAAGTATACTACAACGAAATCACTAACGAATTTACGTTAATAAATGAAATCATTAGAACGAACGGATACCGCGTCCTTACGATACCGATGATGTCGTGCAGTGGCCGAAGAAGCATGCCGCTACGTAGATGCATCATGGGAGGGATGTTGACCAATATGAGAGAAGGATCTCATGGCGGTGACTAGCATCAGGAACCCATGGGAGAGCGGGAGGATGGTGGCGAGTCTACTCAGTTGCAGCGTGCAAGTTTCAAAATTGTTATCGGTGGTCTGGGCGAATCTCGGACTTTACAGCAACAACCTTTCATATCTTGAACAATTTTCGTATGTAGAGCCGTAAAATTGTTCGTATTTGCTTTCGTATCTCGAGTTTTTCGTAAGTTGAGCCTTTCGTATCTCAAGGTGCCACTGTATATATATATATGTGTGTATATATTATTATATATTATATCTATATATATTATATATTATATATTCTATATATTAATTATAGATATGTATGAATGTATATATATATTGATCAATATTGATCAATTGATTGTGTTGCTATTGTTATAAAAAAACGTAGGCCATTAAGTATTTTTTGTTTTGCTGTAGAACTACATATTTAGTTCAAGTACAGTTAACTTAGGAGAATATATATTATATATATATATATATATATATATATATATATATATATATATATATATATATATATATAAACCCAATGTAGCACGATGGAACACGTGCTTGCAAATATCCTTAAATTCACGGTAGAAAAGTAAGTGAAAATCTGGGTACTTGGAACACGTACTTTCATAGTATATTCTACATGTGTCATTTTCAAGTTCACACTGAATATAATAGTAGTTGACAGACCTTCATATACAAAAACAAAAGGGGGATGGCGTGTCTCTTTTGCTCAAAGAGCACGCCCAGATTAACGAACTATAATTACGCGCTCCCTTTTTTTTTTTAATATAAAGGTTTGTTAACTTCTATCATATTCTGTGTGAAATTGAAAATGTAGAATATACTACTAAAGTAATTGTTCCAAGTCCCCAGTTTTTCACTCGCCTTTCTACCGTGGTTTTAAGGATATATATATATATATATATATATATATATATATATATATATATATATTATATATGTATGTGTGTTGTGTGTGTGTGTGTGTGTGTGATTAAAATCACTTAAGCACGTGATTCCTTTATCACACATAGATCCACAGGTGAAAAAAGAGACTGGGTGCAGGTCCTGATTGGTTTCTACTTACTATTTCCAAGCCATTGACGAAGGATTGATGCATAGTATTAGAAGTCACAAATATATATATGTATTACAGAGACAGTTCTGACGAACGTACACACAACCGTTGAACCATTCAAGACTGCAGATCCACCCACAGGCAAGTGTCAAAGTAGGGGTGGCTTTCAAAACTCATTTGGCTAAAATTCACAATATATTCTCCAGGGACATTACCGATAAACGTACCCACCGGAGGAGACAACAAATCCACTTCTGACAGTTGCTTTCAATAGGAAAGTGAAAAGTCTGTTAAAAGTTAACGAAAGCCTAATAAAGAAGTTGTGTGTGACCTCTCCATCGCTACGTAAATGTATGGTACAATAAAAAGGCCACAAAGTAGATTTCCTGCCAGGACAATTATTAGCTCTTACAAACTAGGGAAGTACTTAGTGGATATCCTTAACCCATTGGTAGGTACCATCTCTAATGCCAATATCAAGAATAATGTAGACGATAAATAAACTAAATAGTGTAAATGTTAATAGTGAATCGAAGCTTTTGAGTTTTGACGTAGTATCACTATTCACAAAGGTACCAATTGATGATTTACAGGCTGGATATCACATTTTCTAAAAGCACGTTAATTGAATTGATTAATTTATGTGTGAAAGAATTTAAATTTGAATTTAATGGAAAATTTTGCTCACAAAATTTTGGTATGGTAATGGGAAACCCTCTGTCCCCAGTGTTAAGTAACTTATGGAATTTTTTAAAAAGAAAATATTAAACAACTGAATTCCACGTAATGTAGTTTGGTTCAGATATGTTGACACATAATTTGTGTATGGCCAGGGAACTAATATGTAAATAACTTTTTTGTCAATCAATTAGTACTATCAATTAAATTTCCTATGGAAATAGAATATGATGGAAGCTTACCCTTTTTTGGATGTCCTCAAAAGGAGAAATGTAGTGATTTTAAATATAGTGTTTACAGAAAACATACTAATATTTCTTCCTAAGTGCATTTCTATTCTGAACAAAACAACAAAGTTAAAAAAATCACTGTTTACATCAATATTTCCAAGAGGAGAACGGGTATGTAACCCAAAATATGTAGATGAGGAAATAGATAAGATTCTGAATACAGGCAAAAAACTTAAATATCCTGACAGAGTAATAAACCATGCATTAGATACGGCAAAAAAAGGCCATGTATCAAAACAAAAAGAACCTTCGAATGCAAAAGATTTGCTTGTACTACTTTATAATAATATGAAAGATATCCCCCATCGGAAGAATTTTGATGTTGGTGTCGCTTTAAAAACAATAAAACAACTACATGTACTTATCAAGACCTCCCCCGGCAATATTAAAGGTTGTATATAAAATTCCATGTAAGTCTTGTGACAACTTTTACATTGGTCAATAGGGTAAAGCACTGGAAAAGATAATAGAATATAAAAAAATGTGTGATATATGCACGGGGAAATGGTGGTATTTTTGTACATGTTAGTGAGAACAATCGTGCTATTAACTGGGAAGGTGCAAAAAGGACTGTATTCAAATAATGCAATGGAAAGGAATATCATTGAATCTAACTTTATTGTGAGGAATTCCTCTCACAACGATTTTATTTTCTAATGTTTTTGTGTATTCACTAGTTTCCATGCTATTTGTCTTTTATTATAGTTATAAGTGTCTGTCTCATAAGAAATTATTGATTGATTTTCACTGCGTATTGCCGTCTGTCAGGTAATCGACAGACAGGAACTATGTTACTGTATTTGTATTCATGTGAAAACCAAATATATTTGCATGCCCATACATTTTATAAAATATGTACGTCTATATTGCATGACATAATAAGGGTGAAAGAACCACATCTACTCGAGAATGACACTCTTAACATTAATTTATCTGATTTTGCTATGTTCTAGTATATAGTATCTGTGGTGCGGTTAGTACCGAAATGATGGTTTTACACAAAGACGAAGTCTTTTGACATAAACGTCAGAAGACGTTTTAATAACGAAGTATAATTTCTGTTTTAGTTATGATAATTCATTTGTCCTTATATATATGAAATTGCTCTTGGTGAGTGTATTACGCATATCACATATGGTAAGAGTTGAAGGTGTCATTGGGTCTTGTTTGTGCCTCTCGCCAGAGAAGCCATTAGGAGAGGTCAAAAGATCGTGAGGGGAAGGGAAGGGTATTAGTTCGCCCCTCTGATCGCTCCTTTGCATGCCCCTCTAGGGGTGTGTATGTGTATGTGCGTAGTACACTGTATGGGCGTGATATCGCCCAAAATTGTATTGACACTATGGAGGAGTTATGGAGTTAGAAGGGGTACATGAGATAGTGAATGGGATTTGGGGGGATGGTAGTGAGGGAGATAGTAATGGTAGTCTGACTGGAAGTGATCTGGGAGAAGTTGATGGTGATGTTACTGAGAGTGTGTATGAGGGCCCTCAAACAAGATCCAGGGGACCTGCATCTTAGCATCCGTGGGTGTTGCGGAAGGCTATTTAGTGTGGGTGTTGTGAGTGAAAGGAGACGTTGTCAAATGTAACAGGGGAGGAAATATGGAGAAGTTATGGAGTTCCATTTGACAATGTCTGTGAGAGAGAGAGAGAGAGGTTGTAATTGCTGTATGGATAGTTAATGACTGAATTGGTTATTGGTTGTTGGTGGGTTCTGGGTTGTCTGCTGGTGCTGTTGATTGTTAGAGTTCTGTGTTTTTAGTGAGTTTTCAGTCAGTCTTTGGTGAGAGCTGGGGTGACAGTTAGTAGTATTAGAGGACTCTATTGAAGGCATTGGAAATTGGTTGAGTTTTGTATTTTGTTTTGTTGTTGTTTATGTTGCTAAGTTTGATGTTGTTTGCTTAGAGTTGTTGTGCCTGTGTTGTTGTTTGTTGGGATTCTTGTGTTAGTAGGGGTGTGTGTGTTGCCTTTTTTGTGTTGTTGTTTTGTGTTAGTGATTGTTTGTGCAGTGACTTTTGTTGTGGTTGCATTCCTTGGTTGTTGTTTCTTTTGTTGTTATTGTGTTCCTTGTTGGTTTGTTGTGTTGTTGAGTTGTGTTCCATGTTTGTTGTTGAGTTGTGTTGTTGTGGTCTTTGGTTGTTGTGTTGTTGTTGAGTTGTTGGGTTGTAGTCCTTGGTGTTTTTGTGTTGGGTTGTGGTGTCATGGTTCTTGGTCATTATTCTTGGTGTTGTTGTTGGTGTCCCAGCTAGTTAGTTAGTTGTGAACGTCAGTTAGTGGTGAACGAGAGCAGCAGCAGTGTTATAGATGTGGTAAGCCAGGACACAGGAAGAATGAATGTCGGTGGGCGTTAGGAGCGTGCTTCGGGTGTGGGCAAACGGGGCATTTAGTGAGCGAGTGTAAGAAAGATAAGGATATTAAATGTTATAGGTGTGGACAGGCAGGGCACATAGCTAGTGGATGTCGGGGTACCCATATGAACATAGTTTGTGGCAACTGTGGGACGAATGGCCATTATGCTAGGATGAGTAAAGAACAGTGTGCGAAGTGTGTTGAATGTGGAATGTAAGGTCACGTGGCGAGTGTGTGTAGGCGAAAGAGGATGAGTCAGGCTGGGAATTTGGGAAGCTAAGTGAAAAGGGGATTCAGTTTGGTGGGTCTTCTAGTGTGCAGCAGTATGTTCAGGAGAATGTGATGAGTGGGTGGTTGAGGGTGAATAAATGTGAGCCGAGTGTCAGTGAGCAAATGGGTCTGGAAGATCGGCAGTTAGTGTTGGTTGAGTATGGAAGAAAGCGGAGGTAAGGAAAGGGAATGAAAGGGAGAAACGCGAGCTGCATGATAGAGGGGTTAGTGTTAGGGTAAAAATGGTGGATAAGGCATGTGATACAGATGACTTTGAGGGGAGGAATGATACATATAGCATGTGTGGGTTTGAATTGACAGGGTTTAGTGAAGTTTCACCGGGAAGGGAATCAGGTGGTAAGGATGTAGTTGGCAGTATGAATGAGTCTCTTCGGGAGTTTGGCATGAGTGTAAATGAGGTAAGTGATTTGGTGGCAGAGTTACGAGAGATGTTCAAACAAGAGTTAGAAGGGGTAGATGAGATAGGCGAATGGGATTTGGGAGGATGGTAGTGAGGGAGATAGTAATGGTAGTCTGACTGGAAGTGATCTGGGAGAAGTTGATGGTGGTGTTACTGAGAGTGTGTATGAGGCCCCTCAAACAAGATCCAGGGGACCTGCATCTTAGCATCCATGGGTGTTGCGGAAGGCTATTTAGTGTGGGTGTTGTGAGTGAAAGGAGACGTTGTCAAATGTAACAGGGGAGGAAATATGGAGGAGTTATGGACTTCCACTTGACAACGTCTGTGTGTGAGAGAGAGAGAGAGAGAGTAATTGCTGTATGGATAGTTAATGACTGAATTGGTTGTTGGTGGGTTCTGGGCTGTCTGCTGGTGCTGTTGATTGTTAGAGTTCTGTGTTTTTAGTGAGTTTTCAGTCAGTCTTTGGTGAGAGCTGGTGACAGTTAGTAGTGTTGGAGGACTCTATTGAAGGCATTGGAAATTGGTTGAGTTTTGTATTTTGTTTTGTTGCTGTTTAGTTGTTGCTAAGTTTGATGTTGTTTGCTTAGAGTTGTTGTGCCTGTGTTGTTGTGATTTCTTGGTGTTGTTAGTGGGTGTGTGTGTGTTGCCTTTTTTGTGTTGTTGTTTTGTGTTAGTGATTGTTTGTGCAGTGGTCTTTGTTGTGGTTGCATTCCTTGGTTGTTGTTTCTTTTGTTGTTGTTGTGTCCTTGTTGGTTTTTTGTGTTGTTGAGTAGTGTTCCTTGTTTGTTTTTGAGTTGTGTTGTTGTGGTCTTTGGTTGTTGTGTTGTTGAGTTGTTGGGTTGTAGTCCTTGGTGTTTTTGTGTTGGGTTGTGGTGTCGTGGTTCTTGGTTGTTGTTGTTGGTGTCCTAGTGACCTTAACCAGCAGACAGCACAGGATAGCCCAGAGTAACTGGATTGATTGGTAAGTACATGTGTTTTGAGAGTTTTTTGTTTTTTGTGTTTTTTTGTTTTGTGTAGCTATAGGTCAATTGTCCTGCTTGTATTGTGTAGTGTTAAGAGGAAAGTGTGAAAGAGGGTGGGTTTTGCAGCTGGAGTGATTAGGTTAATGTGGGGAGGGTTTTGCCCGCTTTTTTTCTAGCTTGTGATCCCGCCACATTATTTTTTGGCGCCCGAACAGGGACTGTTGGTGCGGCAGCTGCAGGGCAATTGGGGTAGTGCGTTGTTTGATTGGTGGAGAAAGTGAGGATGGAAGGGTTGAAGGAGATAGAGAGGCTGAAGGAGGAGCTGAGGTTGGCGAGGGAAGCTAAGGGAAGGTTGGAAGTGGAGAATGAGAGGTTGAGGGTAGAGTGTAAGGAGCAGAAGAGGGAGTTAGAGGAAATGAGAGGAATGCTAAGGAGTGCAAAAGTGGAAATGTAAGAAGAGGTGAAAGGAGCAGAAGAGAGAATGGTTGAGAAAATGGATGAAAAATTGGGGGTAATGATGAATGCAGTGCAAGAGATGATGCAGGAAATGATGAAGGGATTCATGGGAGAGGGAGCTGTAGGAGGTAGGCCTACTGGGTCTTGTGACGGGCCAGGAGTGTTAAAGGAAGCGAAAGAGCGAGTGGATGAGAGTACGAGTGACGAGGGTGATTTGGTTGTGATAGGTAAGGGAAAAAAGGGGAAGACACAGGATAAGGATAAACCTGAGGACAAGAATAAGGAAGTGGCTGAGGAAAAGAAGAAGACTAAGGGAAAGAAGGTTAGTAAGGGTGATGGACAGGATGAGACTAGGACAGAATACATTGGGGAAAGGGCTGAGAGTGATTTGGATAGCGGTGAGTGGAAACAGGTAGGTAGAAAGAAGAAGAAGAGCGTAGTCAGGGGTATGGACGTGAGTATGGAAGTGGATTTGCTGTATTCGGAAGAGGGAAAGAGGGGTCAGAAAGGAAGTAGTGAAAGTGAGAGTGAGAGTGAACGGGAAGTACGAAAGGCTGTGTATATGAGAGAGGTACCCCGATGTGCACAATACAAGGAATATGGTAGTAGGGACATAGGGGACTTTTTTTTAAAGAATATGAGAAGTATTGTGAGGAAAAGTATGGGGATAACAAGAGAGTCTGGGCAAGAGAGTTAGGTAGCTTTTTGACGGGATTCTTGTTGAGTATGTATGGGGTAGAACAGGCAAAGAGGATAAAGAGTAGCATTAGACATAGGAGAAAGCAAGATTTTGAAAAGGCAAGAATGAATGTAGGTGAGTCGTTGTCAATGTATGTCTGTAGGTTAGAAACATTAGCCAGGAAAAAGTTTGGGGACGAAGGGATAAATGAGTGTAAGGAGTTAGTGCAAAAGTTGTTGGCGACTGTACCAGAGAGTGTATATGAGTTTATAAATCTGAAATGTAAGGAGAAGATGCGATGGACGAATGAAAGGTTTACATGGAACGACATTTTAGAAATAGTAGAGGATTACGAGTTAGATAGGTGTATGAAAGAGAGTAGAAGTGTTGGTGTTAGGACTGAAGTAGCTGAGGTTGTACCAGAGTTTAGAAGCTATAGGGAGGCAATTTTGGAAGGGCCGAGGCGAATGGCAGAGCGAGTGGTAGATAGGAGCGTTAGGGCAAGTAACGTAAGTGTAGTTAGCCCAAAAAGAGAAAGGAGTGCGAGTGTTGGAAGGGTAAGGTCAGTTAGATGTGAGCGAGAGCAGCAGCAGTGTTATAGATGTGGTAAGCCAGGACACAGGAAGAATGAATGTCGATGGGCGTTAGGAGTGTGCTTCGGGTGTGGGCAAACGGGGCATTTAGTGAGCGGGTGTAAGAAAGATAGGGATATTAAATGTTATAGGTGTGGACAGGCAGGGGTACCTGTATGAACATAGTTTGCGGCAACTGTGGGACAAATGGCCATTATGCTAGGATGTGTAAAGAACAGCGTGCAAAGTGTGTTGAATGTGGAATGGAAGGTCAAGTGGCGAGTGTGTGTAGGCAAAAGAGGATGAGTCAGGTTGGGAATTCGGGAAACTAAGTGAAAAGGGGATTCAGTTGGGTGGGTCCTCTAGTGTACGGCAGTATGTTCAGGAGAATGTGATGAGTGGGTGGTTGAGGGTGAATAAATGTGAGCTGAGTGTCAGTGAGCAAATGGGTCTGGAAGATCGGCAGTTAGTGTTGGTTGAGTATGGAAGAAAGCGGAAGAAGGTTAGGAAAAGGAATGAAAGGGAGAAACGTGAGCTGCATGATAGAGGGGTTAGTGTTAGGGTAAAAATGGTGGATAAGGCATGTGATACAGATGACTTTGAGGGGAGGAATGATACATATAGCGTGTGTGGGTTTGAATTGACAGGGTTTAGTGAAGTTTCACTGGGAAGGGAATCAGGTGGTAAGGATGTAGTTGGCAGTATGAATGAGTCTCTTCGGGAGTTTGGCATGAGTGTAAATGAGGTAAGTGATTTGGTGGCAGAGTTACGAGAGATGTTCAAACAAGAAGTTAGATGGGTAGATGAGATAGGCGAATGGGATTTGGGAGGATGGTAGTGAGGGAGATAGTAATGGTAGTCTGACTGGAAGTGATCTGGGAGAAGTTGATGGTGGTGTTACTGAGAGTGTGTATGAGGGCCCTCAAACAAGATCCAGGGGACCTGCATCTTAGCATCCGTGGGTGTTGCGGAAGGCTATTTAGTGTGGGTGTTGTGAGTGAAAGGAGACGTTGTCAAATGTAACAGGGGAGGAAATATGGAGGAGTTATGGAGTTCCATTTGACAATGTCTGTGAGAGAGAGAGAGAGGGGGGGGGGTGTAATTGCTGTATGGATAGTTAATGACTGAATTGGTTGTTGGTGCTGTTGATTGTTAGAGTTCTGTGTTTTCAGTGAGTTTTCAGTCAGTCTTTGGTGAGAGCTGGTGACAGTTAGTAGTGTTGGAGGACTCTATTGAAGGCATTGGAAATTGGTTGCGTTTTGTATTTTGTTTTGTTGTTGTTTAGTTGTTGCTAAGTTTGATGTTGTTTGCTTAGAGTTGCTGTGCCTGTGTTGTTGTGATTTCTTGGTGTTGTTAGTGGGTGTGTGTGTTGCCTTTTTTGTGCTGTTGTTTTGTGTTAGTGATTGTTTGTGCAGAGGTCTTTGTTGTGGTTGCATTCCTTGGTTGTTGTTTCTTTTGTTGTTGTTGTGTGTGTTCCTTGTTGGTTTGTTGTGTTGTTGAGTTGTGTCCTTTGTTTGTTGTTGAGTTGTGTTGTTGTGGTCTTTGGTTGTTGTGTTGTTGTTGAGTTGTTGGGTTGTAGTCCTTGGTGTTGTTGTGTTGGGTTGTGGTGTCGTGGTTCTTGGTTGTTGTTGGTGGTGGTGTTGTTGGCGTTGTTATTGGTGTCCTAGTGACCTTAACCAGCAGACAGCACAGGATAGCCCAGAGTAACTGGATTGATTGGTAAGTACATGTGTTTTGAGAGTTTTTTGTTTTTTTGTGTTTTTTTGTTTTGTGTAGCTATAGGTCAATTGTCCTGCTTGTATTGTGTAGTGTTAAGAGGAAAGTGTGAAAGAGGGTGGGTTTTGCAGCTGGAGTGATTAGGTTAATGTGGGGAGGGTTTTGCCCGCTTTTTTTCTAGCTTGTGATCCCGCCACAACACACACCACCAATTAATTCACTACATTTAATAAATATGTTGAAGTTGCACACTTATTATATTTGGAATTTATTTTTGACAACGAACTTGATAATTATTGTAAAGTTTTTTATGTTCATGAAAACCTTGTAAGTCAGTTCTGCATTCGTGGTAATTGTATAACTTGTCTCTTTTCCCCAACAAAACCCGAATGCAGGACGGAACGAACAGCTTCTTGGTTCAACTTTTGAGGTGACCTGTTATCTAGTGTTGTGTTGTGATGTGTGTGTAGATTTAGAAAGGGCGATTGCCCTGATTCTTTGAATTTTGTCGTCATCTGTTTCATTTGAGTGCCATTGATTTGCAATTCCCCTTGAGTGATTAATTTCAATTGTTACTTATATGTTATTACTCTTTGATATGTTTAACTTTACATTTATCAAATGCGTTTCAATATCCCTCGATTTTATCTCATTTTTCCTATGTTTCAGTTTTGTGGATGGTGAATATAAACTGATCTGATAAACCTTTATTGTGTTTATACTTTAAGGTTATGCAAATAACTTTTAGAAACGATATAACACAGCGGTCCTCTAAGGTCTGAAAATCAACCCGTGAGTACACGCAACATTTAGAGAGAGAGAGAGGCGCGTACCTCTCGTCGTATCTCGTGTAGCGATTTATGATCTGAGTTCATGTCTACAAGGACTGCTCAGTAAGTGAAAGTACTTAATTGTGCTACTATTCATTAATGATATTGTTGTGTTATCCTCGTTAATAATGAATTGGGTTGAGAGATATCTCTCCGTAATTTAGAAACCGCAAAGGGAGTTTTGTGGAGTTGTAACGAAAGGCTTTTAGCGGTTTTTGACCAAGTAACAACGTTAAGCATATAATACAGTCCACTATAAGTCCATCTTTTTCGCCACATTTATAAAAGAATGTTATAACCATAATAAGAACCTCAGCCAAGGAGTGCATAAACTTGGTACTTTAATATCAAAAGAAATTTGTAAATTGTTTAAATTTTAAAGGTAGGCAGTAGAGATGTATGGAAATAGGATTATTATATCTGTAAACATAGTAAGGGGGCAATAGTGCTAATGAGATTTCAAACCCCGCCTCCCTGACACCTGTCAGGTGTGGATTTGTTGTCTCTCTGGTGGGTACGTTTATCGGTAATGTCCCTGGAGAATATATTGTGAATTTTAGCCAAATGAGTTTTGAAAGCCACTCCTACCTTGACACGTGCCTGTGGGTGGACTGCAGTCTCAAACGGTTCAACGGTTGTGTGTATGTTCGTCGGTACTGTCTGTATTATGTATATGAGTGACTTCAAATACGACGTATCAGTCCTTCGTCAATGGCTTGGAAATAGTGTCGAAACCGGTCAGGACCTATACACCCCGCCTCTCATTTTTCACCTATGGATATGCTATATATATATATATATATATATATATATATATATATATATATCATATATATAAATATATATATATATATATATATATATATATATATATATAGTATATATGAATTTTTATCATCACGTCACCGTGATTCATACTTTGATTTCCAATTCGCTCTATGTTAACCGAAGGGGAATTTACTTATTGGTAGCCCTCGGGGTTCAAATGTTCGTAAGCGAATTGGTCATTTCACATATCCCCGTAACACATGATATATATATATATATATATATATATATATATATTATGAATATACCAACAATTACATACATATAATATATAAATAAATAATTATTATCTATATAAATATATATTAATATATAATATCTATATATCATATATATAAATATATATATATATATATATATATATATATATATATATATATATAATATTCTATATATATAACATACATACATACATAATATAGATAATAGTATATATATATATATATAATTATATATAATATTAATATATATATATATATCATATAGTACATACATACTACTTATATATATATATATATATATATATATATATATAATACATATATATATATATATAATATATATCTATATCTACATACATACATACATTATATATATATATTATAATATATATATATAATTTTAATTTTATATATATATATAATATATATATGTGTGTGTGTGTGTGTGTGTGTGTAAGTTTGGGGAGAGGCAGGTATGCACTAATTTAATTAAAAGATAACTTTTATAACAAAATCAATCTCGTTCTAAATTTGCAATATGTGATAGCTCATTTTTTTCGTTATCTACTGTTTAACCCATTTCCTCCTGTTCCTTTCCGGTTTACCCTCTATGTAAGCGAAATAAGCAGCAGCTCTCAACGTTAAGGTCGGAAGAATCGGTTTAGAACTTTCTTGTTAAATTCTCAAAGGCTTTAGATAAAACAAATTATGAAATCTTCAGAGACCTTTAATTTAAAAATATAAAATCAAACTTTATCATTATAATGATGTCTAAATTTGGGTCAGCTCAGTGAGAGCTAAATAAAAATAGCTCGATTGTAAGGACAACACGAGTTGTGAGAGGTTGACAAAGAGGCAGGTAAGAAGTGCTAATGATTTTTATTACAGTCAAGGGAATATAAATATACAGCATGCGGACGGAAATGTGGTCACCGACCCGCGAGAGAGTAAAGTGGGTCGGCGAGAGGCCCACCCCGATTTGTGTTTCTTGAGAGACATAAAATACAAAATATAAAAGTACACAATATGTGGTTATATAAGCTTTATACACTGACGGAAAGCCCGCTGAATGCTTTCTCAGGGGGAAGTGAGAACAACGCGAATGATGAATTATGTACAGAGAAAATTATGAATAAGCGTTGTCCTTACAAATACTCCCCCCCTAAGACAATAATTAGGTATGATTGTTGGCTGACTTCTTTGTACTTCGGGTAGTCACTCGCGGAAGCGAGCTGGACGGCGGAGGCGCCCTCGGGTGCGTGATATTAGTTGTTGTGGTAGATCCTCGGGTTTTGCGGGGGGGGGGGACGGGATGCCTCCCCTGAGGTGATCCTCGGGAGGGTTCGACCGTCTTTCGAGGGTCGGCCGCGGCTACGGCTAGGAGGTTTGGCGATCGAAGGAGTCGCTTTTTTCCGAGGAAGATTGAGGCGCCCTGTGGAAATGGAATCCGCGTCTGCGAGGTCCTCGTCCATGATGAAGGCTGGTTTCAGGCGATCGATTGTGACCCAGTCCTCGCGACCGTTGATGGATAAGAGATATGCCTTGTCAGTGCGTCGTAGGACGCGGAAGGGACCGCGGTAGGGGTTCTCGTTAGAGGCGGCGGCGGCGGGCGTCGTCCCTGACGAAGACGTGCTTGCACGATGATAGGGCCTTCAGGAGAACATTTGGTTCTGTCGGAGAAGTTTTGACGCAGGGCGTGAACTTCCCGGCGGATTCCCGAAGCCTGGCGATGGAGACGTCAGCGTCGTCGGCATTGGTCGGGAAGAACTCGCCAGGGACTGTTAATGGCTCCCCGTATACCTTCTCCGCGGGTGATGCTTCGCCGTTTGCCCGCGGGGCAGTCCTGAGACCGAGGAGGACCCACGGTAGTTGGCTCTTCCAATTTTCGTCGGTGCAGCGCGCCATCAGGGAAGCCTTGATCGAACGGTGGACTCTCTCCACCATGCCGTTAGCTGCTGGGTTGTAGGCGGTGGTGGCATGTAGCGACGTTCCCATTAGGCGGGCCAGGGCAGTCCACAACTCCGACAGGAAAACTGGTCCGCGGTCTGTCGTGATTTCGTCTGGCACTCCGAATCGACTGATCCAGCTGGCGAGGAGTGCTTCGGCACATGCTTTCGTGTCGCCTCCGACATCGGCGTTGCTTCGGGCCATCTGGTGGAGCGATCGATTACCGTCAGGAGGTACCTGGCGCCTTCCGATGGGGGCAGGGGGCCAACGACGTCTATGTGGATGTGGCCGAATCTTCGTTTCTGCTGCGGAAATTTCCCCACGCCTGATTCCGTGTGCCGACTGATTTTTGTTTGCTAGTTTGGCAAGGCACGCAGGTCCTGGCCCACTCGAGGGAGTCCTTCCGAATTCCATGCCAGACGAACTTCTCCGTCAGGAGGCGCACCGTCGTCCGGCCCGAGGGGTGCGAGAGTCCGTGTATGACGTCGAACACGGCTTTCCTTCGGGAGGCTGGGATCAGCGGGCGCGCGGGCGGCCCGTGCTGATGTCGCAGAGGAGCGTCATGCCTGCGGGTCCGAAAGGCACGTCTTCCCACTTGAGGGCGGTGATAGCAGTGCGGTATGGTCGGCTGTCTCTTGGTCGGCAGTCCTGTTTCCCGGGCGAGGTCTTCGTAGTCGACCCCGAGACGCACGGCGTTGATTTCTATCCTCGATAGGGCGTCTGCCACGGGGTTCTTCTCGCCAGGCACGTACTGGATGGTGCAAACCGAACTCTGCGATGGCTGCTAGGTGCCTCTGTTGTCTCGCTGACCAAGCGTCGCCCGCCTTGGTGAAGGCGTGTACCAAAGGGAGGTGGTCCGTCCTGATCGTAAAGGGGGAGCCCTCGAGGAGGTAGCGGAAATGTCGCACTGCTTGGTACAACTGCCAGGAGTTCGCGGTCGAACGTGCTGTACCTCGTCTCGGCGGCTGATAGTTTTTTTGCTGTAGAAGGCGAGTGGCTGGGGCTCGCCCTGGGACCACCTGCTCGAGGACAGCCCCGCAGGCGACGTTGCTGGCGTCGGTGGTGAGGCGTAAAGGTGCAGCAGGGTCTTGGTGGCATAATGTCGCCGCTCTGCGGCGAGGGCCCTCTTCGTCTCGTTGAAAGCCTTCTCTTGTTCGGCCTCCCACGTTAGGGCCTTTGGTTTCCCTTTCAGGACCTGTGTTAGAGGAGACATGGTGCGGGCGGCGGCGGGGATGAATCGGCGGTAGTAATTGACCATTCCTATGAACTCCTGCAGGGACTTGACCGTGGTTGGTTGTTGGGAACTTCTGCACCACGCCTACCTTCGAGGCCATGGGGCGCACGCCCGTCGCGGAGATCTCGTGTCCGAGGAAGTCCACCTTCTCGGCGCCGAAGGTGCATTTGTCGAAACGGACGACCAGCCCGTTTTCCTGCAGGCGCTTCAGGACCGCTCGGACGTGATGTAGGTGCTCCTCCAAGGACCTGGAAAAAATCAAGATATCGTCGACGTAGGAGACGCAGAAGGGCAGGTCCCCCAGGATGCTGTCCATCAGGCGCTGGAAGGTGGCCCCTGCATTCCTCAGGCCGAAGGTTGAGTAATGGAAAACGAAGGAGCCAAAAGGCGTGATGATGGCAGTCTTGGGGACATCCTCGGGGTGCACTGGAACCTGGAAATAGGATTTTAAGAGGTCCATGTTTTTGTGAAGACCTTCGCCCCATGAAGGGCCCCTGTCAAATCCTGCATGTTTGGCAAGGGGTATTGGTCGGGGATTGTAACGAGGTTGAGTCTTCTGTAGTCTCCGCAGGGCTCCAGGTGCCGTCAGGTTTCTGTACCATGTGCAGGGGCGATGCCCAAGGGCTCGATGCTTTCTGCAAATGCCCATCCGTTCCATCTCCGAGAACGCCTGCTTCGCCTCCTGGAGGCGGCCTGGAGGGAGTCGTCGGAACTTCGCGTGTGTCGGGGGGCTTGTGGTGGCTATGTGGTGGAATATCCCGTGCTTGGGCGGCGTCCCTGCCGCCTGACGAAGTTCCGGCTTGAAGACTTCGGGGAACTCCTGCAGAGGTTGCCGTATTTGTGGGGGGCGATGGTACAAATTGTAGGGCGCCCGGGCCTGCTGCTAGTGGAAGGGAAAGGCATGTCCCCGTGTCGAGGAGGCGTTTGCGGCCCACGTCCACCAGGAGGCCGTTCTGCGCCAGGAAATCTGCCCCCAGTAGCGGGATCCTGACGTCCGCGATTGTGAATTCCCAGACGTAGTTTCGCCCCAACCAGATGGATATCTCGAGGGGCTTCGTGCCGTAGGAACGGATGGGGGTCCCGTTTGCGGCGACGAGGGAGGTTGTTTTGTCGGGCTCGCGGCTACGGTCTTTTCCTGACGGCGGGAATATCGAGTGCATTGCCCCCGTATCCACCACAAAATCCTCCGGCCGGAGATCGCGTCGCGGACGTAGAACCCTACGGTGTGTGGTTCCGACGCGGCCGTTGCCACGGGCGGCCTTGGTTTTGTTTGCCGTCGTCGTTTTTTGACTGTTGGAAGGTGCAAGGGCTTTCGCACCTCCTGGCGAATCTCCCGAACCTCCGGTGGAAGCGGCACCAGGAGTTTTCACCTCGCTGCGTGTGGGAGGACTTCCCTTGGGATACGGCGCCGATCTCTTGCGTTGGGTCGTTGTCGTCTTCTTCCTTCTCTGCGGCCAGGCACACGGAGGATCGGGGGGGGGGTGGGGGGGGGCGGCGAGCTTCGCGGCATTGTTTGACAACGTCAGCTTCTTTGCCTTTTCTTTCTAGTAGTTCGTCGTCCTCTAGGGTGTACGCGTCGGTCAGCTGCTTTCGGACATCCGGCTCGAGTTGCCGCAGGAATATTTCGCGGCTCAGGCTGATCTCTACCTTTTTTCCGTCGGGGCCTATTTCGGGCAGACGGACGAGGCCCATCACAGTGTCCCAGGCATCTTGGGTGTCGGCGCCGCGCATGGGGTTCGCGACTAAGTAGAGGGCGCGGGCGGCCCTTTCAGCGATAGGCACGGATAGGCTGTCAAGAGCCTTTCTTTTATCTCGTCGAGCGTGACAAGTCCGATTCGTGCTCGACCGGTCAGCCAGTTAGATATTCGGCCGAGCACCTCTGTCGGGAGAGCCGCTGCGACGAGGTCAGCCTGCAGCACTTTGTTTGTGAGCCCCGCGATCCGGAATTGCCCTTCGGCTCGGAAGAACCAGGAAAACGGGTCAGCCGTTGTGAAGGGGGGCAATTTGACAGCTTGAGCGGCCGCTGTGTCAGAGTCCGTCGCTGGGGCGGGGAGGCCCGGGTTTCCCGCGAGGTACTGTTTGCGCCCATTGTCCTCTCTCACAAAAACGGTCGACAGAGTCGTGAATGGCGGGCCAAACCGTTTGAGGAAACGCCTGAACACACCTTGGGCAGGTATGCCGTATTAGTCCGTTAGAGGCGTTGGTTTTTTCCACGGTAGGAGCTTTCAGAGATCTATACTGAGGCGCCGTATGAGTCCGTTAAAGATCTCTGAAGGTGAGCGGCGGTAGTGAGTCCCTTAATGGCTGAGCCAAAACCGCTTGGGTCACCGTCCAAACCGGGAGGTCACCAGTTGTGAGAGGTTGACAAAGAGGCAGGTAGAAGTGTACTGATTTTTATTACAGTCCAGGGAAATATAAATATACAGCATGCGGACGGAAATGTGGTCACCGACCCGCGAGAGAGTAAAGTGGGTCGGCGAGACCCGATTTGTGTTTCTTGAGAGACATAAAATACAAAATATAAAAGTACACAATATGTGGTTATATAAGCTTTATACACTGACGGAAAGCCCGCTGAATGCTTTCTCAGGGGGAAGTGAGAACAACGCGAATGATGAATTATGTACAGAGAAAATTATGAATAAGCGTTGTCCTTACACGATGATATGGCCTAAACTTTTATCGATATAAAATATTCCATGCGTATTGCGTTCCAGAAAGGGAAGACTGCTTGCATTTATACATTGTGTTTACTATTTGGTTTAGTAAATATTTTTTTCTAATCTTTCATGCATACTATCTTTGTTCAAACTACTATTAAACACTATCTAAATCACGGTAAAGCTTATATGAACTGTAAAGCAGCCAGCTAGTATGCGTGAAGGATTCTTATAGATTGCTCAAAAAGGCTGCAATCCACTTTATCTAAGACACGGTAAAGCTAGGAACTGTAAAGCAGCCAGCTAGTATGCGTGAAGGATTCTTATAGATTGCTCAAAAAGGCTGTAATTCACTTGTCCCAAAGCAGGGTTTTGCAAGGTTTTCAGGAGACTTTTCTCTATCTTCTCTAGTAAATACCGGCACTAATTTCTACATCCGTCTGCAATTTAATGTAAATTTATTCTCTATACGTTTATAATTAGATTGTGATTTTTATGCTTGAAGTACACAATTAAACGTAAGCTATTTAAGGCAATATTGGTTAAAGTTCATAGATTATTGGAACACCGCCTTCCGCCACCGTTCTCTCGAGGTCTTAAAAATTGTAAGTGCAATTCTATCCTTATAGAATTTTCTGTGAATAACTGAATAATTAGGCAGCTTTGTATATATGGCCGCAATATTAAGGAGTTATTATTAACTTTATAATTTTCAACTATATTTGTGTTTAATTAAGAAACGTGAACATTAAAAACGACCCTAGCAATAAACCTGACAGTTTCTGCATTATAAGTAGTGGGAGCTGAGCGGCGCATTTGTTTTGTTATGGTTTTTCATGATTACTTAAATTTACTGAAAGGTTCGTCATTTTAATGGAAAGTAGCTTTGTTTATGTCTTATTTCAAGGGTTGAATAGTGTGCTAGCATATACTGCACTTGGAAACCAATGGCAAGTATTGGAGACAAAGGCTCCTGTTCATGTTTTTATTGTATTTTGTGAATGGGTGTCGTAAACATTCCAGAAATGTGTGTATAATGCCTTTTAACACTTGTCAACCGTGTGCTGCTTGAATAGTACGGCCTTCTTTAATAGATAAATTGCGTATGGCCACCGTAGCTAATTAATTTTGACCATTTGGCACGTTTCCTATTGTTTTTGTCAATTTTCCCCCCACGTCGTTTGTAGTATACCCATTTTAAGTTTTGGCGTCAATACTAGGCTATACCTATATTTTACAAAACTAATCGAGCACAGTTAATAGGACGTTAGTCGGTGCTTGGGTTGAATGTCGTGGGAGATTAGAGTATAATAAAGATAATAAAGAACCTTTCATTGAGGACGACTTCCCTTCGTTGTGCAGCTTCTTTCGTTCTGTTGAAGGTCGTCCTGGTCACTGACTTCCCAGGAGCCTGGACCTGGAGGGCATAAGTAAATGGTACGGATCACCGTCAATAAAGGACATAAGAAAGACTTCTCATATTTGTAAACTAAGCATAAACCAATACATTTACTATTCACCATTTAAGGTCAATCTGGGCCTCGGAATGGCAACAGGCCATGGTAGCGTATAGTAGCTAGTATACCTAGGTGGTAGGCTAGCTAGCTACCTATGTATCAGACAGGTAGTTTTATCCAAACTAGATGTGTTTATGTCATGTGAGTTGATAGCCTAATGGGAAATAGGCTACTAGCCCTATAGGTTAAAAACTAATTTGTTAGTTTAGCTTGTGATGACATCAGTTTGGATGGATGGGGTTCTCTGACCCAGGTATCCCTTAAAACAACTTCTAGTAGGTATCCTAATTAGCCACAAGTGAATGCCAGAAATGTTTAGAGGACACTTGCTAAGATGAAGATTGTTTTGTACTCTGGAATGCAATTATAATTTTAAAGTACTATTTAAATAGTAAAAAATAATTCCAGTGAAGTGTAAAACATTTATAAATTTAAAGTAATTTCATCTAGGTAGTTACAAAGATGCAAGAATTAGGTATTGTAATCTGTATATACTAATCAGTGACTCGTTTAGGCTATGAATACGGTAAAACTTTACTTTAGTTGCGCTGCCTGATTCCTGCCAGCTGCCAATCAGGACAGGTGACTGCCTTATTTGGGGGGAATAGGTCCCCCCCACCCCCAGCCAGCTCAGGGTATGTCGCCCTAAGTTAGGTTGGGTAGGTAAGAACTGGTTAGAAAGATTATGTCCATTTATGTATGAGGAACCTGTCCCTGGCGGGAATCGGGCTGCGTAGCTAAAGTAAAGTTTTACTGTGAATACCTTCTAATCATCGCTGAATTGTAGCATTTAGGCTGTGGAGGACCTTAGGATTTAGATTTGGATAATCTTTATTGGTTTATTCAATCCATTGAGATCATGGACGCACTGGAAAGATATTTTCTAGTATGCTTTAGTGGTTTAAGCTTTTGTTGCATTTTCTCCCATTGCCCCCTACCAATATGACTACCAAGCATTTGCCGTTCCCTTTTTAAGTAATTGGTCGTAAATGCGTAGATAACCTTCTGTTGGAGAAGCTGGATTAAGAATTTACTGATGAGTGGGAGTTATTCAGGATTGAATTCTAGTGGGACTTGATGGCCACATTTATTACTATCCAGAGTTCGGAACATTTTATGTTGGAGACCTGAGTTTCCTGGATGATTTTGGACCTACAGTAAAAATACACAAGAAACTATACCAGTAAGAGTGCCTTGATTTAGCTGATCCTAGAGAACTTAGGATGAGTTTTTTTTTATAAAAAAAAACTACCAAAGCTTTAGTAGTAGCCTAACAAGGAGAGTTATACCCATAGATTTAAAGCAGGAAATGACTGCCTGATGCTGTTACTTTGGCAAAATGTTGTTGCCTTTTTAACGAAGTTTAGTTTGATTTACAAAGCTCCCCTCCCATGTGTTGTCATAGATAGAACAATACTGTACTACTTGCCTTTCCCAGCCGGTTTCAAGCTCCTCAAGAAATTTCATTGGAAATTGTTAAACTAACCCATTCTTGCTTGAAATCCAGAATATTTGAGGTGATTTCATGACTTATTACTTTGTAAAAGGTCTAGGCTTTCTCTTGAATCATATTTGAATCTGCCTGGATGCTATTATAATAATGATTTTCCATGCGTGTGGAACCCCGGTAGTGGGGTTAGTGCTGTCAGTGTACCGCATGCAGTGCAATGTAGGGATTACCTAAGGTTGTTTGCTGTGTCCCTTCGGCCCTAGATGTAACCACTTCCATTCCCTATATTGTACCTCTGTTCATATTCTCTGTTTCTTCCATCGTACTTGTCACCCTCTCCTAACATTTTCTTCACAGTGCAACTGCAGTTTTCCTCCTGCCACACCCTTATAACCTTTTTGCTTGCAATGCAATTTCCCTTTCAGCACTGAATGACCTCTTTGGCCTAAATTTTATATTCCTTTCCATGCATATGGAATAATTATTTACAGCTTGTTGTAACATTGCATTTAATTGCTGTCCTAGATGCAATACTTTCCTATATAGTTTTGTCAGACACTTTCTTTTACCAAACCTAAAATTTCCATCACCCACTTTTTAAGGTAGCAATAACCTCTTTGTAATTCTTGCACCATGATTTTAAAGAAGTTTCTTTTTTCTTAATGTTACAGACACTTTTCACATTAGTATATACTGAGTATAGCACAAATTCATGTGAATACTGAATGGTACACACTAAGGACTTTTGAGAGACTTTTTAGTATGTCTCTTAGGATAAAGAACGAAAGTTTGCAGTTGTTTAATCTCATTCTGCATCCCTTTGTTAATTTATTGCAGTGGATTTTAAATTTTCATGTTTTGTAAGAAGAATTGCCCAAAATCCATCAATGGAGTAGATCCTAGTGGATCTTCAACCTGCCAGCAATTTGAGAGATTTGCCTTCCCACCTAAGTAGTAGTGAGTATACTGCAAAAAAGCAATGTTTTGTATATGGAACTTACTCGGTAATTATATAGCTAAGAGCTTCCTACCCAAGGCAGCCAAATAGTTGAAAATCTACAGTACGGTAGCGCTAGTTTCGGTTACAGTGTGGCAGAAATGCCCCACCCGCTACTCTGGCTTAGAGAGGGAACAACCTGGCAGAGAGCTTCAATTCATTTTCTGCCGGCTCCCGGTGAGCATTTATTTTGTGATCGCGCGTTCTTTCAAATATGTCTGATTCTAGCGCAACTAGTCTTAGGCTTTGTGCAGATGGTTGTAAGACCAGGTTAGCTAAATCTTGTTATGATCCACATATCAGATGTAGTAAATGTAGAGGTCAAGAGTGCAAGAAAGAAATCACTTGTGCTGAATGCTGTGAATGGGACGACAAGCAATTGAAGAATTTTAGGTCCCATCAGGACAAGATTTAAAGGATAGAAAGAGGAAAGCAGGTGCTAGGGTGGAAAGTATAAATCTAGTTTAGATAATGTTCAAGCTGCTGAATTGGTAGAAGATAACATGATTGTTTCACCTGAAATTCCTGTTTCTTCTCCAATCCTTTCTCCTCCTGCTCAAGTGTCACTAACTCCTGTTCCAGGTTCACTTGCTCCCGATCCTAACACCATTGCTAGCCTTAAGTCAGAATTCAATGAGAAGTTCGAATTTTTAGTGAGTGTGATGATGGAACTTGATGCTTCTGTTAACCCTTAATGGACAAATTGCTTCTCAGGAGTAGTAATAACAGGTTTGGGGTGATGGGTGGATTGATTCTGTAGATAAATAATAGTAAGTTCCATCGATTTTGAAAGAATTGGGCGGGAAAGAAGTGCCAATACTTCTATAGCCTATAAATTCACTAATGGCAACTTTTTGAGAGATGTGGACTCCTGATTAGTTTCAAAGAAAGAGATGGGTAAAGCTTCTTTTGCTTTCCCTTCGCTCATTTTCACCTTGAATAAGGTATTGCGTTTGTTTGGAAGCCTGGAGGCACATTTGTGGCTAGAGTGTCATCCGGTCCCTTTTTAGTGGTTGGGTTGTGAAAGTTTTTTATGGTTATGGTGTAGTGCAGTGTTGTTTTTTTTTATTCTGGTCTTCACCCAGGGCAAGGGCACCTTTTGTAGCTTTGTGAGCCACGGTTGTACTTATTTGCTCCAAAATCCCCATTCATGTAGAGGCTACTCTGGGCTAGACAACCACGTCCTCTATGAGTCAAGTGGAGCACCAACCAGAAGTAGAACTTATTTACAGCACTCACTGCCAGATAAGGCAACACCAAGCATATTATTTTATGCTAGTAAACTTTTATTTCAATTCCATTACACTATACACAATGTATTGAGATAGAATATGTCCCTGATTCCCACCTCCTTTAAATTTGGAATCAGCTAAATAGTTCCTGGGTAAGTTCCATATACAAAAGTTATATTTTGCCAGTTGTTCCCTCTGTAAGCCCTGGTGGTGGGTAGGACATTTCAGCTACACCATAACTGAAACTAGCGCTACCGTAGTTTTTAAATTGTTAGGCAGTCCTTTTAGTTAAATAATTATTGGGTAAGTATATACAAACTATTTTATTATAAAAATAGTATCTTGTTTGTTTTCCCATAGGAACAAAAAACAAATTTTAAAGTAATTTGTATTTATCCTTGTAGTGAAACCTGATACTTTTCTCAAATCCCACTTCAATCCTCCTGAAGGAAGAGATGCTTGATGACAGTAAATAAATGGATGCATCCCCCACCCACCTGCTATTTTGTTATGTTTTAACAACCAATTCAAGCTCAAGCTTAGGAATAGCCTTCTCCTACATAGATGGATATTTTCTCTCACATGCCACTTTGTAGTTAAGTTAGTTTGTGCACAAATTAGCTACCAGGTTCACTAAAAACAGCACCAATATGCAGTAAATGTGCCTCATAGTCAAACTACTTGGTTTCATAGTCCTTTATTCTTCACACCATTGGACTGTAGAACTGTCTCCCTGAGGATGTTGTGCAATTGGAACCTTCAAAAGTTCAAGCCAAGATGCAATGCATTACTACCCTAATGCTATTTGATTCTTCTTGCATTTTAATACTTTTGTATTATTTAAATGTAATTTATTGGAATTTTTTTAAGCGAGATCTCTTCTTGTTGTTTCTCTTTACTTTCTCTTACTTCTTAATGAGTACCATATCCTTTGAAAGCTTAATTATCAAATCAGTAGCCCTTGTGGTCTTGTTTAATATGGAAAGGGTTCATGTTTGGAGTATATAATAATAATAATAATAATAATAATAATAATAAAGTAATAATAATAATAATATTATTAATAATAAATTTACTTCATTAATTTTAGAATTTCATAAACTCCTCTATCCTACCATTGCACTCTCCCCATTTGCATTAGGAGAGCTGTACATGTCATATCAGTTTGCGGAGGTTTTTAATGGATATTGAAGAACCAGTATGAGTTGGGCGCTTGCCCTGGTGTTTGGGTGTTCACCTTGAATAATTCAATCTCTTTACTAACTAGGGTGCTGTTGAGTGATTAGAATTTGTAAAATAGTAGTGGTTTTGAGTTAGTATTGTGCATATACAACTGATTGTTTTTATACCTTCTCTTAACACTGTCCATAAGCTTCATTACATCAGATGTTGCATATGAACTTTGATGAAATTATTTTCCACACCAAGTCAGTTCCACTGCTTTTAGTATACAGAGAATGCACTAGTACACCACTTTCTTATTCCTATCCTAAATTGACAGAGGGAATTACGTATATATGGTTATTATTTTAAGGAGTACCAAAATGTTATTTTTAAGCAGTACCAAAACATTGTTACCATTTACCTCAGGAAATTATTGTGGTATATTTTATTTCAGGAAGGGACAGCGATCATGACTACAGGAGGTGGAGGATCTGGAAATAACGATGCTTCCCCAAAGAAGAAGGGGTGGCCAAAAGGACGCAAACGCAGACTCCTTCCCAAGGACTCTAATGCCCCAAAAGGACCATTATCAGGTTGGTGAATATTTTTGGAGTACTTAAATTAAGAAGAAAATTTAGTATTGTTGTCAATCGAAATGTGCATGTGCATTTTCTTTTGAAATGACCACTGACATTAGAGGTAGAAGCTGTCAAGAATTGGAATTGAAATTCAGAGGTAATATAATATTTTGGTAATTCACAGTTTGATTTTCAGTTTTTTATGTAAATTTAAAGGCAGCTAAAATGACAACTAAAGATGCTTCATTAGAAAAAAATGTGGTGTAAGGAGCAAAGTACAGAAATGGGCAATGTCATTCACCTAAAACCTTGTCTAACTTATAATTGTTCCTACGTGATATACAAACCCTCGGTCCTTTACATTAGTAATTACTTTACGATGAAGCTGAAATATGGCCAATAAATTTTTTTAACAAGGTGGTTACGCAGTAACTACCATTAAAAGATAAGAACTGAAACCAACAATAACCCCTTGGAATATTTGTGAGGAAATTTATAAAAAGATATCATGTGAGAGAGAAAGGCAGTACAGTGGCACCTCGACATACGGAATTAATCTGTTCCGAGGCAGCCTTCGTAAGCTGAGCTTTTCGTATCTTGAACTGCATTTTACATGTAAATTGCCTAATTCGTTCCAAGCCCTACAAAAACACCCCAGTAAATTTTATAATAAAGCTAAATTGACCAATAAACAATGAAATACAACAATTTGGACCATTCAATACCTAACTTAATACATACTACTAATATGTATTACATAGTACCTGTAAGTAAAGTGTATTAGTGTACATGGTATACAAGAAATACTGTACGTACTTACGTATGTATACGTATAGTAAAATGTGGAACCTTACCTTTCGAGTGAGGCTATCTCCGAAAGTGGCGACAGAGGAGGAGGACAAATGGCAGAAAACTTGTTAGTACGTACACTTAACTTTACGAAATACATTAACAAATGGCACAAAACCGTAACACTTAACTTTACAAATAACTTTAAATAAATTTTTTTTTTTCTTTTTATTTTTACATTTTTTGTTTTTTACTTTTTTATACTTTACGTTTTTTACAAAATTTCTATTTCTTTACCACTTTCAACTTTCTGTTTTTTCGTAGTATCAATTGGATCTTCCTTTTTGCTAACTCCTACTAAAGGCCTCTTTAAAAAATAACTATCCAAGGAAGATGGCTTCTGCCTACTTTTCACAATGTTCCTGAAACGACTCGGGCAAACGTTATCGAACTGCGCAAGCATATGACCTGTGTAAGCCTTTTCGGGGTGTCTCTTTTCTACAAATGCTTGCACCTTATGAAAAATAGCTAGAGCATCCTTAATTTCTGCCGTTGTCATAGGGTGGTCGTCCTCCTCCTCACCGCTGCTAGAGAACTCTTCTTGAATGACGTTATGTTGCATGGCCTCCAACTCCTTCAGGTCATCCGTTGTAAGCTCCTTTTAAACCCTCTGATTTTAGATATATTGGAATGGCTGCTTTTACTGAAAAGAAAAGGGAAGGAAATAAAGTTCTGTTGGGTGCCTTCCCATGTTGGGGTGGCTGGGAATGAGAAAGTTGACCAACTTGCAAAGTCGGCAGTCAACTCCCCAGAACCCACAAGAAGCCTACTACCATATCAGGATTTATATCCTCTAGTAGGTCAGAGAATTAAAAAATGTTGGCAGTCCCAGTGAGGGGATATTTTGACTAATAAAAAAATGCGCAGTATCACGTCATCAGTGTCTCCTTGGTCATATCCGTATATGCCAAGGAGACAAGAAACAATGTTGTGCAGATTGAGGATTGGACATACAAGACTTACACATGGGTTCTTGAATTCTCGTGAAAATCCTCCGTTTTGTGAGAACTGTACTGTGCCCTTGACTGTGAAACATTTTTTGATTGAATGTCCCAGATTCGGGAATTTGAGACAGGTTCGTGTCTTCGGGTCGTGACAGAGTAGGTAATTTTATCCTAACTACAATTCTTGGAAAGGATTGTAATATAGAGCAGTTATATAAATTTATGGGGGAGGCGGGTCTCCTCAGCCAAATTTAAATTATACATAGATTTTCTATGTAAGAACTTATGTATATGAACAAAATTTTTATATACATATATTTATAGATATTTTTATATGAAATTTATTAAAGATTTAATTTTTTCTATTTAATTTATTTTGGTGTCTATTACCCAGATGTTGTGACACCAGATTTAATAGACACAATCAATCAATCAAGCTCCTCTTGGTGCTCCTTGAGAAGGTCATTGATGTCGTCCTCGTCGACGACCAGCCCCATGGACTTGCCGAGTGCAACGATCTCGTCAAGATCTGGTTGTGAAAGTTTCAGGATCGTTCGATATCACTTGCTGGTCCATGGGCTGGAGGAGAGGGGTGGTGTTAGGAGGAAGATAAAGAACCTTGATGAAGGAATACTCCGCTAGGATATCTTCCTCGAGGCCAGGAGGGTTAGCAGGGGCATTGTCCAACAACAGCAGACATTTCAGAGGGAGGCGCTTCTCTTCCAAGAATTTCTTCACTGTCGGGCTGAAACACAGATTTACCCACTCCGTGAACAAAAGTCTCGTTACCCAGGCTTTCGCATTAGCCCTCCACATCACTGGAAGCTTCTTCTTTAGCACTTTATGGGCCTTGAAGGCTCGAGGAGTCTCCGAATGATAGACAAGTAGGGGCTTCACCTTGCAATCCCTACTGGTGTTCGAACAAAGTGTGAGCGTAAGCCTGTCTTTCATAGGCTTATGCCCGGGTAGCTTCTTCTCTTCCTCCGTGATGTACGTCCAACGAGGCATTTTTTTTTTCCAAAAATGGCCAGTCTCATCACAGTTGAAGACTTGCTGAGAACTGTAGCCTTCGTTGATCGTCATCTCGTCGAATGTCTTAATAAAGGCTTCGGCTGCTTTTGTGTCCAAGCTGGCCGCCTCCCCATGCCGCACCACTGAATGGATGCCAGTCCATTCCCAGAACTTTTCAAACCACCCATGCGAAGCCTTGAAGTCTGGGGTTGGCGTCGATGTCCCTTCTCCTCTGTTGTCTTCAGCCTGGGCAATCAAATTGCCGAAAATAGCGCCGGCCTTGTGGCAGATTGCCGTCTCGGTTATCGTATCGCCAGCTATTTCTTTGTCTTTTATCCAGACAAGAAGCAGCCTCTCCATCTCATCGTGCACATGGCTCCTCTTGCTAGACAAGATAGTGATGCCCTTGGAAGGTGTAGCTGCTTTGATGGCTTCCTTCTGCTTAAGGATGGTGCCTATCGTCAACGGATTTCACCCGTATTCCTTAGCAATCACGCTCAACCGCATGCCAGCTTCATATTTTTTAATGATCTCCATCTTCGTCTCCATAGAAAGCATCCTCCTCTTTCCGTGAACTTCAGCAACTTTCTTGGGACCCATTACTACATATATACTGTATGTAATTAAGTTATGTAGCATTACTACATATACACTGTATGTAATTAAGTTATGTAGTATACTTACGTACTAAAGTTCTCACACAACACGATAAAGTAGTAGTAGTACAACGAAATCACTAACGAATTTACGTTAATAAACTAAATCATATAGAACGAACGAATTTCGTGTACGTACACAAATGATGCTGCTTCGGAGTGACCGAAGAACGCCGCTACGTAGATGCACGATGGGAGAGATGCTGACCAATAGGAGAGCAGGATCTTATGGCGGTGACTAGCATCAGGAAGCAATGGGAGAGCGGGAGGATGGTGGCGAGTCTACTCATTTGGCGGTGCGCGAGTTTTAAAATTGTTATCGGTGGTCCGGGCAAATCCTGGGACTTTAAAGCAACAACCTTTCGTAACCTGAACTATTTTCGTATGTAGTGCCAAAATAATCTTTGTATTGGCTTTTGTAACTTGAATTTTTCGTAAGTTGAGACTTTTGTATGTCGAGGTACCACTGTACATCCTCCTTTGAAGTCAAGATTGCGACAAAGCTCATGAGCTGCCTGCTTCTTGATTTAAGCTAATCTAAAAGTTGCCATTAGTGAATTTGTGGGATATGGAACTAATGGCACCTCTTTCCCACCTGATTCCCCCAAATTGATGTCACGTAATACAGGGCGTCCATAAAGTCGTTCCCTGACAAATAAAATTAATAACTTTAAAATTATTGTGGATATGACCATACAACTTTCACATTCTGTTGAGCAATTACTAAAGTTTCTTTTGTTTGCCTATAGATGTCTCTGTGATCACTGTATCTGCCAACTAAGTCAAGAATAGCAGAAATGGTGTCATTGCAGGAGAAAGCCCAGTGTGTGTTATGGTACCATGAAACAAAATCACTTGTTGCAGTTCAGTGCAAGTTCAGAAATGAGTATCGACAAAATCCACCAGATGTTAAAAGCATTAAAGACTGGTATGAAAAGTTCACAGAGACTGGAAGTGTTGAAGACCGCAAGAGCAACGGTAGACCCAGTGTGAGTGATGTGTCCGTTGTTGCTGTGCATGACGCCTTCCAGCGCAGTCATAGAGAATCGGTTCATCGTGCCTCATGATTTTTTCCTATGGGGTTATATCGAGGATAAAGTGTGCAATACACCAGTATCTAATGTTGAGACCTTAAAAGCAAGGATAGCAGCAGCTCTAGCAATGGTAACTATGGAGATGTAGGAGAATACCTCGAATGAAATAGAATTTCACCTAGAAATAGTACTCCGGGCAACAAAGGGGACACATTGAAATTTATTAGTAATGTAAAAAAATCTTTAGTCATTGTTGTTGAAATTGAAGAAAACCTTATACCTCTACATAACATGGTTTGTGTGTAATAAAGGTCTGAAATCCAGGAAAGACTTTATGGACACCCTATTGTCACTCACCATGAGTGACTCATTTGTACACCCAAATCCTGTTATTGCTACTTATGTGAGCATGTCCATCCATTAAGGGTTAAAAAAACTCTTATACTATTTTTAGTATTTGACATTCTTTAGAAGCATTCAGAATTATTGTTGCAAAAACCCATTTGTCCAGCAGATCAAGTTTTCATTCCAAAAATTATTCAAAGCTGGTATAGATGTTGGAAGATCTTTGATCCCTTCACATGTTGGTAGCTGTTCGAGTGCTGATCTGTTTGATTACAAGTTTTCTCATAAGAAATAATGTAAATTAGAGTCATCCATTCCAAACTTCAGAAAAAAAATACCGTTATGAAAGCACTTTAATGAGAATTTAACATAAATCATAAAAACCTAACAGTAAGTTTATGAAGTGAATGCAAATTTATTCTCACTTGACCTATAATTTGGAGAGCTATGGCATATGTGGAAGGTAGTGAGAAAAGTAGAGGAGGAGAGATGTTATTGTTTGGAAGGGTAGTCTCATTCCATGAAAACTTCAGGTAGTAATTGTGCTCCTGAGGTTATTTTGCTTTTCTGTCTCTTTGAGCTTTCATTCTGAGATTCATTTTACCTCTGTCATGTCAGATACTTGGCTATGGAATTTACTTTTTTGTGCATATTAAAATGTTTATAAAGGAAAACATAACATTGTCATATATAACACTTTGTTTTGTTAATATTTCTTAGCATCATTGTCAGAACTTACAGCCCTTCAATGCCTCACTACACTGTATCGCAATTCAATTCTTAAATTTCTCAAACCACGAGTGACTGGCTTTGAATACCTCAATATCTGTATTGGCACTCATTTCTAGGGTGCTTTTGATGAGGTCAGCATGCAGTTGTTTTGCTTTTTCTCAAACGATGACCTCAGAAGCACTATCACTGGGTAGCTGTTTTATATTAATCCAAATCAGTAAGTTTTCAATCAGGTATTACTGGATGTACTACCATATCTTTGTAACAGCTCAGGCCAGTATGCATTTTATTATAAATTTTTTTATTTGATATTTATGAATTTATGTAGTGTTGGATCGTGCATATGTAAAGAAGTTTGTGAAAATTTCCACTATCCTACACATAAACCCTAGATCTTTTTATCATAATTCCAATTCAGACCAATCCTGCATTTGTCCTGAGTGCTGAAGGAAAAGTGAGGTTTACAGTTGGATGCATAATTGCTATCTTCCATTACCTGCTGCTAATTATCCACCTTTTTAAACAAGATTTGAAGGGCCAATTACTGGTGGTGTTGAGAAATACAACTACTTTATATAAAAGACTTCAGGTTCATATATCAGTTTATATATCACTGAAAAGTTCAAATTATTTTGAGATTTGCTCTAGGGGTCTTTTTCTTCTTATAACTAACAAAAAAAAAGTTTATACTTATTTGCTGTAACTAAGAAGACTTTTATACCTGTCAAACACTTTGGATTATGTAATAACTGCAAGTTAAGAAATAGATATTTCTTATCACCATTAGTAGCTGTGATAGTAAAAGTAGTAAGTATTGTACTATACTTGTATATTAGTAATAATTGATGTTGTTACATTAACATTTGTTATAATCACAGGTTACATGCTTTTTATGAGTGATCAGAGAGAAATATTGCGTCAAACAAATGCGGGATTGGCGTTCCATGAAATCACTAAACTTGTAGCTCAGAAATGGTCCCAGCTTGATACTAGTGAGAAGACTAAATACCTGGAAGCAGCTGAAGCAGATAAAGAAAGGTAATGTTATTTAGGTTATCGTGAGATAAGAAAAGAGCAATAGTATAGTGATGTTAACCACTTATAATTTTTTGAGATTAATGCCTTGTTAATTTCAGATATCAGAAGGAGCTTGAAGAATATCAGAAGACTGATGCTTATAAGAATTTTATGCAGAAGCAGAATCAAGATGATTCACCAACTCCTCCAAAAAAGCCTAGGAAGGAAGTTGTGGAAGAGAGAAAAGAAGAGGAGGAAGAGGTGAGGTAAACTAAAATGGAATATATGCAACACATGGAAGTTGGTTTTTGAAATTTGTTGAATACTTGAGTATGTACAGTGAATTGATAGGTTTTCTTTGTGTTTCAGGAGGTAGCACCAACGCCTTCTTCATTAGAGATCCCAATCTTCACTGAGGAGTTTTTGAACCACAATAAAAGTATGTGGATGTTTTTCCCGTAGCTTCTTCATATTCTTATTCTGCACAAAGTATGAGTTGGTGATATACATCATAAACTGAATATCACAGAACTTTGTACAGTTGATCCCCCATATGCAAAGGGGTTAGGGACCACAACTCCCCGTGATTACCAAAAATCTGTGACATATTCCCCCCCCTCCCGGGAAAACACTTTTATGTAACTGCCTATTTCAAGCCAATCAGGATTGAGGAAAGCTGGTACCCTACTATTAAATACTTATATAATGAGAAATTTTTTTCCCCATTTTTATATTTTCATACCTAACAAACCTGTGGTCTTAACAACAGGACAACCTTCTAGCGCCAGCTGGAAACTAGTTAAAAAACAAAGATTGTAAAGCAAGGAATCTGTGGCATCTGGCAACACATGCGTATACGAGGTGAAAGTTGGTCACTGACTGGGCATGGATTGTTTAAGAGGGAAAACTGCGAAGTACTGAATCAGCTATTGCTGAACAGCGATCTTGTGTGGGTTCCCAGTACTCATGTTAATTGGATAGATGTTGGTACAGTTAGTTTGCTTTTAGTTGGCACTGATAAGTGGAGGTCGGTGCAAATTGGCGTTGAAAATTCAGTTATAGTCATCACTAGGCAAGTGCCGAAAAACCAGATTGCTGATAACCTAGGCCACCTATAACCAGGGATTGCCTTTATTATTATTATTATTACTATTGTAGTTATTATTATTATTATTATTATTATTACACAGGCTATGGTCACAGACAAATTACAGCATACCGCGCTTCGTATAACTTGATGTCCCAATCTTTGCATTCCCTGTAGAGGAGTAGTGATGTCGGTACACCTCACAGGGTGCACTGTAGGCATTACTGAAGGTTTTTTGTTCATACGCGAACAAACCTTTGGTCTTAACAATAGGATAATTTCTAGCGCCTAGCTGGATCTGGTTAAAAAACAGATGAAAGCAAGGAATCTTGTGATATCTGGCAACGCATGCGTCGATTGGGTGAAGGATGATCAAAGACCATTCACTTACGATCACGCACCAGTCTTTTCTTTGACTGCCTTGGCGAGAGTCGTGTTTACCTCTCTTGGCCTTTACCCGGTTCAATGCCCGTTTTGCTTGTGTTTTGTGTGTGTGTGTGTTTGGTTGATATTATGGCTGCTTCTGCTCCTTCTCGGCCTCGTCAGCATGTGTGCCCTGGAATTCTAGGTTTTCCATGTTCTCGTTCTTGGCTTTGGCAGCGACTGACCCCCCAACATCTCGTGCAGTAGGTGCCATTCTGATTTTTGCACCAACGATCCTTGCACAGAATTCCGGGCATTACCTAGAGAGGAGTTGAAGTTTTTTAGCAAAAGAGAATATTGGAGGGTTTCGACTCTTCCTTCAAGGGAAGGTTTTTTCCCCCCTTCCCGATGCTTCGTCTCCTGCAGTAATCAACCCTATAGTATAATTGTTCCTGTGTCTCCTTCCTTTTCTTCCGTTGATTCGTCGCTGGAAGTATCGGGAGGCCACCAGGCTGATGTTTGTAATGTCGCCCCTTCTTCGGGAATTAATTTGATTCCTGGGAAGGGGGAAGCTTTTTTTCATCATTCTCTTTTCTTCCAGAGTCAGAGGCATCCAAGATGACGGGGATTGGAAGACGCTCAGGCTAGGGGGTACCCCGTCCTTGGAGGAGTTGCTTGCGCACCTTTTGGAGGCTCGCTCCCCCCCTCCTCCTCCTCAGGCTGGCCAGGCCGTCCCCCTCTTCCCGGCCTCGTCTTCGTGGGTAGCCGAGGTCAGCCATCTTGTATTGCTCCTCCAATAACTGTTGCCACTTATTTGAGTCGGTGGGAAGCTTTGGCGTCTGCCCTGTTGATGACGTCACGGGATCCGTGTTTGTGTATTCCTCCGCCAGTGGCGTCTCTTCCCCTTGTCATCGAGGGGAAGTCGTGACGTTATCACCAATTGTGACGTCACCCAGTCATCATCTGAGCACTGCCTCTCTCAGTTGTGACGTCATCTCTGCTGCCCAGTTCGCTACTTCTCCCTTCCATGTCGTCGGAGCCTTCTCTTGCAGATCATTCTGAGGTTACGTATATGCCAGGCAGTGCTTAAGAGGTTGGACTCTGTTTTGGATGTTAAGTTGGCTGCCTTGTCGGTTGGGAGGATTGGAAAGAAATGTGTTGCTTCATCCCTGCCTCCTGCGAAGAGATCGCTTAAGGATCCAGTACTGTCTTCTCCCTCTTCCCCCTCTATGTCACGTCGGCATATCAAGCATTGAAAGGCTAAGGGCTTTGTTCTTTCTTTGCCTAAGAGGGAGGAACTATGCGGATGTGTTCTCGAGGGTGTTGGTTTATCTTCCCTTGTGTAATCTGCAGCGGCTGCTTTGTCCTCTGCATTGAATCGCAGGCATGTTGCAACTTCCCCCGTCCGTGCATGTCTTGAGTGTGTTGCAACCTCCCCCATCCATGCACATCACGAGCGTGTTGCAACCTCCCCTTTCTGTACACGTGATGTAAGTGCTCCTTCTTCTCCAAGGTCTATTCATCGCTGTAAGGATCTCAAGGCGCCTGTCAATAGGTCGATGGTGGTGAGCGTTAAGTTGCTGCAGCAGGAGTGTTTGCCTGCCCCTCTCACTGATGCTTCTAAGAGTTCGATTCTTGAGGATTCTCCTTCAATCTCGAGTGTTCGGGATTCCTCTCCTACTCACGTTCGTAATTTGGCCATGCCTGTGACCATTCACGGACATGTTAATGAATCATCTGTTGGAGGAGAACGTAGTGATGTTCCTAGTATTATAGTGGGTTCGTCTCGGGAGCCGACACATGGACCCAGCCCAGACAGGTTAGTAGTTGTTTTGGGCTGTTTGGCTGCTGATCATACTGTTAATTTTAATGAAGAAGGTGCCTTAGAGGAGCCTACACATCCTTCTCGTCATCGGTCTCCTTTGCCGGAGCAGGAGGAGGGGGAGACGCAAGAGTTTTTGTCTTCCTTTTCGGAAGTTGTTGGTCTCATTCATGGGTTCAACAATTTGGAAAGTAGGTCTCAGGCTTGGCCATCTTCCCTCCTTCTTGCTTGGAAGCCTTGGTGGGAGCTACGCAGGATCCCAAATCATCTCTCCAGCTTCCCTTATCGGGGCACAACCAGTTAATCTTGCATAAGGTAAACGCCTCTGTTTCGGACCAGGACGGTTTGCTTTGCTCTAGGGGCTCTACCAAGCTGCTACTACTGCCTCTCACGGGGCTAGGAAGTACTATGCTACGAACACTACTTTTTTTATGTCGCGCCATCTTAACCCAGACGTCATCGCCTAAAGCTGGGATTGACTTTGGAGTAGGGGAGGTCGGTGGCTCTGTCCTTGTCTCCGCAGGATGCTTCAGCATTGGAATCTACGGCAGCTTCCATGTTGCTCATGATTTCTTGACTGGACTTCTTTTCTGTGGTCATTGCCAAGATAGCTTCCGACAGGTCCCCAGAAGGGGTGACTGCATCCTCTCTTGCCAGTCTGTTGCAGTCCGGAGGCAAGGCGTTTTCATATATGGCTCACCTCAATGTTAATTTATGGGCTAACCTTCTGCTGATTAGAATGCGATAGGCCCGCGTCGGGCTGACACCAAAGACAGACTGGTGCACCAGGCCATGTTAAAGTCAGAGTCTCGTCCTCAGAGACATCCGGGTCCTCCTCCTCCCTCTGTCCAGCAGTAGTCAAGAAGATCGTCGCCTGGTAAGCCGTCGAGGACCTTGAGTTCGCCAGGGCCTTCCCGTTCGATACAGCCTAAGTCAGAAGATCAATGCCCCTTTTGCTCCCGCTCCTTCAAGCCAAGAAGGGGCCCAAGGGGCAGAGGTAAAGGGGGCCATCAGTAGGTTATGCGCCTCTCCCTCTCCTGCGCCATGGGTGGGGGGTTGCCTGGCTGGCCATTGGGCCAATTGGTAGAGTTATGGGGTGGAGAAGTGGGTGGTAGATGTCCTTCACATGGGATACCTACTGCCATTCAACTTCTCTGAAGTTCTTGGTTCTTCGGGAGGAAGTGCAGAAAATGCTGGACAAGGATGTGATAGAGGAAGTAGTGCGTCCGTCCCCGGGGTTTTACAGTCACATCATCTTGGTGCCCAAGGCATCGGGAGGATGGAGGCTTGTGATCGACTTATCCACCTTGAATCACTTCATCAGGAAGACTTGGTTCAAGATGGAGATCCTGTGCTCGGTGTTGGCAGCCATGAGGGAAGGCGACTTCAAGCTGTCGATAGACTTAAGGGATGCATACCTCCAAATCCCCGTTCATCCCACGTCCAGGAAGTTCCTTCGCTTCTCTCTTGCGGACAAGGTCTTCAAGTTTAAAGTCTTGTGCTTCGGGCTGACGACAGCCCCTCAAGTGTTCACAAGGGTCTTCTCTCTTGTGTCAAGTTAGGCCCATGCTCGGGGGATCCGTTTGCTAAGGTACCTCGACGATTGGTTAGTCTTGGCAGTTTCCAGGGAGAAGCTGCTGCAGGACTGGGATCGTCTACTTCAGTTCTGTCTGGAACTGGGCATCTTAGTCAACCAGGAAAAGTCAAACCTCGTACCCACTCAAAGGATTCTCTACCTGGGCATGGTCATCGATACGACAGTGGCAAAAGTTTTCCCTTTGGATCAGAGATTGGAGAAGTTGCGGGAGGTGGTGCGCAACTTCCTGTTAGAGTCACATCAGTCAGCTCATCAGTGGCAGGTTCTTCTGGGAGTGTTGTCTTCCCAGGTCCCTCATGGGCATCTTCATCTTCAATCTCTGCAATGGAGACTGGGAGAATTCTGGTCTCTGGCGGGGGACTCTCCCCTGTTAATGGTTCCTCTGTCTCTGGAAGTGAGAGAAGACCTATGTTGGTGGTTGGACGGCCAGAATCTGTTGAAGGGTGTCCCTCTGCATTCTCTTCCACTGGACTTCCTACGGTTCTCGGACGCCTCCCTCGCAGGTTGGGGAGCTCATTTAGGGGGCCTCATCGTTTCAGGCGTTTGGAGCTTGGAGGACAAGCAGCAACATATCAACATCTTGGCGCGGTATTTTTCTTTGAGAAATATCCAAAAATTCCCAGTTTTTTTTTTTTTTTATCAATTTCATCATAAAATACACTTTTTGTTATAAAACTTAAAAAAAACCAAGTATGAAATTTTTTGTGGTTTTTCTTGAGTTTTAACTAACAAAATAGGCTGTTTTTAGCATTTTTATAGGGGTTCCAAACATTCACAAATTCTAACTATATTCAATGGGGGTCTGGTACGCATCCCCCGCAAATATGGGGGGACCACTGTATATATATAAATAAAGTTTTTGCCACGAAGGAAAAAATGAAAAGCGAGATAGCCAAGCACTTTCGGTCTAGTGCGACCCTTTACCGTGCCTGAGTAAGGGTTGCACTAGACCGAAAGTGCTTGGCTATCTCGCTTTTCATTTTTTCCTTCGTGGCAAAAACCTGTATTTATACATAGCATCACATTTTATGCACTTCGTGATCAAGTTATTCATATATATATTTATATATATAATATATATAATATATATATATATGTGTGTGTGTATTTTTTTCAGCCACTTTACTAGTAAGTGGAATCCAAGGGATTGTTGACTGATACTCAGTATGCATATAGGAAGTAGTGAGGTACTTGCAGTACTCATTTAGATTGGACATGCCATTTGATATGGGTCTCAAGTGTAGAGTAATTCAGATAGATTTTAGTGCTACTTTTGGTTTAGTAAATCATAACGCACCTATTTATAAACTTCAGACTCATGGAGTGGGTGGATATTTTTTAGGTTTATTTCAAGATTTCCTTATAGGTGGGCAGCAGTGAGGTGCTGTTTATTGGATCTGCGAACTGCACCTGTGTTTGGAGTTCCACAGGGTAGTGTATACTTGGTTTCCTGTCATTTTTAGAGTTTACTAGTATGTAGTTGTTGGCCCAGAAAAAAGGATTGTTCAGTATGTCAATGGTGCAACATTTGTGGATGTAGTAAAGTCCCCTCTTAAAAAAGCAGCTGTCCTTAGTCTCAATAGTGACATGGAGTGGCTAGGTGAATTGTGTAGTCAGATATACTAAGTTTCCATCCTGTCCTCCCCTTTAAGTGGATGACACTCTGCTAAATGAATCTGAAACTTGAACTATACATGGTGTAACTTTGGACTTATATCTTACTTTTGAGAAACAATAAATGAAAGTGTCAGCAAATGATGCACGGAAGTGAGGTATTGTACGTAAGGCCTCATATTTATAACAGTATGAAATCAGTGCAACATATTTAAGGCTGTTTGTCCTTCCTTTAATAGAATACTGTACACTGGTGTGACTGGCTTGCCTTTCCAGAGATTTATCTCTAGAGTGGTTTGTGGCGGTAGGTTGTGTTCCCTAACATTGGTAGATATGACTTGGACCATTGACAGATGATTTATTGTTTGTAAATTTTTTATCAGCTGTATTTCAATGTAGATTTGTTCATATACGAAACAAACCTTCGGTCTTAACATTAGGATAAATACTCAGCGCGAGCTGGAAACCGGTAAAGTTTGAAATAATTGTGTACGCAAGGGACTATTGGCATCTGTGCTTGGTCATGAGACATTTGGAGCTACCCACATACCCCTCATTAACTTGTGACCCTGTCAGTTATTTTCTTACCGCCTTTAAGAGAGGACGTGCTTTGCTCCGTCCTTTTAAAGCCGGTTTAGTTTGCCCATGTGTTTTCAATTTGTTGTTTGGAATTCCTGGGTATGTGAACATGAAGTCTTCTCATGCTGCGAGTCTTCCTGGATATCACAAGAAGCAGCTAAACGCCCTGATATTTTCTTCAACGATTTCGACGTGGAGGTACTCATCGTGTAGTAAGTTGTAGGTAAGAAACTCTTAAGGTACGGTTAATTCGTTACCTGTGCTTTGGAATATCACATGTTCATATGGATTGCCTGTAATCCAAAGCTTTGATGTATCTGGATGTGCTTTGGGAAGTAATTACTATGTCTAATTGTGCTCCTTTCCCTGTGGGGAGAGGTGTGCACCGCCATCTTGTTTTCGTTCAGATACGTGGGTAGAGAGGATGCAGGTGTGCGGTCGGCGTTAGGCTTATCAAGAACCAACCCAAGAAGGACAGTTGGTTTGATCCTTTTATCCTGATATGCACTGAATGGCGGTTGGATGCGTCGCCATCTGTAAAGAAGCAGGTAGTGCAAAAAGGCAGCCTTTAATGTCAGGTTTCTATGCCTACGAGAATAACATCAACAGCCTTGCACCTCTGGTAGGGTGCTGGCTTCACATTCGAGATGCTCAGTGACGTCATAAACATGGCGACTGCCATGACGTCACTTCACAGCTGCAGCCTACATGGAGACATGCTTCCATTTTCATTTCGAGATACAAGAGTACTTTACAACTATGCTTTTAGATTGGAGATTTGTAATGCACATTGTTTTTTAGAGAAATTACAAGCGTTAGGAGATATAAGTCACATAATGGAAAAGACACAAGTCTTTCCTCTGTATCTTTCCGCTTAGGCATTAACAAGCTTAAGTGACTGGCTTTGATGCCAGTGCGTTCTCCTGCCAATCCTGGAAGAATAGGGGCTTCATACCTGATCCTAGAGCCAAGAGGAGAAGTTTCTTCTCCATCTTTGAGCCAGGATTGTTACATCCCTATTATATGAAAGCACAGGAAGTAGTTGTAATTGTCGAACAAGTGAATTATGGAAAGTTAGTCTAGTGTGGCTGCTGTGAAGAGTTGGAAAAGGCTAGAATCAGGGACTAAGTGACTGATCCTCGTGACAAGAGGAGGAGAATAATTTCTTCTTCATCTTCGAGCCAGGACTGTCACATCCTTGTAAAGTAGAAATGCCACAGAAGGTTGGGTCTCTTGATCTTAGCTGCAAGAGTACCATAAACAGCCTCACGCTTCCATCAAGCGTGATGACGTCATAGCCAAAACCGCTTGCAAAATGGCGGTAGTCATGACGTCACAGCCTACTGATTCTTGATCTACTTCGCTGCCTCCGAACCTATACGCACTCTGACTCATTGGTACACAGTAATGAAGCATAAATAGGATCTAGAGGAGAATATTACTAAGAAAGACAAAAAGAAAAGGCGTGATTCGTCTGCTTCTTCGTCTTCTTCCTCTAGATGGCGTCGTAGCTAAGTTAATGGCGTCAATCACTGAGTGTACCAGTCAAGCGTTGGAGGATGAACTTGATACATACGCCGATGCTTTTACAAACGTTTTCCATGGACTCTAGATGTCAGTAATGCAATATGATAAAATTGCTTTCATGTTTGTATATAGGATTGCAAACAGATACCTTCTCAAATCCTACGGACTATTCAAGATCAAGCCATCAGTGGCCATTAAAGATCAAAGATGCCGCGGCCGTGTGGTTGGATGGCCATGACGCATGCAAATAGATACCTTCTCAAATCCTACTGATTATTCGAGATCAAGCCATCAGTGGCCATTAAAGATCAAAGATGCCGCGGCCGTATGGTCGGACGGCCATGACGCATGCAAATAGATACCTTCTCAAATCCTACTGACTATTCGAGATCAAGCAATCAGTGGCCATTAAAGATCAAAGATGCCGTGGCTGTATGGTAGGACGGTCATGACCCACCCGGACGTTTGTCAGAGGGTAGGAGTAAGTTAACGCCTCCTGTGGCTGAACACAGTGCATTAGAACCGGAGGGAAGAGAAAACCAAGAGTTTCTGGCTTCGTATGTGGAGGTGATTGATTAGATTAGTCAATTCAATAACTTTCAGGGAGCACGGAGACACCTGCCAGTATGCTTCCCCCGGGGACTGACATGGTGTTTGGTTTGAAAAAGAATACGAAAGTGTATGAATTACCTTGTTCTAGTCATGTAGAGTCCGTTTTACAGCACGTAAAATGCACGGATTGATGGAAGTATATGGATACCTCTTAGTAATCGTATGAAGCCTGAATGGTGGGAATTAGCATACTTTGGGTTGACTTCAGAAAACTTCAAACCTTTACAGGTAAGAAGAATTCCCATGTTTTATATACTTGTTGGTATAAGCTGGTTTCTTCCTATAAGAATATTGACCAAACGCTTTGACTCTTGCACAAGTAGTTAAAGTTAATCAAAAGCTTGGTTCTTTCGAAAGTACTGTAGAACCATTCTTCTTAATGAAATCGCATGGGAACTTAAGTCGAAAGGAAGAGTTGAACGTCTTTCTTTTGCCACTTAAGGTAGACAAGCCTAAGTAGGGTACTTGTAACCTAAGATGCTATAGCGAGGATAATTGGGTCATACCTTTTAGCTTAACTATGTCAACTTAGCCTAACAGTGGGTTGATGACTTAACATGGTCTGGCTGCTTGAACATGCCTTACTATCTTAGGTTGGGTGCATTAGTAAGGTTATAAGTATAGCTGAGCATAGACTAGAGCCTAGGCTACCCATTCAAAACACTTTTACCACCTCAGCCTAGAAGGTCGTGGTTGTAGCCTAGCATGGATAGTCCAAACTTTCTTGAACGTCTTTACCCTAACCTAAGTCATTTGGTTTCTAGATTAAGCTAGTCTATACTAGCCTAGCCTAATTAAGAGTACATCATGGATGGACTTAACCTACCCTAAGTGATGGAGGAGTTAGCCTAGCCTAATTGGAAGAGTTAACATAGCCTAACCTAACCAAACCAGGGTCCTAGCCTATTTGGAAGTGTTAACATAGCCTAACCTAACTAAACCAGGGTCCTAGCCTAATTGGAAGGGTTAACATAGCCTAACCTAACCAAGCCAGGGTCAACCTGGTCTTGCCAACTGAAAATAAGTTAATTAAGAATTGACTAACTGAAAATAAGTTGACTAACTTATTTTCAGTTGGCAAGACCAGGTTGACCCTGGCTTGGTTAGGTTAGGCTTTGTTAACCCTTCCAATTAGGCTAGGACCCTGGTTTAGTTAGGTTAGGCTATGTTAACACTTCCAAATAGGCTAGGACCCTGGTTTGGTTAGGTTAGGCTATGTTAACTCTTCCAATTAGGCTAGGCTAACTCCTCCATCACTTAGGGTAGGTTAAGTCCATCCATGATGTACTCTTAACCCTTTACTGCCGACTGGACATATTTTACATCGACATTTTTTGTCTCTCGTGTGCCGACTGGACGTATTTTACGTCGACATTCAAAAGTTTTTTTTAAAAATTCGCGTAAAATACTTTCAGGCCTACCAGCCGAAAACTCTTGAATCACGCGCCTTGGGGGATGCTGGGAGTTCACAGATCAAGGTGTTGTTTTGTTTACAATCGTTACGCAGGCGCGCAAGCGCGAATTTCTTTCTTGCCGCACTAAAAAGTATCTGTGACACATCTCGGAAATTATTTCGTCACTTTGACATAATTTTTGTACCATTTTAAATTAGCCGTTACATGGAGTATTATATACGAAAATGTGCGCATTTTTATTTAGAATACAACAAAAATATATTCATGATTGTAGCTTTTATCAGTTTTGAGATATTTTTATATAAATTACGATAAGTGCCAAAATTTCAACCTTCGGTCAAATTTGACTACCGAAATGGTCGAAAAACGTAATTGTGAATGAGCTTAAAACCCTTCCTTATATTTTAGTAACTATTCAACTCCTTTACCTTAATTTTGCAACTAATTGGAAGTCTCTAGCACAATATTTCAAGATTTGTTATGGTGAATTATGAAAAAACTTTTTCCTTACGTCTGCGCGGTAACTCTTCCGAAAAAAATCATACATGCAATTGTGGTAATGTTAGCACCATTTTAAATTAGCCGTTACATAAAGTTTGTTCCGACACGGCATACAAACCTTCGGTCCTTTTACAATAGGAAGGTACTAGCGGCAGCTGGATAGGTCGTAAGCTTTCGAACAAGGGGTTCGGTAGTTAACTGCTTGTCCGACAGGCGCGCGCGCGCGCGACTGGGAGGTAAACAAATCACTTTTGCTTTCGGCCTGCTGGCGTGTGGACGTGTATCATCGCTCTCTGCCCGCTTCATCGTCGTTGCTTTCGCATGGTTGTGTTTTTCTTTTTCTATTTATCTAGTGAAACTGAATTGTAAGTACAATCATTTCATATTTATTTCCATTGAATTCAATTGTGAATTAAAGGATCTTGGTTTCACCACGCCCTCCGATTACCCGAGTGCCGGGACTGAAGGGCGTAAGTGCGGGAATTCATTTTCCCAGAAATGATCCTCGTATTGTGTATGCTCGGTGCCGAGGGCGGGAGAGCGCTCGCTCCGAGCGTATATTTTGGTTGGAAATGTGTAGATGAAAATCGTAAGTAAGTGCTCTTTTCATTTATATTTTTTTTTGACCTGTATGCTCGTTGCCGAGCGAATGCGCTCGGCACGAAAACTTATTCTGTATGGAAGTGGAATCGCAAGTACAGTATTCTTTTTCATTTTCATATATATTATTTTGATTGTAGCAATACTCATTTGGATCAGTTTCGAGCTTACCCGGAGGAAATTGATCCTTTCCCCCTTTTTATTTGAATGAAGTGAAATCGCAAGTGCAGTTCTTTTTCATTTTCATATTTTTATTGAGATTGCATTGTTTACTTGGATCAATGTTTCCGCTATTTCCCGGGAATTGATCCTTCCCCTTTTTATTTGTATGAAGTGAAATCGCAAGCGCAGTATTCTTTTTCATTTTCATATATATTTTTGATTGCATCATTCAATTCATTATGGATCAAGGTTTCCATTCATAATCGGGAATGGATCCTTTTAACCCTTGCGCTCGGTACCGAGGGCGCAAATGCGCTCGATCCGAGCCCTTATCATTGTGAAGTGAATCGTAATGCAAGATTCTTTTTCATTTTATTCCTTTATTATTGATTGCATCAATATTATTTGGTTCAAGTTCCGCTCAGTCAGGGAATTGATCCTTATGCCCTTGCATTCGGGCCGAGGGCACGATTGCTCTCGGGCTCTTATTATTATTGTTGGGTACATGGGTGCTGTGCGGGGGTGGGGAACGAGACCCCCCCCCCCCCCCCCGCTCAGCTCCCACAGATGGCCCTTCCCCTTGGGGGGGGGAGGTTATCTGCGTTCTTCTCCTCGCCCGACCCGTCGAGCGCGGGGGCGCGCTCGGTGCCCGATGTACAATTGTATTCGGGGTCTTCCACTCGTTCGGAGAGGGCTCACCCCCCCCGCGCGAGGGACTTCCCCCCCCACTAATCGCTACTACTGTTATTTCCGCAGGTGCTACTGCCACGAGGGTGGACCTTGGTGAGGTATGGGCGTCCTTCCATTTGCAGGGCGTGCTAGTGTCCAGGGGCTGCGGTTCTATGTCTGGGCCTACTGCGGTCACCCATGGAGTGGTGACCACGCTCAGGTGACGACGTCCCTCCTCACCTGGTGTACTCGCCTCACGTGGTAACAGTCTTGCCTACAGCCGCTGTGAAGTGCCGTTCGCCGTACCGAGAGGGGGGCGTGCCGCCGCCGCTCGTGGTTGCCGCGCTGCCGCGACCACACTTTCCGCTGCCCTAGAGCTCGCCCCTGGACCTGCCGCCGGTACCAGGATGTTACTGGCTGCTGCTCCACTTTCCTGTGTTTCCGGTGCTGCCTGCCGTACCTGCCGATTCTGGGCTGACTGTCCATGCAGTTGCTGCGCTGGCTGTCCCTGCAGTTTGCTGCGCTGGCTGTCCCTGCCGTTGCTGCGCTGGCTGTCCCTACTGATGCTGTGCTGGCTGTGCCTGCTGTTCCTGAGATGCCCATACCTGCTGACGTCGTCCCTGTTCGTGGTGGTACTACCCCAGACTTTGGTCTGTCTGTACAGGTGCGTCCGGGCCCTGTGGCTTCGGCTACAGCAGCCTCCCCGGCTCCGCCCTGGATAGCAGATCTTACGTCTGTCCTGAGGAAGCTGACGAAGAAGAGGAGGAAGGTGTCGTCGTCGTCGTCTTCATCTTCTTCATCGTCGTCGGCTGCCGCCTCTTCCCCTTCGACTTCTAAGGCTTCACAGCCGAGGAGAAGAAGGTTGCCTCCTCCCTCCTAAGAAGTCTCGGGTCGGGAGCTTCTCGGGACCCGTCTCACTCGGTGGGAACGGGAGGGTTCCTTCCGCTGGTCCTCCTGCTCCTTCGGGAGCGGGCCCGTCTCTTCTCCGCAAGGAAGAAGACTACGGGGACCAGAGGGGTACCGGCTAACACCGGTACTTCCTCGCCTGGTGTCAGTGGTTCTGCCACTGCATCAGGGTCCGTCTCGGCCTCGTCGTTTCGCGGGGGAGGTACCGAGTGTAAATCGGTCGCCTACCAGCGACCGTGCAGCCAGGAAACCAGACCTCTGAGTCCGCTCAGCGTCAGGTTCACGGCACGGGGTTTGGGGCGGAAGACTGGTGACAGCCGCTCACGCGACTCTCACCAGACCAGCTCTCGCTCTGCGCGGCGACCAGCTGGCTACCCGGGGACGTGACGGCCCACGACCGGCCACGGGCTGAGGCTGGGAAGAGGTCCTCCCGTTCGCCGGTGCCAGCCACGGCTGGAACCAGCGACGTGACGTGCCGTGAGGACAAGCACCGGTCTCACTGTGACAGTGGAGCCTGCAGGTCGCCTGACCGTCGCTCTCACAGAGCGATCGGGTACGGCAACCAGCACCAGCTCTTCTGACACTCGAGATCGGGGCCGCTGTGCTCAGTCCAGCGTTCTCCACAGCGAGACGGTTCGACCAGGCCTGCAGCTCGATCGCCACCGCGGGTTGACGATCGCCTGCAGCCCTCCAAGCCTGCTGTTCTGCCAGCGAGCGAGGAGGGAGCATCAGGTCTGCCTCTCCCGTACCTTCAACCTCCTCGGGTTACACCGGGAGGAGCGGATATTGAGGAGTGATCGTGAGGGGTGGCGCCCCCTCATGATCCCACCACGACGCCCTACGTGCCAGGCACGGTCTTGGACCGGCCAGGACGTTATGCGCAAGTGGATGGAGAAGACCGAGAGGGCTGTCGCTGTTCCCCCTTCTTAGGAGGAAGGTTCTCGGAATATGCTCTTGTTCGAAGGGCTTACGGTCCCACTCTGCAAAGATGCTGTGACTTCCGAGATCCAGAGGAACTTTGCCGAGGTTATGGCGCTGATTCGTCAGCACAACGACCTCGGGGAAGGATTGCCGCTCCCACCAGCCAGCAGGAGCCACGTTCTTCGGCTCGAGTCGTTTTGGGGCCCGAGAGGGAACCCAAATCGACGGTGGGTCTGCCGCGATCGGAGCTTGCCGACTGTGTTGAACCAGGTAGTCTCTCGTCTCCGGACAAGAAGGCTCTCTCAGTTCTGGCCGGTCGAACAAGCTACTTCACCTCCTCTACTGCGACAGAGGCGTTTCTACGTGTCTTCGGACACCGTATTTTGAATACCCCTTCGGTCCTCCGGAGGTTTCGACCTCGACGAGGACTGGAATGAGTCGGAGGACGGTATCGGCTCTCTCCTGTCAGGTGTCGATCAGCCCCACCCAGACGACGTTCACAGTGGCGGCAGACCCTTACCTACAGTATGGAGTTCGTAACCCTCCTCGGGAAACGTTTTCTCCTGACGATACGTTTTCCCAGGCTCTGAGAGGCCACCATCGCCGTAAGGCGATGGCTGCTCCTTTTTCTTCTCCAACTGCTAGTTCCGCTGGGAAGGCGAGCCAGTATCCAATTCCTCCCCCATTCCCTCTCTCCTTACGGCTACGAGGGAAAGGGGAGGGATCCTACAGAGATTTCTCTGTAAGATTCCCACGTTAGGCGGATGAGCTACCGGGGGGGACCTTCGGGTCCTACCTGACGTAAGCCCCGGTCGTTGAGGAGGGATCCTGCCCCTTTCTCGATTTCTACGGGAATCGGGAGGATCACCAGCCGATATCGTTTGACGAATTCGGTGGGGGGTTTCGCGAGTGCTTAGAATTCTACGGAATTTCTAGCGCCACTCAGAGTGTTCGAGAGTTTTTTACGATCTCCAAACACTTAGGCGAGACCACGGTCCAAAGTGAGCGAGAATCCCCGATAATTGTTACACGATAATCGGGAACCTCGCTTATGCTCGAATTCCTGTAATTTCTAGCATTTGGAAGAAGACTGCTGCTGAAAGAAGAGCATCTCACAGTAGGCGTTTAACCTGGAATAGAGAAGAACGGACGGGACGGGAATTCCAGTTTGGCTTGAACTATCGTCTTCGGTATTCTGTTCACCATTGAAGCTTTCCTTTGGGAAGACTTCTCCTTCACTCTCTTGACTAGAGAACGAAGGCGGTCGATCTCCAATCCTTATTCTCATTCCTCGAGAGGAAAAGAATTTAGGATGGAGGTCGTGGTACAGAACCTACAAATATACTACGTATATTACCCTCGCGACATGATTCTTTTGTTAACAGTTGAATTGTCCGGGGGGTAGGCACATACCGTAGTTGAAACTCTACGGTTTGTGACCGAGACGAATTGTATCTTAATTGAACTGCAACTCGGGGTTGCCTGCAACCTCCCAGCAGTTATCAGTTTCGATTTTAGATACTTGGTATTGTCATGACAACACCAAATCAGCTTTTTGTATTTACCGAAATCCGTTTCGGTTAAATATAATGCTCGAGTGTATTCTTTATGCTCGATGGTTCTAGCCGAACGCATTCCTTCGTGGAATAATGGATTACCTGGCACTCAGGATGACGAGTCACCGAGAAGCTACTGCGTATTGAAACTGCCTGATAGCGGCTCAGTATCAGCTAGGTCTCGGAGATGCTCACGGCCTCGGTTACGTCTCTCTCTCTCCCCTGGTTTGATTGACTACCGAACCGTATCTCTGCCCAACAATCATGGACTTAGGTCTCTGATTAACGGGGATTCTCGCAATAATGAAGGACCATCTACTGCTGTGACGCTCGATTTCATCGCCTTCGACATTGCGAGAATTTTCAACAGAGATATCTCTTGGACTCTTTCATCTTTCTGTTTACCGCACGGTACAGAAGTCTGGACTAGTCCCCCACCCCTGCATCGCACCGCGATAATGCGAATGATTTTTGCAGACATCTGAGTTTTTGTCTTCAAAATATCTCGTATTCGTAGGTGTGTGTTATTTCATTGCTCCCCCCGCCCCGAATTAACAGATATGTCAGAAGACATCGCCTACTCTCCGACCTGACAGCTCTACTTCCAAATGTTCAGCCCATGAGAAGCAGTTCTTCAGGCAGTATTTCCCTGTCTTCATTACTGAAAAGCGCTTCCGCCTTTTATTGCAACTACGATCCTCACCGGACAGCAATGAATAGCGGTTAGCGTTCTCAGTCTTTGTAGCACAGGTTCAGAATCTTGAGAATCCTTCTCTCGGTTCAGCTGTGAAGACGTAGGTTGCATTTCTGTACACCTTCGTCTTCAACGACACATAGTAGTGTTGTTCTCCTTAGCCGAGAATCAACTATACTATGAGATATCTTGCCATCAGGGACCATCGTCTCTAGAAGGCAATTGACTTTCGCCTGTTGGGCACATGCCTTAAGAGAGTCATCACCTTGCCTTCTGGCATCGGTGACGAACAAATTATTTGTTTAGATCTCTTGGCATAATCCTTTTAAGGCGAAGGTCACTGACTTGCTCGGGTGCTTGGGACAACTTGCCTCCTACCGAACGCAGTCAGTCGGCAGCTGTCAGAGCGCCCAAGTCTGTTACGAACTTCGCTGTGGACTTAGTTCGGTTGTTCCATAACAGTCTTTTCTTCGTCCTAACGGCTTGTCACAGTACCCATACCATCGACACCCACCATTGAGTGTCGGTGTCCTATCCACTACCGAGAAGAACAACTTCGCTGCAGACGGATAGACCAGTATGGGTACAGGACATCACCGAAGTCGAGAAGAGGGATAGGTCATACGACCATTCCCTTCTTTTCCTCTGAGGTAATTGCATGACTTTTCCTGCGAAGTCAAGCATCCAGGGGATGGGGATTCGTGACGCTCGATTTCGTACCGAATTCGTAGCGAAGACTCTGAACCCTTCGGTTCCTGACGATCGGTTAGAGTCCTTCACAATCCCCTCCCTAATGGACTTCACCGCCTTCGATGCGAAGGAGATGCTGCTTTGTCCTGTGAAAGCGCGACCGCGCTTTCTGAAGAAACTCGACATCCCAGGCTGAGTGTTGAAGACTCTTCGTCAGCACCAAGATGACTAGAAGTACACTCCCTCGAGTTACACAAGAACTTCTCCGTGGCGCAGGTACTGAAGGCAGGGGTCTGGTACAACCAGACCACTGGCACCTCCTTCTACCTTTTGGATATTGCCCACAGGTCCTTGGATCGTTTTCCTGGACCCGTGGTGGCTGCTCAACACGTTGTGTAGCTAACCCAGACCCTAGCAGGCTGAACAGCATCGAGTCCTGGTGTGACTGTAAAGAATAGATAAGTGAATGAGAGAGTGACTGGCTTCTCTTCCTATCTTTTTCTCCCCTCTACCTGTGGGTAGAGGGATACGGTCATCACCTTGCTGGATAAGGACGAGATGCCGGTGAGCTACTCGACAGAGCCCCATCCTATCCCTTTCTTCACTAGGGATGGGAGCGAATATCCACCACTTCCTCCTACAAGGGGGGGAAGTGGATGCCAACAAGAGACAAACCATAACTTTATGTTGCCTCTTGCAAATAGGAACTTGTTCTTGTTTGCTGGTACGAAGAGATACGCTTGCCTTTCTCTCTTAGTACTTGGTCCAGAGGTCTGACCATTGATCCTGCTGGTGCACACCCCGATCAATCGGACAGAGGCTTGGATCCCTCCCTCTCTTACGACCAGGGAGGCATTCCAAGGTTGGGCGAACACCAGTCTGTTCACAAAAGACTCAGATTCCTCCCACCAAGAAGTGAGTCTTCCTATTGTAAAAGGACCGAAGGTTTGTATGCCGTGTCGGAACAAATGACAATTTGTCCAAAATTGCATTTTTCCTAACTATACAAACCTGAGGTCCTTTTACACATAGGTCCCACCACCCCCCTCATGCCACCCCTCACTCTGCAGTTTTGCTTGGGCAAAAGCAAAAGTGATTTGTTTACCTCCCAGTCGCGCGCGCGCGCCTGTCGGACAAGCAGTTAACTACCGAACCCCTGTTCGAAAGCTTACGACCTATCCAGCTGCCGCTAGTACCTTCCTATTGTTAAAAAAGGACCTCAGTTTTGTATAGTTAGGAAAAATGCAATTTTGGACAAATTGTCCATTTATATATAAAAAATTTGTGCAATTTCATGCACAATACACTAAAAACAACCCATGGTTGTAGCTTTTATCAATTTTTGAAATATTTTTCATATAAAAATGACAAATTTTCAACCATTCGGTCAACTTTAACTCTACCGAAATGGTCGAAAAACGCAATTGTAAGCTAAAACGCTTATATTCTAGTAGTATTCAAGCATTTACCTTCATTTTGCAACAAATTGGAAGTCTCTAGCACAATATTTCGATTTATGGTGAATTTATGAAAAAAATAACATTTTCTTTACGTCCGCGCGGTAACTCTTCTGAAAAAATCATACGTGCGATTGTGGTAATGTTTGCACCATTTTGAATTAGCCGTTACATAAATTTTTATATATGAAAATGTGCGCAATTTCATGTAGAATACAACAATAAATAATTGAAGGTTTTAGCTTTTCTCATTTTTGAAATATTTGAATATAAATCACGATAATTAAATAAAAAAACACGTTCGGTCAACTTTGACTCTACCGAAATGGTCAAAAAACGCAATTGTAAGCTAAAACTCTTACAGTCTAGTAATATTCAGTCATTTATCTTCATCTTGAAACAAATTTGAAGTCTCTAGCACAATATTTAGATTTATGGTGAATTTAAAAAAAAAAAACACTTTCCTTCCCTCCGCGCGCGGATTCTCCGCCACAAATCTCCGAAATGCGTACGTTCCATTCTCGGAATATTTGCTCAGTTTCATATTAGGCATTTCATAGAGTTTTATATATGAAAATGTGCGCAATTTCATGTAGAATAAAACGAAAAATATTTGAAGGTTGTAGCTTTTCTTATTTCCAAAATAATTGCATACAAAAAAATATATATAAAAAAATTAGACATTTGCTCAACTTTAACTCGTCAGATATGGTCAAAAACTGCATTTGTAAGCTAATATTCTTACAGTATAGTAATATTCAATCATTTGTCTTCATTTTGATAGAAATTGGAAGTCTCTAGGACAATATTTAGATTTATGGTGAATTTTTGAAAAAGATATTTGTTTACGTCCGCGCGTTACGAATTCATGCATTATTTTGTGATAATATTTTCTCTGTGTTGCTTTTATCATTTTACAATGTTTTATATACCAAAATGATCGCAATTTAGTGTAAATTGCAACGAAAAAAAAGTAACTTGTTACCTTTAACCGTTTCGCGCACAGCACGATTTGAATACAATTATATATGAAATTTTGTTTTTGGGCTATCATATATCGCATTATTTATATATGATAATGATAATTTTTTTCATTTCTGATGGTTGCATACTAAATTTCAGCCAATGACAAAAAAGGAGCCAAAAATGAACTCTTAATCTTGAAAACTAAGCGCGCTGTGATTTTTTGAAAAAAATATTTTTTCCGCTTCCGCGCTCACTCTGAAACACCTCCGGCACACGGGAGACATTTTTTTTTTAACTGCTTTGGTGTTTAAGGGTTAATTAGGCCAGGCTAGTATAGACTACCTTAATCTAGAAACCAAATGTCTTAGGTTAGGGTAAAGACGTTCAAGAAAGTTTGGACTATCCATGCTAGGCTACAACCACGACCTACTTAGACTAGTCCGAGTGGTTGTTGGCTAGGTTAACCTGGAATTTGCAAAAGGGTCTCTTCCATACTGGTCTTGTTTCAATATTGAAGTCATGAACCTAACATAGAGGTTCGAGCTTCAGTTGGCTAGAGCAAGGCATTAGAACTTCATCATATCTGGAAGGGGAAAGTGGGGAGTCCCATTCTTCAAGAGTGAGGTGGGGTGAAGTGACGTTGGGTACAATTCTGGGCTAGGTTACTCGAGAATAGCACCATGATGGTTTCTGGCAATATAGGATTTTCCCTTTGGATGGTAGCGTATTGGCCATATGCCCCTATATTGTAAAAGGTCACCGCACAAACCACTCGTCCAGAGGGGAACTCATACAATGGAAAAACCAGGTAAGAGTTGTCTCAGGGGTTTCACCCTTCGAGGAGCCTGAGGATTCCATTTGCGATACTTGGAACAACCTGGAGGTTACGCAAACTCTAGGTTCTACCTGTTCCGCCATGTCCCGAACGTAAGGATGGGTTCCAGTAATTAAGGAGGACCCAGGATGTGTGACTGATAAAGTTAATCGTAGCACAATCATCGCTACCAGGTTCTTGTGGGGAAGGGGCACCACCGATAGGTAGAATTATTATCTCAAGGTCTGGAGGTTGACCAGTATCCCTTTTCGAACTAATAGTTCTAAGTTTTTGAGTGTAGAGTGTCACCTCAGACATGACACGACTCCAAAGGATGTTAGCTCACATATAGAGAATGACTCTTTGGCCGTAACTGCCTGTATAGAGGAGGTTTCTGTCCATTAAAGGCATTCAGTCAGTATACAATGATCTGGTGGAGAGGTTATCAGAACGGGGGGAAGTATCTCTGTAATTACATGTATGGTGATATACATTAGACTGGTGATTGGGCATGTGAATATCGCTTCACACTGAGTAATCTTCAGATGAATCAGGAGCAGTGAAATGGATGGGGGCACATAAGAACTCCAATCTGATAAGTGAAAACACTCTGTATCAGAGTAGACTTGACAAACTACCACCAGGCACATACATCAGTCACGTTACAGGAAACTGACCATGGATGGGGACCTTCCTCTGACCTTGGTAGAGTGGGAGTACTCAATAACCAGGGTTTTGACATAGACTCAAAAGTAGTTAGGAACATCAGTTCCAATTTGCCCCAGAATCCGGGATAATGAGTCAATGCAGCACAGGTCATGAAGACAGATACTTTTCTTAGTCTTGCTCAGTACGGTGTGAGTGTGTGAGAGACCTTGTCAAAGTACTCTGTGGTTATAGAAAGGACTACGTCACCTAGAACATAAAGGTG
>NC_061100.1:122793673-122838673 GCF_015104395.2 Macrobrachium nipponense | reverse complement strand
GTGTTTTGAGTGTATCTCACCATTTTGTTCTTTTTAGTTCGGGAAGCAGAGCTGAGACAGCTACGGAAGTCAAACACAGATTATGAAGAGCAGAATGCCATATTACAAAAGCATATTGAAAGTATGAAGTAAGTATCATACTAGGGTGTAGCACTTGGTAAATTTACTGTTTTGCGTTTTGGTATTAGCATTAATATTAGTAGGCAGATCAAAGACTAAAGGTAACCTCACTTTGAGTGGAATTATTGCAACTTTCTACTCAGGATTTAATTTAACCCATCATTGATGTTTTTCATTGTTTATTAAAAAAATCAAATTACTTTATTTATAAATGTAGTAAACTAAATGAAGTTAAAGTGCCATTTTGCCAATATTACATGTTACTTTTGTCCCTTCCAAAGAGGTTTGTGACCAGCAAGTTATTAATTTTTTCAGCCACAGCTACAACCTGAAATATATTGGCTTACTTTCATAATACTTTCCACTTCATTGCATGAAGGATGAATAAAGATTTATTTTATTTTTATGTATGGGTCACCATTGAAAATTTGCAACTCGATAAACGTTTTAGTCGCAGTAACTGATATTGGCAAATAGCTGTTACTCGATTTGATTGTTTCTGTCAGTACTTCTGTTGTTGATGCTAGTGTCTTGCATGTAGAAGTAAGTGGTTGTTGATTGCAAGAAAAAAACTAATGAATTGGTAGACAAACCACAAGAGTAAGCCTGATTTAATGCCTGAAGATTTGGATTTGATTTTAATGAACTTTTGCCATTGGGTCTATTTATTAGTTAAAAGCTAACTTGGATATACTAATGTGCATTTTGTTCTGATACGTAATACTAACCTTTCGGTCCTTTAACAATAGGAATATACTTACAGCGTAGCTGGGATTAAGGCCATTGAATCTTTGAACAAGGTGGTTAGGCAGTAACTACTGTGGTGCAGGCTAGCCTGCCCGGATATAAACACTCCACTTTACTTTCGGCCATCTCCGATGGAGACATGTTTGTGAGCTCCGGCTGACTGGTGGTTGATCTTTTTTCCCTGTGGGATCCTTTTGGTTTATTTTTTTTTATTTAAATAATTATGCATATACGGTGGTTGATATTAATACTAAACAAAGGTTTGTCCTTGGTTTTTCAATTAATATACAAACCCACTTTTTGTGATAACCTTTGTAACCGCCCCACTACTTGTGTTAAGAGCCGGCGGCTAAGGTATGCCAACATATTATTTACATTCTTTTGCCCTTTAACACTGGCTCAGACTGCATGAGGACGAGATATGTATTTATCGTGAGGATGAGACACGTACTTAACGTAAGTGATATTGATCCTGTAACGGGACATGTATTCATCCGGAAATTACGCTTACGCTTGGGAATTACCAAGAGAACTTCAAAGGTTTGTCCATGTTTTGTTGTTATGGTAATTTCTCTTCTCCTTCTTCCTTTCACTTACTATCGGAAGAAGGTAGAAGGATGGGCGTGCAGTGTTGATGTTGGGGGATCTCCTCTCACTTCGGAGGGCGGTTTTATAAATCATATACAGATTTTTAAAGACATTAAACTATTTTTAATATATATTACTCCATTCATTAAAATTCATATTTGTTCCGATACGTAATACAAACCATCGGTCCTTTAACAATAGGAAGTAGCTAGCGGCAGCTGGAATGGTCGTAAGCTTCGAACAAGGGGAGAACGGTAGTTAACTGCTTGTCCGATCGTCGCGCGCCGCGCAACTGGGAGGTAAACAAATCACTTTTGCTTTCGGCCGTGTGAGGATAGGACGTGCTCGTCATCGCTCTGCCCGCTTTGTCGTTTGCTTTGAGTATCAGCCCTCTTTTTCCTAGTGTGATTGAGAGTATATGTTTGTAAGTACTTTGACATTTCTTTTTTCATTGAATAATGAGTGATCAAGAAATGGAGATTTCGCCGCGCCCCCCAGTCGCCCGTAGAGTGTGTCCCGGGCTGGAGGGGCGTAGATGCGGCGGATTCAGATCATTTGTGGATGTGGATCCACACGAAGTTTGTACTCGTTGTCGGGGGCGAGAATGCTCCCGCAACGAGCCATGTGTAACATGTATGCATTGGTCCGAGGCGCAGTGGGTTCTGTACGAGGGCAGGAAGAGACTTAGGCCGCCAAAGAAGTCATCGGAAAGTCCAGTGACTCCTTTGGTAACGGACACTTCGTCTTCTTTCCTGCCACCCGGCCAGCCCCCACGTTTCGCGCCTTCCCCTGCGGGGGGGTAGCGGAGTCCTTCTCCTCTCTCGATCCGTCGAGTGTGGAGGAGGGCGCCCGCTACCCGGATCGTCCAGTTGTACTCGGGGTCTTCCGTCCGCTCCTGGGTGGGGTTCCTTCTCCCCCCAGGCGTGAGGAAACCCCTCTAACTAACCCGACTGTTGCTTCCGCAGGTGTGCCATGTGCCATCAGCGAAGGACGACCTGGGACAGGTGTGGGAGTCGCTGGGACTGCAGGGAGTGCCTAGCATACAGGGGTTGATTCAGCGGTTGGCGGGGTCGGCAGTGGTCACTCATGGTACGGTAACCACTACTACCACCACAATATCTACACCAGCATATGAGATGCCACCGCACTTGGTGTATACACCACATGTAATGTCGGTGACACCCACGGCTGCAATTCAAAAACCGATTGCTGCCGTACCAAAGAGGACGGTGCCACCGCCACCTGGGTTCTTTGTATTGCCGACCCCGGAACTTTCCCCACTGCCCAAGGAGTACCCCCCTTGACCTGCCGCCAGTGCCGAGGATGACGGTAGCTGCCGACAGGACGGCCTGGCTCTCCTGTGGTACCTGCCGTGCCTGCCGTACCTGTTGCTGTCCCTGCTGCTCATTCCCTTTCAGATAACGCGCATGATGTTCCTGGACCTGTTCCTGTGTTCCTGGACCTGTTCCTGTTGTTCCTGCTGTGGTGGTGCTGTCACAGTCTCAGGTCTTTCCGGACAGGTGCAGTCGGGCCCTGTTGCTTCGGCAACTGCCCCGGCTCCCTCCTGGATGGAAGACCTGACGTCTGTCCTGCGGAGCCTGGCGAAGAAGAAGAGGAAGATGTCGTCGTCGTCTTCTTCGTCGTCTGCTGCCTCCTCTTCCCCTTCGACTTCTAAGGCTAAACAGCCGAAGAAGAAGAAGGCTGCCTCCTCCCCCCTAAGAAGACTCCTTCGGGATCTTCTAAGGGCCCGGCTCGCTCAGGCGAGTCGGGAGCTCTTCTGTTGGTCCTCCTGTTCCTTCGGGAACAGGGCCCGTCTCTTCTTCTGCAAAGAAGAAGACGACGGGACCAGAGGTGCACCAGCCTCGGCTGGTGCGTCCTCACCTGGTGTTAGCGGTTCTGCCGCTAAACCAGGTTCCGTCTCGGCCGCTTCTCGTTCGCGAGAAGTACCGAGTGGACGCTCTTCCACGGGAGACCGTCCAGCCAAAGTCTTGACGTCCGAGCTCGCTCGCCGTCAAGACAGCGGCGCGGAGCAGAAGACTGGCGAGAGTCGTGCACACGACTCTCGCCAGGCCAGTGGACGCTCTCGCAGCGATCAACTGGCTGCTCGGCTGACGTGACGGTCGCTGACCAGCCACGGGTTGAGGCGAGGAAGGGGTCCCCGCGGCCGCCGTACCAGCCACGGCTGGTACCAGCGGCTCGACGCGCCGAGAGGACGCTGGCCGGTCTCGACGCGACAGAGAGCCTAGCAGGTCACCTGACCGCCGCTCCCGTAGGGACCGGGCGGAGACGGTGACCAGCGGCAGCTCGCCTGACGCTAGAGATCGGTCTCTCGATGATCTCAGCCGAGCCTATCGCCCCAGGCGAGCGGCAAGGCTAGGCCTGCTGCTCGATCGCCAACCGCGGGTTGACGATCAGCAGCAGCCCTCCACGCACGCTAGGTCCTGCCAGCGAGCGAGGGGGGAGCGTCAGGTCTGCCTCTCCCGTACCTTCAACCTCCTCGGGCTATCCGGGAGGAGCGAGGTACCGAGGAGTGATCACGAGAGGTGCGCCGCTCGTGACCCCAGCTATGACGCCGTATGGCTGCAGGCACGGTTTTAGGACCGACCAGAACATACGCGCAAGTAGTTGGAGGCGACCGTCAGGGGTCTGTCGCTGTTCCTCCTTCTGAAGGAGGAGTATCGCGGGACCTGTTCTTGCTGGAGGGACTGGACGGTCCTACTCCACAAGACGCAGTAACTCCCGAGATACAGAGGAACTTTGCAGAAGTCATTAAGCTGATCGTCAGCATAATGACCTTGCGGAAGGATCGCCGCTACCACCGGCAGAGCCCACGTCCCGGCTCGAATCATTTTGGGGTCCAAGAGGGAACCCAAAATGATGGTGGGGTTACCGCGATCAGAGCTTGCAGACTCAGTCCTGGATCAGGTGGAGAATCTCGTCTCAGGACGGGAGGACTCGCTGAAATCCGGACGGTCTTCTAAGCTGCTTCCTCCCCCTCTACAGCGTCAGAGGCGATTCTACGTGCCTTCGGAAGACCCGATACTGCCTAACAGGTTAACCCGGAGTTAGCGAGGGCTGACTCCAGGTGTGTCCCTGCAGCAGCTCCTGTCGGAGAACCTATGGTTCTCGCAGCAGGAGGCACTTGCCCTGGAATCTACCGCTATGGCAGCGTTCCAGGCAGTCTCTTGGTTGGATTTGTGGTCCCTCACAATATCCAAAGTAGCGGCCGGCTCCGGGAGTTCTGCTCTCGAAGACGACGCTTCTTTTAGGAGACTGTGCCAGTCTGGAGGAAGAGCGATCTCTTACCTCGCCCATCAGACTGCTAACCTGTGGGCCAACTTGGTTCTTCGACGTAGGGACGCAGTCCTTACCCGAGTGACCAAGGGGGCCGGGCGGTGAGGCGGCACTCGGGCTTCGAAATGGACCCATTAGGAGTTCCCCAGCTCTCTTTCCCGGAGGAGATGGTGGACGCTGCGGTGGAAAGGCGGCGCACTGACGACAGTGACCGCTTAGTTCACCAGGCAGTCTCGAAGGTTACTGGGCAATCTCGAGCGACTGCGGCCAAGCCAAAGAGCTTGGCTAGCGCTTCCACGGCGGCGAAGACGGTTGCACCGTCCAAGCCCCGTGCGAAGACTCCTGCTGTTTCAACTTCTGCTAGAGGAGGCCGTAACCAAGCCCTCCTCCCAACCCTCCTTTCCCCTAAGGAGGTGGTGGTGGGGAAAGAAGTCGAAACGAGGAGGGAAATGCTAGGGACGGCGTTCCCCCTCACCTGCTGCCGGAAGTGGTGCTGGCGAGCCATTGGGCGACTTGGCAGCGCTATGGCGCCGAGAAGAACTGGATAGTAGACGTTCCCTTCGGGAGGGGTATCTACTACCCTTCGAGTCTCGGCCCCCCCTCATCTCCAAAACCGGTCCATCTACAGACCTATGTCCGGGGATCAGCAAAGGACAACGCTCTTCGACAGGAGATCAAGACCATGCTGGCGAAACGAGCTGTAGAAATCGTGGAGGACCAGTCACCGGGCTTTTACAGCCGCCTCTTCCTAGTGGAGAAGGCATCGGGGGGCTGGCGTCCGGTGATAGACCTCTCTCCCCTGAACCGCTTCGTTCGCACGACGCGGTTCACGATGGAGTCGGCACGCTCGGTGCTCGACTCGATCAGGGGGAACGATTTTCATGCTTTCAGTGGACTTGAAGGACGCGTATTTTCAAATACCCATCCATCAGTCCTCCAGAAAGTACCTCCGCTTCATCTTCGACGGGACGGCGTACCAATTCAGGGCACTTTGTTTCGGTCTCTCAACCGCCCCACAGGTGTTCACGCGAGTGTTCACTCTGGTGTCAGCTTGGGCCCATTCGCACGGGATACGTCTTCTGAGGTATCTCGACGATTGGCTAGTGGCCTGGCGAGCTCCCGCTCGCAGTTGCTACAGGACAGAGATCGACTCCTCAAGTTTTGTCGCGATCTGGGGATCGTGATAAACTACGAGAAGTCCGATCTCGAACCCAAGCAGAAGATGAAGTACCTGGTATGCGTGATAGACACGATAGCAGGGCAGGTCTTTCCCGCAGACTTGCGTATCAGCAAATTCAGGGAGGCAGCCGGCCGGTTCCTGTCTCGGCAGGAACAGGCAGCACAGCAATGGCAAGTCGTGATTGGCCATCTGTCGTCACTCGAGAAGTTAGTCCCTCACGGGCGTCTTCACACCTGCGGTCTCTCCAGTGGAGGCTAAGGGAGAGTTGGTCTCAGGCCAAGGATCCTCCTTACTTTCCGTGGCTCTCACGGACAAGGTGAGACAGGACCTAGCCTGGTGGCTCGACGACAAGAACCTCTTAAGATGGAGTTGCCCATACGCACTCCCCCCCCGGAGATGCTTCTGTTCTCAGACGCATCGACCGAGGGATGGGGCGCACACCTGGAGGAGTTGCTGACTGCAGGTGTGTGGGACCATCACGAAAAGCACCTTCACATCAATGTCCTGGAACTCAAGGCGGCGTTCAACGCTCTCCGAGAGTTTCAGGACCGCTTGGTGGGACACTCAGTGGTGTTGATGTGCGACAACACCACAGTAGTGGCATATGTCAACAAGCAGGGGGGGCTAGTGTCTCTTCCGCTCCATCAGTTGACGGTGCTGCAGGTGCACGAGTGGGCCACGGCTCACTCGATAGAGCTGTCAGCACGCTACATTCCAGGCAAGAGGAATGTAGTAGCGGACAAGCTCAGCCGTCGGGATCAGGTGATAGGGACCGAATGGTCTCTACACCAAGACATGGCGGAAAGGCTCTTCAACCTGTGGGGGCGACCGGTCGTAGACCTGTTCGCCACCCGGCACAACAGAAAACTTCAGGTTTTCTTTTCAGCCGTGCCGGACCCATGGGGGGCAGCTGCAGAGGAAGCTCTCCAACACCCCTGGGACAACCTCCTTCGCCTACGCCTTTCCTCCCTTCTGTCTGATTCGGAAAGTGATCAGTCGAGCGCTGGTCACTCCCAATCTCAGAATGATCCTGGTGGCTCCCAAACGGCCTCAAGCCGTTTGGTATCCGGACCTGCTGGCTCTTCTTGCGGACGCACCGAGAGAGCTACCCAGTTGGCACAACCTTCTAGCCCAGCCACACGTAGAACGGTACCACCAAGCAGTCCAGTCCCTTCAAACTTCACGGCTGGCTGTTATCCACCATCTCTTGCGAACGAGAGGCTTTTCTCGTAGCGCAGCAACAGAGATGGCTGGACACGTCCGACAGTCCTCTGCAGCTGTGTACCAGGGGAAGTGGGCCGTCTTCTGTGGTTGGTGTCGTAGACAGGGTCTGTCTCCTCTCAGAGCCACTCTTCAGCAGGTAGCGGATTTCCTCGTGTTTCTTCGCCGAGAGAAGCTCCTCTCAGTACCCACAGTTAAAGGATATAGAGCCGCCCTGGCTCTCGTCCTAAAACTGAGGGGTGACTGGACATCTCGAATTCGTTCGAGATCTCCTTGCTAATGAGGAGCTTCGAAAGGTCTTGCCCACCCAGGGAACTCAGGCCCCCTGCGTGGGATGTGACTCTCGTCCTTAGGAGTTTGACTCGAAGACCCTTCGAGCCACTCCGAGAGTCGTCAGACAGGGATCTGACCCTCAAGACCCTCTTCTTGCTGGCCCTGGCATCGGCGAAGAGAGTAGGGGAACTACATGGTCTTTCTTATGATGTTAAACACACCAGAGGCTGGGGATCTGTGACGCTCGATTTCGTCCCGAACTTCGTAGCTAAGACTCAGAATCCGTCGATCCCTGACGACAGGTTCGAGTCTTTCACGATCCCCTCCCTTCTGGACTTCACCGATAATGATGCGGATGAGATGCTGCTTTGTCCTGTGAGGGCGCTACGGCGGCTACCTGAAGAGAACTCGACACCTCAGGCCTGAGTGTCGACGCCTCTTCGTTAGCACTGGGGTTACCAAGAAAGAAGTTTCCAAGAACACTGCTTTTCTTTCTGGCTACGTGAGGTGATCAGGAGAGCGTACGAGGGCTGATGGTAGCGACGACATCCGTACGCTCCGACCGAGAGCCCACGAAGTCAGAGGGATATCGGACCCTCCTTAGCGTTCCGTAAGAACTTCTCCGTGGCGCAGGTCCTGAAGGCAGGTGTCTGGGCCAACCAGACCACCTTCACGTCCTTCTACCTTCGGGATATTGCCCACAAGTCCTTGGTTACTTTTTCCTTGGGGAACCTGTGGTGGCTGCTCAACACGTTGTGTAAGCTTACCCAGCACCCGAGCAGGCAGAACCAGCATCGATTCCTCGGTATGACTGGGAGAATGAATGTGCGAATGAGAGAGTGACTGGCTTCTCTTCACCATCTTTCTCTACCTCTACCTGTGGGCAGAGGGATACGGTCGTTACCACGCTGGAAGGGAGTCAGATGCAGGTAAGCTATTCAAACAGAGCTCCATCCTATCTCTTTAACTAGAGATAGGAGTGTATATCCACCACTTTCTCCAACAAGGGGGAGAAAGTGGATGCCTACATGAGACAAACCCATTACTTTATATTTGCTCATGTACAGGAAAAAGTTCTTACAATGCTGGTACGAAGAGATACGCTTGCCTCTCTCTTAGTACTCGGCCCAGAGGTCTGACCATTGATCCTGCGGTGCACACCCCGATCAATCGGACAGAGGCTCGGATCCCTCCCTCGCTCTTACGACCAGGGAGGCATTCCAGGGATGGACGAACACCAGTCTGTTCATCAAAAGACTCAGATTCCTCCCACCAAGAAGTGAGTCTTCCTATTGTTAAAGGACCGATGGTTTGTATTACGTATCGGAACAAATGACAATTTGTCGAAAATTGCATTTTTCCTAACTATACAAACCTGAGGTCCTTTACATATAGTCCCTCCTCATGCCACCCCTCACTCTGCGTATTTTGCATGGGCCAAAAGCAAAAGTGATTTGTTTACCTCCCAGCTGCGCGACGATCGGACAAGCAGTTAACTACCGTTCTCCCCTTGTTCGAAGCTTACGACCGTTCCAGCTGCCGCTAGCTACTTCCTATTGTTAAAGGACCTCAGGTTTGTATAGTTAGGAAAAATGCAATTTTCGACAAATTGTCATTTTTAATTTATTTATTAATCACGTCTAATTTTATGAATCATTTCTTTCACTAATTCATTCATTCATTTACCATAATTCAACTTATTTAACCTTCATTACGGCGCTGAATGGCCTTCTTGGCCCCAGTGCCTGGACTTTAACCCTAAATATCATACATCCGTCCATCCTTGGATGTGTGAGGAGTATCCTCATTACTTTAATATTTTTTTCCTTATTTTACAGACTAGTGGTGATTGTGTTTTCAGCAGTATTGGTTATCCTAACCTTGGAATTGTACCTATGACTCATAGCATGTTGCATACTGATCCTCGAGTGTGTGTACTGATCCCCTGCTGATAATCATTTCCATTACCACCACTACCCGGGAGTTATGTCACTGGACGAAGCTGTCACGCTGCCCTGTGAGGTTTATCTTCTCCTGATGGTAGAAGTCTGGCAGAAGGAAAAACCGAAGAGGAAGAGAGTGCGTCAAATATCGTCATCCTCCTCTTCGAGATCATCATATCTTCATGCCTCCTCTCCTTCAACTTTTAAGGCTTTGCCATAAAAGAGAAGGTGGTCTCCCGCCTAAGAAGTCTCGTCACGGGATTTCTAAGGGTCTGTCTCGCTCTGGTGAAACAGGTGGGTCTTCCACGGGTCCTCCCGTTCCTTCGGGAACGGGGCCCGTCTCTCCTTCCTCGGGTAGGAAGCAGACGGGGTCCATGGAGGTACCGGCCACCGCTGGAATCTCCTCTCCCGGTTCTGAAGGTTCTACCTCTGGACCGGGAACCATCTCAGCCGCCCGCTTGCAAGCGTTACCAAGTGTACGGTCACCTACGGGTGACCGTGCAGCCAGGGTCCAGACTGGTGAGTTCCCTTACCGTGTCAGGACCCAGGCACGGAGTGGAAGATGGTAGGAGTCGCTCGGGTGACTCGCCAGACCGGCGATCGCTCTCACAGTGATCGTCCGGTGCCCAGGGTTGACGTGACCTTCCTGCAGGTCCATGCACGCAGAGACCGGTGGAGGCGGGCCATCCAGCCCTCTTTTAATTAATCCTTTTCTTTCAGAGACAGCCCCACCCAGATGACGGTCGCGTTCGCGCGACCAACCAGTCTTGGGGGTGGCAGACGCTTCACCTGCCAGGTAGGAGTTTCGTAGCCCTCCTCCAGGAAGCGTTCTCTTCACTGCTACTCCCGCAGGTCCCTCCGGACAGGTGCAGTTGGGCCGTGTTGCTTCGGCAACTGCCCCAACTCCATCCTGGATGGAGGACCTGTTGGTTGTCCTGAGGAACTGGCGAAGAGGAAGTCCAGGAAGAAGAGGAAGGTATTGCCGTCGTCGTCTGCCGCCTCTTCCCCTTCGACTTCCGAGGCCCCTCAGCCGAAGAAGAAGAAGGTAACCTCCTCCCCCCCTAAGAAGTCTCACTCAGAGACCTCTAAGGGTCTGTCCCACTGCGGTGGGACAGTTGGGGCTTCCGCTGGTCCTCCTGTTCCTTCGGGAACGGGGCCCGTCTCTCCTTCCACAACGAAGAAGATGACGGGGACCGGAGGGGTACCGGCTAACACCAGTACCTCCTCCTGGCGCCAGAGGTTCAGCCTCAACGCCTAAGGTACTGTCTCGGCCTCTCGTTCAGGAAAGGTACCTAGTGTACAGTCACCTGCGGGTGACCATGCAGCTAAGACCCAGCCAACCGAGTTCGCTCGGTGCCAGGATCCAGGCACGGTGCAGAAGACTGGTGGGAGTCACCCAGGTGACTCCCACCAGGCCAGTGATCGCTCTCGTGGCGAGCCACTGGTACCCAGGGTTGACGCAACGGTGCCAGACCGGCCACGTGCTGAGGCGAGGAAGCGGTCCCCTTAGTCGCCTGGACCAGCCTCGGCTGGTCCAAGCGGCATGACGCGCCGTGAGGACTGGCCTCGCTCCCACCGCGACAGCGGACTCTGCCGGTCCCCTGACCGCCGCTCCCACCGGGACCGGGCGGAGAGGGGGACCAGCAGCAGCTCTTCTGATGCTCAGGACTGTCGCCGCTGTTCTCGGTCCAGCCGCTCTCCCCAGGAGAGCCGCTCGACCAGGCCTGCAGATCGATCACCACCTCGGGTTGGCGAGCGTCTGCAGCCCCCCCTGCACACCGGTTCTGCCGGTGGGCGAGGGGGGAGCGTCAGGTCTACCTCTCCTATCCCTTCAACTTCCTCGGGCTACACCGGGAAGAGCGAGGCGATCAGGAGTGATCGCGAGGGGCACGCTCCTTGCTCTCCCACCGCAATAGCGGACTCTGCCGGTCCCCTGACCGCCGCTCCACCGGGACCGGATGGATAGGGGAACCAGCAGCAGCTCTTCTGACGCTCGGGACCGTCACTGCTGCTCTCGGTCTAGCCGCTCTACCAGTGCAGCCCGATCGCCAGCAGCTCTCCTGAAGAGACTGACGCTCCGTTCTTGGTCCAGCGTTTCCCCGCAAAAAGACCGCTGGTCCAGACCGGCAGTTCGATCGTCACCGTGGGTTGGTGATCGCCTGCAGTCCTCCCAGCCTACTGGTTCTGCTAGTAGGCAAGGGTAGGAGCGTCAGGTCTCCCTCACCTGTCCCTTCAACCTCCTCAGGCTACACCGGGAGGAACAAGGAGAATAGGAGTGACCGTGATGAATGCACTTCTTACAGTCCGGCCACGAGCCTGGTTCGGTCTTGGGACCAACAGATCCTCGCTCAAGTGGTTGGAAGAGATCGTGGGGGCTGGCGAGGACGAATGACGCTTCCCAGACTCTCGGAGTGACCATCACCGCCGTTCACGTGACGGTCTGACTGGACCTCGCACACACAGACCGGTGTGGGCTCCCCCTTTGGTCCTCTTGAGAGGTTTCGACCTCGACGAGGACTGGGACGCGTCGGAGGACGGTATTGGCTCTCTCCTGTCAGGTGCTCACTCTGCTCCACCCAGACGACGGTCACGGTGGCGGCAGACTTTTAGCCTATAGTACAAATTCGTAACCCTCCTCGGGAAAACATTTTCTCCAGACAGTAACGTTTTCCTAGACTCTGAGCGGCCATCACTGCACGGTGATGGCTGCCTGTACTCGCTTCTCCGACTGCTAGTTCCGCTGGGAAGGCGAGCGAGTATCCAATCTTCCTCCCCCATTCCCTCTGTCCCTATGGCTGCGACAGGAAGGGGAGGGATCCTGCAGAGAGTTCTTCGTAGGATTCCATGTCGGGAACTGCATTCCTGGGGGGACCTTCGCGTCCTACTGGACGTAAGTCCCCGTCGTTGAGGAAGGATCTTGCCCTATCCTCGATGTCTACGGGAATCGGGAGGACCACCACCCGATGATCGGCTGACGAATTCGGTGGGGGTTTTGCAGAGTGCTTAGAATTCTTCGGAGTTTCTAGCACTCTCCGAGTGTTCTGGTCTTCTACGATCTGCAAACACTTGGGCGAAACCACGGTCCAGAGTGGGCGAGACGAGAATCCCAGATAATTGTTACTACGATAATTGGGAATCTCGCCAAATGCTCAAATTCCTGGAATCTTTAGTGTTCGAGAGAAGTACTGCTGCTGAAGGAAGAATATCTCGGTAGGAGCGCAGCTTAAATGGACCTGACGGTCCGTCGCCTCAGTACGCGACCAACCCCGGGATAGAGAAGAACGGGTGTGAACATCCAGTTCGGCTTGAACTATCGTCTTCGGTATCCTGTTCACCATAGAAGTCTTCCTCTGGGAAAACTTCTTCGCTCTCTTCATTAGAGAATGAAGGGTGTCAGCTTCCAGTCCTTATTCTTGTTCCTCGAATAGAAGAGAATTTAGGATGGAGGTCTATGTACAGGAACCTACAAATATACTACGTATATTCCCCTCGCAACATGCTTCTGTTATCAGTTGAATTGTCCGAGGTGTAGGCACATATCGTAGTTAACTCTATGGGTTGTGACCGAGACAAATAGTATCTTCTTAGTTGAGCTGTAACTCGGGACTGCCCTGCAAACCTCTCAGGAGTTACCAGTTTCAATTTTGAGATACTTATGGTATTGTTACAACAAAAACACCTCAGCGTTTGCATTCACCGACTTATGGTATTGTTACAACACCACCTCAGCGTTTGCATTCACCAAAATCCTTTTCGATTAAATGCAAATGCTCGAGCGTATTTTTTTATGCGCTCGATGGTTCTAGCTGAACACATTCCTTCTTGGAATAGATTACCTGGCAACTCAGGATGAGAGTAAGCAAGAGCTAGCGGTGTATGGGCTGCCTGCCACAGCCCAGTACCAGCTGGCTCTCCAAGATAGCACGGTCGGATTATGTCTCTCCTCTGTGATGATTGACTACCGAACCGAATCTCTGCCCAGTAATCACAGACTCAGGTCTCTGGTTGGCTGGAATTCTCGCATACGTGAATGACCATCTCTACTGCATAGCCTTGGACATTGCGAGAATTTTCAGACAGAGATATCTCAATAGACTCGCTATCATCTTTCTGTTTACCGCACGGTAACAGAAGTCTGTAGCCTAGTCTCCCACTGCATCACACCTGCCACTGTGATAACGCGGAATGATTTCTTCAGACATCTGATTTTGTCTTCTAAATATACGTATCTCCTATTCGTAGGTGTGCAATTGTTCATTGTTCACCCCGAATTGTAGATGTATAACGGAAGACATCGCCTGTTCCCCGCCCTGCCAGCTCTACTTCCAAGTACAGTAGTACCTTGAGATACGAAAGGCTCTACTTACGAAAAACTCGAGATACGAAAGCCAATGCGAAAAATTTTACTGCTCTACATATGAAAAGTTTTCAAGATACGAAAGGTTGTTGCCGTAAAGTCCCGAGATTCGCCCGGACCACCGAGAACAATTTTAAAACTCCCGCGCCGCCAACTGAGTAAACTCCCCACCATCCTCCCGCTCTCCCATTGGTTCCTGATGCTAGTCACCCCATAAGGTCCTGCTCTCCTATTGGTCAGCATCTACCCCTTGTGCTTTAAGTATTCTATTGGTAAAAGGTTGCTGTAAATTGAAAAACTTATTCATGCAATACATTTAATAAAAAAAAAAACATTAGGTAAAGATAGAATAAAGAATAGAAATGAGTTATCATACTGTTTGGTAGTTTCAGTAGTTGAAGAGAGATAATGAAAATTTATGGCTTACTGTGTAAAAGTGATTGCTGGCGATCGTTCGATACTAGTAAGTGCTGGATGTAAACAGACGTTTGGAAGCTTTTTTTTTTGTTTATTATAGTTAATGGTTACTTAATAATTATTTGAAATGAGTACATGCAATACATTTAATAAAAAAATTGTGAATTAGATATCAGAAAATATAAAATAAATCAGTCTGCCAACAAATAGGTATTTTTTAGAATTCTTCTTCTGTTTTATTATTACGGTACGTATTACGTATGTTTCATTACAGCTGTCAGTAACTCGGTATCTCCATTAGGTAAAGATAGAATAAAGAATAGAAATGAATGGTTATTATACAGTTTGGTGGTTTCATTAGTTGAAGAGAGATATTAATGACAATTTATGGCTTACTGTGTGCTAGGAAAAATGATTGCTTGGCGCTCGTTCGATACTCGTAAGAATGTAAACAATCGATTGGAAGGTTTGTTTTTTTCTTTGTTTGTGTATTATAGTTAATGATTAATTAATACAGTTAATTATTTGAAATGAGTACATACTGATTATTTATACATTTTATTGGCATATTCTAAGCTTTTAGCTTCTTAGGTTTAGATGTCAGAATCATAGACTAGGCTACAGTAGCAACCGCTAACATAGGCTAGGCTTATTGCTAAGGGACATATGCTAAAGTCCTAATATATGCAGTAAAAATGGGGTTGAACATTGTATGCAGTTGAATATTACTCAAGTATGTACAGTATTTTGCCTTTTTGGAGACATATTTCTTCCGTCGTAACCCTAGAACATGTGTTTTAGGCCTGGAAATATAATTTATTGGGGTGTTTTTGGAGGGCTTGGAACGGATTAGCCATTTTACATGTAAAATGTGTTCCAAGATACGAAAAACTCATAATACGAAGGCCGTCTCGGAACGGATTAATTTCGTATCTCGAGGTACCACTGTATATAGATGTCCTCCCTGGATAAAGCTGGGAAGAAGATGATGATGATTCAGCCCATGAGAAGCGGTTCTTCAGGCAATACAATCCCTGTGTTTTCATTACTGAAAAGCGCTCCACTTTCATTGCAACTCCGACTTCTCACAGAACAGCAATGAAGTAGTGGTTTAGCGTTTTCAGTTCTCTGTAAATAACAGGGATTAAGCCTCCTCGCGGGTTGGTGTCATCAGCGGGACTTTTCTATGTTCAGAATCTTGAGAGTTAACTTCTCTCGATTCGGCTGTGAAGACGTAGGTCTCCATTCACCTATCACCTTCGTCTTCAACGGCGCATAGTAGTGTTTCTCCTTAGTTGAGATTCAACTACTATGAGAACTTCTGTCTTGCCATCAGGGACCTCGGTCTCTAGAAGGCAATTGACTTTCATCTGTTGGCCACATGCCTTGAGAGAATCATCATCTTGCTTTCCGGCATCAGTGGCAACAGATAGATGATTTGTATGGTCTCGTGGCGTAACCCTTCAAAAGGCGAGGGTCACGTGACTACGCCTCGGATGCAGGGACAGCTCGCCACACACAACCAAATGCAGTCAGTCAGCAGCTGTCGAAGCGTCCAAGACTGTCACGAGCTACGCTGTGGACTTTGTATCGGTTGTTCCAGATCAGTTATTACTTCGTCCTACTAGCGTGTTCCGGTACCCATAAATATCGACACCTACCATGGAGTGTCGGAGTCTTTGTCCACTGCGGAGACGAAGAGACTTTGCCGCAGTGGGATACGAGACCGTGAGAGACTTTGCTGCAGTGGGATACGAGACCGCAAGACACTGCTCACAGGTCCTTGGAACTTCATTTCCTTGGACCAATGGTGGATGCTTGCAAGATGTGTTTGCTTACCCAGCTCCTTGAGAGGACAAGTTGCATCTTGTCCATGGTGTGCAGTTGTAGAGGTGAGAGTGACTGGTTCTCTCCATTCCTCGTCTCTCCATTCCTCGTCCTTCGGGTTGAGGATAGGACTCGAACTCACACTGGCTGGTCAGACGATTGATGCGGTAAGCCTATACTTAAGCATCCTTTTTATGTTTCTTATCAGAATCATAGAAGCAATCCCGCTCCTTCCTCTAGCAAGGAGAGGAAGGAGACTGACAATAATGCAAACCCTTCCCAGAACTTTGCATTAATGTCTCCAACGCCAATATTCTTCACAGCCCTTTTTCGGATGAGTCACGATTTCGAAAAGGCCCAGAAGTCTGACTCTTGATCACGCAGCTCCTATACTCCGATCAAGTCGTCAGAGGCAGCAGGGCACTCCTCCTCACTCTTATGACCAGGAGGAGTAGCCTAGGTGCGCAGAACTCCAGTCAGTTCTAGAGGCTCACTCAGATTCCTCCCACCAATCATTGAGTCTTTCTATTGTTAAAGGACCGAAAGGTTTGTACGCTTGCGTATCATATGATCATTAAAATTGTGTCCCAAAGCATGATTTCATCACATATATCATGTAAAAGTGCACGATGTATTTTCAGTAATTACACCAGACTATGCTTTCTATGCCTGTCTCAGTTTTGGTAGATACCATTAATGTCACAATTTGTCGAAAATTGTATTTTTCCTAACTATACAAACTTGAGGTCCTTTAACAAATATGCCCACCGCATGCCACCCCTCAATCTGAACCTGGGCCGAAAGGCAAAGTGAAGTGTTTACATCCGCCTGCCCCACGGTAGTTACTGCTTAACCACCTTGTTCAAGATTCAACGGCCGTAATTCCAGCTACGCCATAAGTATATTCCTATTGTTAAAAGACCTCAGGTTTGTATAGTTAGGAAAAATACCAAATTTGTAACTAATTTGTATTTTTCATAACTAACAAACCTGAGGTCTTAACATTAGGATTTACTAGCGCCAAGCTGGAAACCGGTAGAATTAAAATTACACTTGTGAGATCCAGGGACTAATGGCATCTATACCAGGTCACGGGGCATGTATACCCAGAATGCCCACGGCTACCTGTGACCCATCAGTTATATTTCTAACCCAGTTTAGACTGCTAGAGGGGTGGTTCGAGGTGGGCCTTTAACTGTTAAGACCTCAGGTTTGTTAGTTATGAAAAATACAAATTAGTTACAAATTTGGTATTTGTTCATACACGAAACAAACCTTCGGTCTTAACATTAGGATAGACTTACTATTGGAGGGAGGTAAGTCTCTACAACTGACTGGAAGTTTGCCACCTTATCCATTTCCGAATATATAGGGAAATTTTAGAGAATGGACAATGAACCTAGGACCAAAGATATAAGCGGATCTATTGGTTTCCTCCCACTGGGTGTAGATACCATTCTACTGTTTACTCTTGTCCCTTGCGACTGGATCCACCTTCACCCCTCTTTCCTTATTAACCAGAGGGGTGTGTTGCTACTGAAAAGTATATCATCAGCTAAGATAGCTTCACAGTATGGCTGACCATCTCACCTGCATCTAGTCCGTTCCAGCACATGACGGTACTCTCCTTCATATTGCCCGTAGTTAAAGGAGTAGGAAGAAAGTAGTAAAGAAAAAAGACCAGTCATCCCATTCATTCTACTTTCATACCTTCATCTTAGACTAGACGCAAACTGACCCGCCAGGGGCACTGGATGAACTATATCACTTGTTGGGCCGCCACCACTGGACCCAAGGAAAAGGTGTCCAAGGATCTATGGCAACATCTTTCAAATAAAATGAGGTGAAAGTTGTTTGGCGCTTCCACACGCCAGCTTTCAGAATTTTATCCACAGACATGTTCTTCTTAAATGCCAGGGAAGCACTCACACCCCTGATGTCATGAGCTCTAGCTCCCACCTGGCTATCTGACCCTCTGTCTTCTGCAGTATAAGCATTTCTGATTGTCTCCCTTAGCCAAAATGATATTGTATTCTTGGACACTTCCTTCTTGTTCCGTCCTGTACTTACGAACAACCTCTGGCACCCCGGCCTGAGGTGCCTTGTTCTCTTTAAGTACTCCCTTAGTGCCCTGACGGGGCACAGGAGCATTTCAGCTTTGTCGTTGTCTACAAAGTCTGCCAAGGAAGGTATGGTAAAGGAGTCGAATCTGCCGTCTACTATTGTTGGATTTTGGGTCTTTGCCACGAATTCTGGGACAAACTTACACACCATTGATCTCCAACCTCTCGAGTGCTTTATGAGATATGAGAGGCCATGTAGCTCCCCACCCTTTTGGTTGAAGCCAGGGCCAATAAGAAGACTGTCTTCAGGGTCAGGCTCCTATCCGTGGACTGCCTTAGTGGTTCGTAAGGGGGTTTTGTCAGACTACTCAGTACCTTGGTCAGATCCCAATCTGGGCTTTTAGCTCCTTTGGTGGGCATGACTGTTCAAAGCTCCTCATCAGCATGGCCAACTCCCATGAAGACGATATGTCCACTCCTTTCATTCGTAAGACTGAGGCTAGAGCAGCCCTGTACCCCTTCACTGCAGATACAGACATATGTTTTTCTGTTCTGAGATATATCAGAAAGTCTGCTAACTGCTGAATAGTGGTACCGAGTGGAGACACGTTCCCCTACGACACCAATCACAGTATGCTGACCACTTCCCTTGGTATACTGTCGCAGATGATTTTCTGATATTACCTGCCATCTGAGTTGCTGCTTTCTGCGAAAACCCTCGCTCTCGGAGGAGATACTTGACAGTCTCCACCCGTGAAGCGATAGGGACTTCACCGACTGGTGGTACCTCTCCACGTGAGGCTGACACAGAAGATTGCTCCATGGAGGTAACTCTCTTGGCACATCTACTAGGAGTTCCAGTAGGTCTGGAAACCACTCTGCTTTCGGCCATAACGGGGCTACCAGGGTCATCTTGAGGTTCTGAGACCGCATTACCCTGTTCAGAACCTGACGGATTAGACAAAATGGAGGAAATGCGTACACGTCCAGATTGTCCCAGGGGTGTTGTAGCGCATCTTCTGCTGCTTGCCTCTGCGTCCGGGACTACTGAACAATACACTTCCAACTTTTTGTTGTACCTGGTTGCGAATAGGTCTATGATCGGTCCTTCCCACAACATGCAGCATCCTGTCCACTACCTGTTGGTGTAGGGTGGACCACTCCGTTCCCAGAATCTGATCCCTGCGGCTCAACTTGTCGGCCACTATGTTTCTTTTTCCCGGAATATACCTGGCCTTGATGTCTACCAGGTTCTCTATAGCCCACTGGTGAAGTTGAACTGTCATCACATGTAACTGCCGAGAAACTAGGCCTCCTTGCTTGTTTATATAAGCTACTACTGTGGTGTTGTCTGACATCAATACCACCGAGTGTCCCTTTACTCTCTCCCTGAATTCTTGTAGAGCCAGGAAAGCTGCTTTCAACTTCAGCACGTTTATATGGAGTTCTCTGTCCTTGCAACTCCATTTTGCTGACACCATCAACTCCTCCATATGGGCTCCCCAGCCTTCTAGTGACGCATCCGAGAACAGCAAGAGGTCTGGGGAGGATTGTTGAAGGGGGACACCCACTGTCAGATTGTCGTCGTCCACCCACCACAGCAAGTCTTTCCTCACTTCTGCCGACAAGGGAATTTGCTCGTACGGGTGATCTACTGTTGGTGACCAAAACTCCTTCATCCTCCATTGTAGGGACCAGAAGGTGTAGCCTTCCTTGTGGTACTAGCTTCTCCAGGGAGGTTAGGATTCCCAGCACCACCTGCCACTGTCTTGCTGGCTGTGTCTGCTTTCCCAGAAAGGCATTCACCACTTGTTTGCATTTCTGTACTCTTTGGTCTGTCGGGAATACTTTGGCTTGTGTTGTGTCTATCACCATTCCCAGATATTCCAAACGTTGACTTGGATCCAGCTGCGACTTCTGCTGATTCACCACAATACCTAGGCTGTGACAAAGCTGCAGGAGGGCCGCCACTGTCCCTAGTAATTTCTCCCTGGACTTTGCTATCACCAGCCAATCGTCCAGATATCTTATCAGCCTGATCCCCTTGAGCGTGTGCCCCCACGCCGACACGAGGGTGAACACTCTTGTAAAAACTTGAGGAGACGTTGTCAATCCGAAGCACAGGACCTTGAACTCGAAAGCTTTCCCTGCAAGACTGAAGCGGAGAAATTTCCTTGAAGACTGATGACTGGTATCTGAAAGCATGCGTCCTTAGATCGACTGTCAGCATAAAGTCTCCGATTCTGACTGCTTGTAGAACCGTTTTCGGAGTTTCCATCTTGAAACTGGTTTTCCTTATAAACAGATTCAGCGTTGACAGGTCTATTACTGTCCTCCACTCCCCGTTGGCTTTGGGTACCAGGAAAATCCTGCTGTAGAAGCCTTTTGTCGGACTGCATACTTGTTGCACAGCTCCTTTTTCCATCATCTTCTTCACTTCGTCCTGCAGAATAGTGGCCTTGTGAGATTTGTGGGCATAAGTGACGTGGGGTAATGGTTGATCTGTCAGGGGCGGGGTTACCTCGAACGGAATCAATACCCGATCCTGAGAACATCCACCACCCACTGCTCTGCCCCTAGTTCCTGCCACACCTTCCAGTGATTTGCCAGGCAACCCCCCACTGGTGTGGCCGAGTGATGGGAGGCGCCCATCCTATCTTCTTGAGCCTCTCCCCCTTCCCCTATTGCCCCTTCCTCTGTTGTTTTCTATTGTGAAAGGGGAGGGCCGAATGAGTTTATCCTCATTTGGGGAAGAGGGTCTTGTGACTCTATTAGGGATGCTATGTCTCACTGGTTTCTTTCGAGACATCTGCTGTTGTCTTCCCTCCAAAGGAATAGTTTGACTGTTAGAGGTTTTCCTAACTGCCTGTTGCACCAACCTATCGTTAGTGTCCATCCTTCTTCTATCTATCGCTTCTTCCAGTATGACCTCTGGCAACAGTAGTTGCGATTCCAAGATATCCCCATTCCTCATTGCTAACAGGGAATCCAAATCCACATTGCGGCTTAGTCTAGCCAATGCTGCATCTCTCCTTATTAGCAGGATATTTGCCCAAACATTGGCACTTACGTTTGTCAGGTACGCGATCGCCTTGGACCCTGACTGTAGTAATCTAATGAACAATGGTTCATCCACTACTTTCCTTGTTGCTTCCGAGGATGCAATTTTCGCCACTGCTGTTGACCAAAGGTCTAACCAGGACGCAGCCTGAAAGACAGAAGAAGCTGTTGCTTCTAACGTGGCAGCCTCTTGGTACGTCATCGAAGGGCACTCCATTTTAACCTGATCCAAGGTTAATCCAGGCCTTAACCTTACAACATTAGGGTTCATTTGTCTAGACAGCAACAGGGACCTTCGGTGTCCGTAGTACCTAATTATTTCCTTTGCTTTATCATTGGAGGGGGAATAAATTTAAATGATCTATTAGATCTTAAGGAATTATCCCTCCCTGCAATCTTTGCGTTTACGTGTTGCAAGACCGATTCCGCATGACTCGAACAAGGCAATTCATACGACACCTTGGTATCCCTCTTTAGTCCAAACGCCATGTCAATTCCAGGAGGAAGCATACTGCCGGTGTTTCTGTCTTCTCCGAAAGGCTATTGAATTGACGAATCAAATCAATAACCTCTGCATACGAGGCCAGAAAACAGACAAGAAAAAAAACTCTTCGGTTTTGTTTCCGCTTCCTCCGGCTCTAGTGTACCACTCTCCGTCACGAGAGATGTTGTCTCGCCTCTATCTTCTGACAGACGGCCCGGAATTCCACGGCCGCCTGCCCCTACGGCCGCGGCCTCTTTGATCTTTGCTGGCCGCTGTTGGCTCGATCCCAGATAGTCAGCAGGGGGCAACGAGAACGTCTCACTCTTTCTCTGCTCACGGATCTAGAGTGCCTGAGAAAAATCTCAGGTCGATAGATCTCCAAGATGAAGGCTCCCTTAAGACAGAGGTAAGTTCGTCTTTATTAGCATTGGCATCGTTTTCGAGCGTCGGCGAGCCCGCCTCGGCCTTCTATCCAGACGGACACTGCCTTCCACGAACGTATCCGCCGAGGTTGCCAACTCTCTATTTTTCGTACTTTTAATAGGAGCCTTATCGTCCTTCGTACGTATTTTGAACGGCCTTACGGGCGAACTGGGACCTGCATTCCATCCTCTGCTGCACCTTTCGCCGCCAACGTCGATTTTACGAGAGGTATCGCAGTTTTTGCGATCCGAACTGGCAACTCCGCCTCGGCCGCTAGCTCGCCGGCCGTCACCTCTCTCGCTTGTTCGGACTCTTGCGAACGGCTTCGTCTGGCAACCTTGTGTTTAATAGCCACGATTTCCGACCTTCTTGCTGACTTGGAAATGACAGTCTTCGTCCGAAGAAGAGGAAGAATTGATTCTTCTCCTCTTGGCCCGAGGATCCGCTAGGAACTCCCGAATCCTCCTCCAACGCTTGACTGGCGCTCGCCGTGACGTTATCGGACTTAGCGATGACGCCGAACTAGAGGAAGAAGACGAAGAAGGCGAATCACACTTTTTCTTTTTGTCTCTCTTATTCATTCTCTCCTCTATATCCTGTAACTTCTGCATTACAGTTTGCATTGACGGATCAGAAGGCGTATTAGCGTCTGGGTGCAGCGAAAAAGGCCGAGAATCGGTCTGTGACGTCATCACGCCTGCCATCTCAGAGTGTGACGTATGTTGTGACGTCATCCCTCTCGTAGGGAGAGACTGAGAGGTTTCTGCTGGTAACCGCACGTTTGCTGCCAAATTACCTCCCACGTTCTGCATCGCTGTAAATACTGAGTGGGATGGAGAAGCAGCGGCATTAATTCCCATAAATTGCAAGCCCGGGGGATGAGGAACATTCAGCGCTGCTGGACCCTGCTGGAACCGTGACGTCATATAATGCGCAAGCAGACCATCCAAGGTTGGTACGCTGGTAGGCCTAGCGCTGACCACGTACCATCTAACCTATGCGCTTGCGTAGCAGGAGCCTGGAACAAAGATGGCGGATCTCCCCCTCTACTTGCTGGGAACAAAGGAGAGTGCAAATTATTCATAAAATTACCCAAGGCCCCTCCTGACGTTTCCGATACAGAACCGCTAGGAGAAACCGAAGGGGTATGAGACAATTCAAAAGCAGGTGGAGAAACATATGGAGCAGCCTGGTTTATTACCGATACAAAAGAAGCCGGTAAGGTTTGGTCATCCAAAGATGGCGTCACCCCCTTTCTCTTGTATTGGCTTTTCCCATAGAACTTCTTCCACTGTTCCACCGACCAACCGCGACAAACAGAACACGGATTAGTAACCGTACATACGTTTTCCCTGCACCTACTACACGTTGGATGAGGATCCGTCGACACCGAGGTTAGGAACCTAGAACAAGGGAAGCCACTGACTCCTGGGCATTTCCTTTGTCTCCTCTTCGAAGCGGTAGACGATCCCGATGTTGAGGCAAAATTCTCCATCATACCACGTATACACTCTTACCACACACTGATCACACTTGGAGAAAGAAAAGGAATGAAAAAATGAAATGGATAAAGAACGGGCAAACTGAAAAACCGGCTTTAAATGAGATAGACAGTAACACATCTTATCTTAAAGGCGGTAGGAAAATAACTGATGGGTCACAGGTAGCCGTGGGCATTCTGGGTATACATGCCCCGTGACCTGGTATAGATGCCATTAGTCCCTGGATCTCACAAGTGTAATTTTAATTCTACCGGTTTCCAGCTTGGCGCTAGTAAATCCTAATGTTAAGACCGAAGGTTTGTTTCGTGTATGAACAAATACAATTTTTAACAAATTGTGATATTAATGGTATCTACCAAAACTGACAGGCATAGAAAGCTTAGTCTGGTGTAATTACTGAAAATACATCTTGCACTTTTACATGATATATGTAATGAAATCATGCTTTGGGACAAAATGTTAATGAATGTATGATATGCAAGCATACAGTTCTTTTTAATGCTGTGTAATTTTTAGTTTCACAGGTTTTCATTGGAAATAAAATCCCAAAACTGAAACATTTGGCATCATCCTCATAGCTGCTGTAAAACTAAGGTTGCTGATTCAAAAGTGACAGATCATAGGATTTGCCCAATTACAGTGTCAGATTAAAGAGGTCGGACTGTGTCACTTAACAGTGCATAAATGGGAATCAGAACACTCAAATTATTACAATCGTTAATGACAAGTTGAAATACTATATGTAGTCCAGTCTGATATCATATGGGTGGTACTTTAGTGGTAATTTTACAGGCAAGTTTCAATTGCTTACAAATACGTCTCATTTAATATGTACTGAACAGTCAACTATAATTTAGAATACAATACTAATACTAATATTTTATGGCAGTTTTGTTAAGCTAACATTCATTATAAAAGTACGCTAGTTTAAAAAGGTCGGAAATACACCTGAAACTTTACTTGAGCATTCAATCATGGACATGCTCTTGTAAAATAACAAGTTAAATAGAATAATATAGTCTTCTTTCCCACCATTATCCCTACCTTAAGGGGTTGGTTGCCTGATGCACCTTCTCCACTGCCCTCTATCAAAGGAATCATCCTCCACCAAACCAATTTTTTCCTTATCTTTCACCTCATCTCACCATCTAATTCTCTGTCTCCCTCTTGATCTTCTTCCTCTAACAGGTTCCTTCCAAGCCCTGTTATTTCCCTCCTCATCATCCATCCTCAACATATGCCCATACCGCCTCAGTCGTGACTTTTATTACCTCTGTAATCTTTACTAAACCTGCCCTTCTGATTTTGTCATTTTCCAGTCTCTCAAGCAACGATATTCCCGTAATTAGGTGTCAAGGTTACACATTTTTGTAACTCATTTCATATCTCTCTCTCTCTCTCTCTCCTCTCCTCACCATTCCCTCCTCTCTTCTCATCTCCTCTCTCCCCTCTCGCTCTCTTCTCCTCTCTCTCTCCCTCTCTTCTCTCTCTCTCTCTCTCTCTCTCTCTCTCTCTCTCTCTCTCTCAACCAGCTGAGTTTCTCTTACCTAGTTGTTATGGCCATATACTTAAATAATGTTAGTCTATTTCAGGCTGGTGTATGTTCCACTTATCTGATAGGACTATGTTTGGCATGCATTTGACCATTTCTCATGGTTTTTATCTTTCCTACTACAAAGCTGCTAATATGGTAAACAGCATAATCCAATGTTTGCCAGTGGGACAGCACATCCCACTTGCCATAAACATAGCCATTCTGTTATGAAATTGAGTTTAGCTAGTTTCTGGGTATTTGCTAAATAATCATCATGCTCCTGGTAGTGGACCGTGAAGGAAAGGTTAGATTTAGGCTACCCCTTGGGTCCAGGGTTTGGTTTCAGATGGAGCTTAGGGGGAGGAGAGTAGATTCCTGACAGAGCTATGGCCTAGGAGTGTTCCCCTTTGTTTCCTAGCAGATTCCATTTCATGGCCAGTATGCCAAGACACTGGAATTTCTCTTCATGGCCTGTCTGATGGAAATCAAGAGTCATATATTGGAAGAGATGCACCATTATTGGGTATGAAGTGGACTTTGCCACTGAACTTTTCCCTCCTGATCTAGATCTAGCAGCTCTGACTTTGTTTTGCCAGAGAGGGATCTTTCAAAGTTTCTAGTCTCCTCCACGCAATATCATATTGAGGATCCTAGTAGGAGCACCCTCCTCTCCCTGAAGTACATTTTTACCCATGCAATATACGGTTGAGGAGGACCCTAATATGGCCACCCTCCTCTCCCAGAAGTACCTTTTTATTCACGCATTGGGCACCAAATTGTCAAAAAACCCTAAAGTATTGAGATATTGATTTGCAGTTTAGCCTATAAGTTTTTTTATCCATTTGAGGTCAGAATAATTTGAGAGATTAAACTTTGTTTTGCAGATAAAAACTGACTATTGCTTTCCAATATATATTATCTTAATTGGTTGCTATATGAATTATGGAAGTAATAATATTTTATCGTCAAACTTTTACCGAGAAATTAGAATGTATTAAACTTACCTTACAGCAGCAATGGATATCTTATGATAGTTTTCAACTTTATTGTGTTGTTTTGTGTTTTCCTAACATGAATAGGGTAACTGACACATTTGGAGAATTAGTGCATCACAATGCATACTATTGTAGAATGTTGTTTTGTTCATTGACAGATCAACAGTAGACAAACTGGAATCGGAGACAAGTCAGCAGCGCAGTAATAATGCAGCCCTACAGCAACATATTGAGACTCTAAGAAAGACACTGGCTAAAGCATTTGGAAGTTTACCTCTTCCGGGTAAGTTTATTTGATGTAAAATTTGAATGTTACAGAAACAAACCTGACTACTACTATATACTTGGTAATGACCAGTCTTAGTGTGAGATATCTAATACAATATGTTGTTTAACTCTCTCTCTCTCTCTCTCTCTCTCTCTCTCTCTCTCTCTCTCTCTCTCGTCCCTCGGCTCTTCTCCTATCTCTTCTCGTCTCTCTCTCTTCTCTCCTCGCTCTCTCTCTCTCTCTCTTTGACAAAAAAAAATCTAAGAATAACAAAATTCCCTGATATTTCACGTACGGACTCGTACACCTCTCGACTATATTCTCAGAAAATTTAGTTGAAAAAATCGCAATAGTTTTGGAGTTATAGCCAAAATTGTAACCCTACTATCATTGAGAAAATTACATTTTTCATATGATATAATGATAACTTCAGTATATCGGTAGTAATTTCAATTTAGCTATCAAAGAAGAATATCTAAATGCAGTATATGGCAACTTTATCCTTAGGCACCCACTTAGATGTGCCTTGGGAGGGGGGGGAGGTTTTATTCGGTCGCAGCTGAGAACTCTATGTACTAAGACGTCCCTCTAACCCAACCTCTCCCTTGTCATTTCACTGAGCTTTTTTTTTTACTTTGCAAGTCAATTTTTTTACTTCTCTTGGCTTTTGAAGACTTCTTGGTTCAGAAAAAACCATGCCAAGAACAAGAAAACTTAAACTTCTGCTTTCGATAAGAGAAAGAAAGAAAAGACGACATGAAGATAGGGTACTAACTGTCAGTGGTCTAGTGGGTGGGGCGGGTTAGGCTACCACTACCCAATAACAACTATTACCACATCCATCTACCTCTCGTGCTGAAGATATTAAAGTAGATATTTTAGAAGAGGAAATTGTTCAGCGGTACTTATTACGAGAGAAATTGTTAGAAGAATTGGAGAAAGAAGAAGAGAAAAAGAGTGGTGAATGATTCTCAAAACACTGTATTATTGTAAAGATGCTGAAAGAACTTATAAATTTCAGGTATAAATGCAAGAAGAAACCCCTTTATCGATATAAGATGGCACCTAGTGTCGTAGAAATGGTTATAGATATTCAATGCAGATGCAAACGAAAGATCGTCTTTCCAAAAGAGAGGAAAGAGGGGGGCCAGGAGTCTAAATATATAAAATATAATGCAATATACATAAAATAATAATCAGATAATGCAAATATGATATAACATATGAAATTTGTCATAAAAACCTCAAACTGTGTGACAACAAGCAAATAAATGGGCAGACAACCAAAAAATATCGTCATAAAACTTTGGAGGCCGATATCTCAAAACTAAACTTATTGACCTTCAAATGGAAACTCCGACGTAACAAATTCACTTATCTCAATGAAACAAAAAGCAAATGGAAGTTAAATAAATTGTCTACAAAACTATAGAGTTTTTTTCATTTTTGTCCCCCCCAAAATTTTGGGATTCATTTTTCCAAGAAATCAATCCAAGATTTTTCAAAAATGAAAAATATTTGTAAAAAAAAAACATTTGAAAGAAATTGAGAAAATACACTATTACTTTATTCTAATATACATGTATATCTGTCTACCACGTAAACTTCAGTTCTTAGGTTGTAATAGTTATGGCCAAGTTTTTTTATAAAGAATTTTTTGGGGCGGGGGTCCCAGCAAATGGGGGGCGGAAGAAGGAAAATATGAATACAGACCTTTTTGGTATACATAAACTAAACTATGCCCAAAATTTCAAACTGATTCATTAAAAAAAACAGGATTTATTAATGGAAAACTATTTTTTTCAAACGCTCCCCTTAAACAACATAGTTTAAACATAAGTTTTAGGTAAAGCAAAAATGCTGTATTATTGTTATAGTAACTTAGTCTTCTTTAAAGGTAATATATAATAGCCATAACATGCATAGATATGATCTTAAAAAGTTTTTAAAGCTGTATATTTAGTCTGTATTGTGTGGAAATAGAAGGACTGGGTCATGTCTTTTAGAGATGACAGAGTATGTAGTACTGCATTTTTAGATTTGGATCTTGAAATATTTGCTATTTTGTCAGAATTACTTTTTTTTTTTTTTTTTTTTGGTAAGAGGCATGACTCATTGTTTTAGTACATAAAGGGTTCATGCATCATTCCATCCCCTTCCATTGCATTGAATTGTGCTTTCTTAAATCTTCTATTCCTGTGGCTTCCGTTCCGTGGTCTTTAGGACCTGGCAGTCCAACAGCTGTAGCTCTCTTTCACCAGTTTTTACCTCTTGTTCAAGAGGGAATCTTTCAGTCCAGTCTTGAGAGTTTAGAAATTACATGTTAATCTGGTTAAAATACTTTAGACTCTTATTAATATTTGGATTTCTTTCAAATTTCAGGCACACAGGAAACCCCCACAGAAGAAAGCATTGATAGCTACATGGTGCAGCTTCATTCTGTTATTGTTAATAATCCTCAACAACATCAGTCTCTCATCCAAACTGTTCGGGGTATTGTTAGTCAATTAGCTTTGACATGATCTGAAGTATTTACTCAGTACCAGGGGATCAATTTGGAAAGAATGATGGTTTTTCTTTTTGTATCTCAAAAAATCATCTTCACCTTCCAAGTTTGCTTTCTTGTTCATATTGTACCTGAACTATTAAGTGCTCCATCAGAGTATCTATAATTAATTTCTGCATATGCTGTAAAAGAAATTAGGCTATAGAAATGAAAACTTTATTCTTTGGAGAAGATTAGCATCACTAACACCATAATCAGTGACACCACAATGGTCATAATTCATGTTTTGTCATTTGGCTATACCTTATATTTTGTGACTCTTCTGCAGATATCTTTGATTAAGTTTCAGTTGGGTTATTTGGTTTTTCTGTGTTGTCCTTCTTATGTAGGTATGTCTTTCTCTTTTGTGTTAGTTAGTGATTACCTTTTTTTTTAGAATAACCTTTTTTAAGGAATTAGTAGACCCTCTATTTTATTTTTTTTATATTCCATGTGAGGTACCTCCAAGGTTTAGTTAATAACCAGATGATTAGTACTTTAATCCCTTATTATTATGTTCAAATACTACCTTCCATTTCTTCCCATGTAGTTTTAAGTTTTGGTTTTGCCTTTATTGGTAGTGTGGATATAGATTCAGATCTGGTGAGGTAAAACTTCAGCTTTGTGTATTTTTCTCTACTGGCCATGGTTTATCATTGATAATATCCAAGCTTAAACCTAAATCTTAAGAAGGCCATATTGTGGCTTCTTTTGTCCCCACTTGGCAAACATTTTTGGTCTCTCCATGGAACCTAATAGAACATTATTTTTTAGTATGATTAATCCATGTGAATCACTGGTTTTATTTGTTTTCGAGTACTACTGTATTATTTTATGTTAAGAGAAAAAGTTTGATTTTAAAGAAGAAAATTTTGTTTAATGCAAACAAATCCACAGCCACCAGTCAGATTCAGAACACACTTTTTTGGTTATTTCATTAACCATTATGTATCAATGATAATGTTTTGGGACCATAACATTGTGCTAGCCAAGAAACATTGTATGGCCAGCCAGCCAAGAAACGTTGTAAGCCCAGAGAAAGGTGAAATAAACTCCAATTTTAATTGTGTAAGCAAGCACTAATGGGGGCTGTGTTAAGGGTATCCTGGGGTTTTATAGGTTTGGTAAATAAAAATATCAAGTAAAAAGGACAAGCAGATATGCAATTCTTCCTTAAATGGAATAAAAAATGTTAGTGCCAAAATTGACATTGTGTTATCTAGTATTGCAAGAGATAAAATTCAAGAAGAGAAAGTAGTTTATGCAAAACAAGAGCTCTCCTAGTCTCATGGAGTTCTTTGAAGAGATTTTGTTTGTTGAATGAATAAAGAATCAGGGAACTGATCAAGGAGTTATAACAGCACTACCTAAAAAACCAGTCATACTGAAAGACTGTCCTTACTGTTTGAGTACTAGTTACTACAGAGGTTACATTCTTGTATCCTTTTGGGGTAATACATGATGCAAAACCATCAGACTATCCTTTTGGAAATCATAAGTTCTGTTGTATCCAGAGTTCATTTTCTACTGTACTGCTCTTTACTTTTAAATAAGAATGTTACTTTTAAAGTGTTACTTAAATTTGAAGATTTTAGAATTTGTCACTCCAATCCCAATCCAGTTTCCTTGTCCCATGAGACACTGGTATAGTATTTTATTATTTTGTTTTTCTGACATTTAAAAGTTAATATTCCATTTCAAAATTTTCATGTATCCCCATTTTACAATTGAGGTCAATTGTATCTACATTTACTTCTGTATGGTGTTCCTTAAAATCTCTGTGCAACATAGCCTTGGCATAGTGGTGATCTCCAATAGTAACTCCTATTTATTGATCATGTCTTTTAGAAAGAAAACATTACTTACCTGGATATTGAAGATTCTGGGTGCGTGATGAACGTGATATTCATTATCTAATGGGAAGTTAGTTGTTGTATCAGTCAGCAGTTTTGATAGAGGTAGGTCAGTAATAGTTTTTTATTACACATATTTTGATTATTATGACCATCAGGGAGGTAAATACTAATCGTAGAGTTTCTGTAAATAATAATTGAAATTGAAGAAATTACAATAATCCAAATGCTGTATCAGTTGAAGCCACAGTGCACATAATGCATTGAGGAACAAGTGTTCAACTCATGAAAGTTTTGCAGCCTTTTTTTAAGCACTGTAGTATATTTTTTCCAAAAATTTTCTCATCAAAATTGTGTTGTTTCTCCAAGGTTAGGTCATTTTTATCTTTATCCATTTCTGTATGGGGTGCTGTTTCCTATCAGCCTTCTCCACCTTCCTTTTTCCAGTGTATTATGCCTTCTCAAACCTTTCTCCCACATGTCATTCAATGTTTTATCTTCCATATGAACCTTGGGCTACCCCTTCATTACTCCTCTCCATGTCCATGCTCATAACCATTTTACACACCGATGACCTCTTTGCATAACATGACCATATCTTCTTTGATACTTACTGTACCTTAAGTGCTCCTCTAAAAAATTCAGTTTTTATCTTATCTTTTATGACTCCACACATCTATCTCAACAGCCTTATCTCTGTCACATCCATTGGCCATGTCCATACTTCATAAATCATCGTTGGCGAGGTCAGAGCAACTTCAACATTAGGAAATAAGTTAATTGTTTATCATGAAAATTCTAGCCAAAACAGTGTTCAGTTTTGTGTACTTTAGAAGGGCATTTTCCAGACAACAACTTTGCACATAACTAATTTAGTTTCATACTTGATGAAGAGGTTTCAGTTATCCAATAATTTTTCACAGTTCTGTTGATATTGCAGTAATTGAATACTGAACCTATTCAGTTACTAAGATTGGTATGTCTGTAAAATGATGCTCTCATTAGTACAGATTTTTTTGTAATGCTGGTTGAGGTCATACTTGAATGCATTTTATATACCTATGATGGGAGAAATACTACCAAATTGGATTATGGTTTTCCTGATTAAATTAAAAAGATTTTTATATGTTATGTAAGCACAGTTTAGTATAATTTAAAATTGAGCGCATGGCTCTAGTATGGATTGCTCACGAGTGTGACTTTTGATTGTAGCTTACTGTGATGAGTTTTACTCTAAGAAAGTACCAAGTGCCTGGGATATACTCAGACAACTAGGTTTTTGAACTCATCATTTTTCACTTTGCTCTTGATATAGTTATTCATGGTTAGGTTGTTATATCTTCCACTAACCTTATTACCTTTTTGTATAGGACTTGAAAATTCACATGTTCATAGCCAGACCTAGCAATTAGATGAGGAATTTTTATCAGAATTAATGTTTTGACTAGGTAGTGTGTTCGGTCTGTTCAACTCTCTGAGTTCTGAAGGTAATGCATCACAGGTCATAGTAGTAGATTTTTATCATGTTCCTTCAGCAATGAGTTGTACTCTGAAGAAGGAAGCACACAGTTTCTATTAACATGGTATTTCTCAGGGCAAATATGATTTAGTTCTTTGGCTTTTCTCATCAGTACTTTAGTGTTTGAAATGAATAGCTTAAACCAAATTTATATAAGAGAAAAAGTTACTTTAGTTTTTGCAGTTATAGATCCAGTGGCATTGGTAATGAACAGAAGACAAATAAAATTTCTTCTCCAGTGATTGACATTTTTTTTCTTCCTGTATTATTATTTGGAAACTTTTGTATAGAGTTTAGAAGGTACTGTGATATTTTTTCCTTTTTATCAAGAAAGGAGTTTGAATTGGAAAATGTGTTCACACTAAGGAAAAAACTTCTTAGTACATATTTGGTATTGAGCTCTTTTTTATTGGTCACTGCAAGTTATGCCATTTGCAGAGATCAAACTGCCTTATTAACATGAGTATCTTCGTGACAATAAAATGTCTTTTGATATTGCATGGGGACATGGCTTTTACCAAGATCTGTATAAATAAAATTTGTGTCAAAGTGCCTTCTTTTAATGAATTTTTTTTTCTTTTTTCAACACTACTTTCAGATACTCATTAGAGCTTTATTATCAGTTGTCAAAGTATGAAGGTATGCCATGGGGTATTGTTCTCAGTGCTACACTTTACACTGGTGATAATTAGGTATTGTTACTCTATACATTATATTGGTGATGAGTTATCCTTATTATTTGCTGCTTTGTATGGCAGTAGCAAAACTGCACTCCCATCCCACCATGGATAAATTTGTACTGTATGGAATAACATGATTTCAGATTCTCAATAAACAAAAACAGTAGGGTTTATTTCTGTCAAAGAATGAGTCCATTGAAACCTAGGATTATATTCGAAGCAAAGGGTGCCATATTTTAACAGAAATTACACCCCCTCAGTTTGTTTTTGACACCAGAATTACCTGGGGCATCTCATTTGGAAATGAAAACCAGATGGTTGAAGTCTTTAGAATTGATTTTTTTGTCTTTTACAACATGATGAGCTGATAGCTTTGTACCATTGAGACTGGAAATTAGTGATTCTATGCAACTATGTAAGATTATGGATGCAAATTTTATACCCCCAATATTTCTATAGACCAAGTGCTTTAAACTCCATTCATGACAGGGATCTAAGTATAGTTACAAGATCTTTCTGAATTTTTGTGCTGTGTGATGCTTGTGAAGTTTTAAAGAGTTAGGTTTGGTGTCAGAGACCTCCAAAGTTGTTAACAAACATAGACATTGGTAATAGAAAATTTTTATTGACCATATTTTCTGCACTAGGTACCTAGCAATGTTAGGTGGATAATTTTCAAGGTAGACAAGATTTTAAATCCACAAATGCAAGGTTATGGCTCAGCAAGGAGGATGCGTAGGCGACTCTCCTTCCTACTGTCTGTGATAGAACAGCGGATGATAAGGGCATTGAGTTCTTTGCCTGTTGTTGAAGCAATAGGAACCAGTGCCTGTATGGCCGGTTCTGTTGAAAGTTAGAAGTCTTCAAAAATTCGAAATCTGGAACAATGGAGGAAAAATGTTATATCGCCCTCCATTTGTTCCAGTCTTACTGGAATGCATCTCTTGCTATTACATGATTGTCCAGGTTTGGAGACATGTTCACTGGCAGTTCTCACATGTGGCAAACAGGTCCACTTCGGATGTGGAAGCTTGTTGGGAACCATAAGAGTAATTTTCGAGGACTCACAGTGGCTACCAAAATCAGGTTTTTTATTGTAGTGTCTTACCGAACAATTATACAGCCGTGATTTCCACGAGCGGCAGGAGACTAAATTCAAATTTAGCGCGTAGGCGTCGCCAACACTGGTGGTGATGACGTCATCTCCCTCCACTCGCGGGAGAACCAGGTACAACTGCCCAGGTGAATCCAATTCTTTTCCTGCCGGCGTCCGGTGAACATCGGTGGTCGGTGCGGTTGGATGACTTTGCTTCGCTTTTTTTTTTTTTTTTTCTTGTGGATTTGATCTTCGGAATTGGTGAAGTACTCTTTTTTGGCGTCGTCGTTATTTTGCTTATTATTTAGGCGTTGCCATGTCGGATTCTAGTCCGTCGGGAGTTAGGTTTTGCATCTCAGGATGTAAAACTAGATTATCCAAGTTAGAGTATGATTCTCACACTAAATGTGTTAAGTGTAGGGGACAGGTTTGTTCAGCAGATCGAACATGTAACGAGTGTAGTGATTGGACTGATTCTCAATGGAAGTTTTTTAGTTCATACTCGGAGAAATTAGCTAAAGACAGAATTAGAAAAGCAGCGCTTAGGGAAAGTAGGCTTAGCTCTGCTTCGTCTTGCGATGCATCTGTTCCTTCTGTTTCTCCTCAAATTGTTATGTCTCCTTTAACTACACCTCCTATTCCTCCTACTAATCCCACTTCTCCGGCTTCCCGTGTAGTTTCTTCCGACACCATTGCCAGTCTGGAATCGAGGTTAGATCAGAAATTTTCGGTATTAACGAATACGGTTTTGCAACTTGGTAATTCGGTTAAGACGTTTTTGGAGAAAGCGGCTTCAGGTAAGAGTGTAGTTGAGGGTGCGTCTGTCTGTCCTGACACGTCTCCTAGACAAAGGTCACTGTCCAGCTCCCCCACACCGGGGAGAAGACATACCGGAAGTCCAAGGGAGTCGATCGGGATTTGCCCACAGACAGGCGCCTCTCTTGTTGAGCCTGTTGCGCCTCAACAGGGCTCGGTTAAGCGTTGGAAAGGTGTTGCGGTTAGACATCTTTCGAATGATTCAAGCGATTCGTCTCCGGTCGCGCGGCGCTCTTGGTGAGATTCGCCCGTTTCGCGTCCCTTAAAGAGGCGTTCAGGCGCTGATTCTTCGCCTCCTCCAGTCAAGCGGTATAAGGAGCCAGAGAGTAGGGCTGCGCCTCGGCCGTTAGCGGCTCGTTCGTCGCCTCAATCTGTGCCTTTTTCGGCTCCATCTACTAGTAGAGATTGTGGTTTTAGCGCTGTAGCTAGCAGTTCTAAGGGTGTTTCTTTAGGCGCTTTCTCGTCTGTTACGCCTGATGCGCCTGTTTTGCCTCGAATTTCAGCGGCTCCGAGCGAGGCGCAAGTAGTTTTTCAGCCTCCTGCTGAACATTTAGGCTCTTCCAAGCCTACGTTAACTGTTTTTGATTCGTCTCTGGCGACTTTGCGCAAGCAGTTAGAGATGTTAACCAACTGGATGAATGAGTCCAAGGGTGGTTCGAAACCTTCAGATCCGGTGGTAGTCCCGTCTACTTCTTCGGCGGTATCGGAGAATGAGGAAGAAGTAGAGGAGGAGGATTCACATCACCTCTCGTGTTATTCACGTCTCCTTAGATTTCTTCTGGTATCTTATCCAGATTATTTTGAGAAAGCGGCTCCCGCGCTCCCAACTTCGACTTTTTTGATGAGGAGGAAAACTTCAGACCCTCTCCTCCCAAAACTTGTGCTATCTAAAGCGGTTAGACATTCGTTGAAAGAGACGGAGAAATATGGCGATGTCTATGAAGATGAGACTTAGGGAAGGCTTTTTTCCTTTTGCTTAAACCCCCCTCCCTCTAAGTTGCTTCGTAAGAGGTATAGGTTTTATGTAACTGGGGAAGCTCCTTCTCTGGGAGTTTCTGCCTCCTCTCCCAGGGAGACTTCTCAGTTTAATCGACTCCTCTAGAAGATCTGCTTTCGCCGCAGCAAAACAGTTTTCTTTACAGCGCCTGAGTTGGACCACGTTGTAAAGAACCAATTTAAACTTTAGGAAGTCTTTAGCTTTCCTTGATTGGACTATTGGCGCTTTAGCGGCCAAAGATCGAAGACTGTCCTTCTCTTCCTCAGGAGTTAGCAGAGGATTGGATTGGTGTTCTGTCCTGTGCGGACAAATCCATTAGGGATGGATGTGATGAGTTAGCTTCGCTCATCGCCTTGGTACCCTTAAGAAAAGGCAACTTGGGGTGCTCCTTTGCTTCTAAAAGGGTTACTTCCCAACAGAAGTCTGCTATATTGTTTGCTCCTTTTGTGAAAGATAACCTCTTTCCAGACGATGTAGTTGTTGTCAATTTCGTCTGCGCTAGATAAGAAATCTACTTCGGATTTACTGGCACAGTCTACTAAGAGACCTAAAGCTCCTTTGGAGACTGTTCCTTCAGTTTCTCCTCTGGCCCAAGCGCCTTTTCGAGGAGAAAAGCCCAAGCGCTTCTTTCGCCGAAGTCGAATTTGCGACCTCAATCTAAGGCCTCGGCCAAGGTTAACAAACCTTCCAAATGAAAGCTCGGTTCTTCATGCACCAGTGGGAGCTAGGCTGGCTCTGTTTTGGGAGAATGGGAAAACAGAGGAGCAGAAGCCTGGGTAGTGCAAGTACTCAAGTTCGGCTATCGTATTCCTCTCGTTTCACCTCCCTCGCTCTCACCTGTGCCAATTCCATTCCAGGCATAACTCTCCGGGCTCAGACAAATTTTCTGGCGCTAGCCGCAGAAGTGGGAGCGCTTGTTCTCAAAGAAGCGATAGAACAGATAGAAGGGGATTTTCCTCCAGGCTTTTACAATCGCCTTTTTGTAGTTCCCAAGTCATCAGGGGCTGGAGGCCGTTTTGGATGTGAGCGCCCTGAACTTACATGTCCAGAAAACAAAATTTCATATGGAGACCACTCGGTCGGTTCTGGAGTCCATCAGACAGGGGGATTGGATGGTTTCTCTGGACATGCAAGACGCTTATTTCACATTCCGATACATCGCGAATCTCGGAAGTACCTGAGGTTCATGTTCGAAGGCAAGGTGTTTCAGTTTCGGGGCGCTTTGCTTCGGACTAGCGACCGCTCCTCAAGTTTTCACCAGGGTTCTATTCCCGATAGGAAGCTGGCTGCACATATTAGGAGTAAGAATCTCCCTCTATCTGGACGATTGGCTTCTCCGGTCGGAATCAGAGAGTTAGTGCATGAAGGACCTTGGAACAACTCTGGATCTTGCCAGAAAGTTAGGAATTCTGGTCAACAAACAGAAGTCCCAGTTGGTTCCATCTCAGAGCATCCTTTATTTGGGGATGACTGAATGCTCAAGTTTTTCGGGCTTTTCTGTCCCGAAGAGGGTTCAAGGCTGTCTGGAGACAGTTCAGGAGTTCTTGGACAAAAAGGTAAGTTCTGCCAATCAGTGGATGAGGCTCCTGGGCAAATTGACGTCGGTGGAGAAATTTGTGACGTTGGGAAGACTGCACATGAGACCTCTGCAGTTTTTCCTGAGAGCCTCTTGGTGCAGGAAGACACAACCAGACTCGATTACCTTTCCTGTCACAGATCAAATAAAAGAGGACCTAAGGTGGTGGCTCTCTCGGGCAAGGTTGGAAGAAGGGGTAGATTTACGACCCATCCTCCCGAACCTACAGTTCTTTTCCGATGCATCGGACACAGGTTGGGGAGCCTTGCTGGGAAATCAACGGGCTTCAGGAGCTTGGTCGGAGAAGGAGAACAAGTTCCACATAAATGTAAAGGAACTTTTAGCAATTTTCCTGGGGCTCAGACAGTTTCGGAGCATAGTAGAAGGTCGGGTGGTAGCAGTGCATTCTGACAACTCCACGGCTCTCTCGTACATGCGGAAACAGGGGTGGACTCAGTCTTTCTCTCTATACGAAGTAGCCAAGGATCTCCTCCTGTGGTCAAACGAAGCGAAGGTTCAGCTAGTCCCGAGATTTGTTCTGGGAAAGATGAACGTCCTGGCGGACGAGTTAAGTCGTCAACAGCAAGTGTTACCTCTGGAGTGGACTTTGGACAACAAGATTTGTCAGAAACTTTGGCGCCTTTGGGGACGACCGTCCATAGACCTGTTCGCGACATCAAGGAACAACCGTCTTCCTCCCTTTTGTTCTCCAGTTCCAGATCCTCTAGCTTGGTCGGTGGACGCAATGCTGTTGGATTGGTCGGGTCTGGAAGCTTATGCATTCCCTCCGTTCGGTCTAATAAGAGAGGTGCTGAACAAGTTCATGTCGCACAGCAATGTAACACTAACGTTAATCGCTCCCTTTTGGCCCAGGAAAGAGTGGTTCCCGGACCTTCTCCAGTTGTTAGTAGACTTCCCCAGACTTCTTCCTCCAGAGAGGTGGCTTCCTCAAACAACCTCACTTCAAGAGGTTCCACCAAAACTTGTCTGCTCTAGCTCTGACAGGGTTCAGACTGTCCGGAATCTTGTCAGAGCAAAAGGGTTTTCAAGAAGAGCTGCAGAAGCTATCGCTCGTTCTAGGAGAGAGTCTTCTAACAAACTCTATCAAGGGAAGTGGCGAATCTTCAGAGAGTGGTGTAGAAGTGCTAAAGTCTCTACTTCTGCGACCTCTTTAACAGAAATAGCAGATTTTCTTCTATTTCTTAGGAACTCTAAGAAACTGGCTCCTTCAACGATCAGAGGATATAGAGCCATGCTTTCTTCGGTTTTTCGACATCGAGGTTTGGATATTTCCTCCAATTCAGATCTGTCGGACCTCATTAGGTCTTTCGAAACCACTAAGCTCCCGCAGGATACAGTGGCTTGGAACTTAGATGTGGTGCTTAAGTTCCTCATGGGGCCACCGTTTGAGCCTTTGAAGTCGGCTTCACTCAGGAACTTGACTAAGAAGGCACTTTTTCTTATTGCACTAGCTTCTGCTAAGCGTGTCAGCGAATTGCACGCTATAGACAAAAGAGTCGGTTTCTCTCAAGGCAATGCTGTATTTTCGGTATCTTCGACCTTTCTAGCCAAAAACGAGAATCCTTCTAATCCTTGGCCGAGGAGTTTTGTGGTAAGGAACTTATCTGATTTGGTTGGACATGAGGAGGAAGAAAGGCTCTTATGTCCAGTCAGGGCTATTAAGCAGTATCTGTTTGCCACTAAGGGTATTAGAGGACAATCTTCTAAGCTCTGGACCTCGGTTCAAAATCCCTCTCGTCCTCTTTCTAAGAATGCTATATCGTTCTTTATTAGAGAGCTTATCAGGGAAGCTCACTCGCAGTCCGAGAACGACAATCTTTCCATTCTGAGAGTTAAAGCTCACAAGGTTAGAGCAGTGGCAACTTCTTTAGCATTTAGAAAGAATTTATCTTTAGCTTCGATTCTTCAGAGCACGTTCTGGAGATCGAATTCGGTTTTTGCGAGTCATTATCTCAAAGAGATAGAAACGGTTTCGAGAATTGTAAAACGTTAGGTCCGGTAGCGGTTTCTGGCATGGTGTTGGGAGAAATGGCACAGGGGTCGTCACCTCTATGCTAACTTTTCACCTTGAATAGGTTGTCGCGTTCAAGGGAAGCTGGGGGTACTGAGTACCTGGGATACTCACCAGTCTGTTAGGTCAGATTTTATAATGGTTGGGTATATATGTTTTTAAATCTGGTGTTGGTGACAAATGTATGATGAATTTCTGTTCTTAGCCCAGGGCAAGGGCAATCTTTGTTGTTACTATCCTCCGTCAGTCAGCCTTGACTCGCTTGAACTACGGAAGGATTCCACTCCTGTAGAGGCTAACTTTGGTCAAATTCCAATTCCTCTACATAGTAAGAAGAGCACCGACCAGAGGCAGTAACAGTCTGCTGTAGCTCTCTTACAAGGTAAGGTACAACAGACACCTTGAGTGTTTACTGGTATTGTAATAAATGTAACCATTTAGAAATACTAGTGGTCCACTGAATCCCACCTTCCCATAAATGTGTAATCAGCTGTATAATTGTTCGGTAAGACACTACAATAAAAATGAAATTTTCATTATTAAAAAGAAGTTTTATTGTATACTTACCGAACAATTATGATTATACCCACCCTCCTCCCCTTAGGTGGACGGACGGGCAGAAAGAATTGGATTCACCTGGGCAGTTGTACCTGGTTCTCCCGCGAGTGGAGGGAGATGACGTCATCACCACCAGTGTTGGCGACGCCTACGCGCTAAATTTGAATTTAGTCTCCTGCCGCTCGTGGAAATCACAGCTGTATAATTGTTCGGTAAGTATACAATAAAACTTCATTTTAATAATGAAAATTTAATTTTCATATGTCAAAACATGACAAATTCTAAAATAATTTATATTTTTCTAACCCTTAAACGCCTATTGGACGTATTTTACATCGAGATAAATTGTCTTTTGGTTGCCGACCGGACATAATTTACGTCGACATAGAAAAGTTTTTATTTTAAATTCGTGGAAAAATACTTATAGGCCTACCAGCCGAAAACTTTTGAATCATGCGCCTTGAGGGATGCTGGGAGTTCACGGATCAAGGAGTTGTTTGATTACAATCGTTACGCAGGCGCGCAAGCGCGAATTTCTTTCTTATCGCTCTAAAAAGTATCGGTGACACATCTCTGAAATTATTTCGTCACTTTGACATAATTTTTACACCATTTTAAATTAGCCGTTACATGGAGTATTATATATGAAAATGTGCTCAATTTCATGTAGAATACAACAAAAACATACTCATGATTGTAGCTTTTATCAGTTTTGAAATATATTCATATAAATAACGATAAGTGGCAAAATTTCAACCTTCGGTCAATTTTGACTCTACCAAAATGGTCGAAAAACGCAATTGTAAGCTAAAACTCTTATATTTTAGTAATATTCAATCATTTACCTTCATTTTGCAACAAATTGGAAGTCTCTAGCACAATATTTTGATTTATGGTGAATTTATGAAAAAACTTTCCTTACGTCCGCGCGGTAACTCTTCCGAAAAAATCATACGTGCGATTGTCGTAGTGTTTGCATCATTTTAAATTAGCCGTTACATAAATTTTTATATATGGAAATGTGCGCAATTTCATGCACAATACAAGTAAAAACAACCCATGGTTGTAGCTTTTATCAGTTTTGAAATATTTTCATATAAATAACGATGTGGCAAAATTTCAACCTTCGGTCAACTTTGACTCTACCAAAATGGTCGAAAAACGCAATTGTAAGCTAAAACTCTTATATTCTAGTAATGTTCAATCATTTACCTTCATTTTGCATCAAATTGGAAGTCTCTAGCACAATATTTCGATTTATGGTGAATTTATGAAAAAACTTTCCTTACGTCCGCGCGGTAACTCTTCCGAAAAAATCATACGTGCAATTGTTGTAATGTTTGCACCATTTTAAATTAGCGGTTACATAAATTTTTATATATGGAAATGTGCGCAATTTCATGCACAATACAAGTAAAAACAACCCATGGTTGTAGCTTTTATCAGTTTTGAAATATTTTCATATTAATAACGATAAGTGCCAAAATTTCAACCTTCGGTCAACTTTGACTCTACCGAAATGGCAAAAAACGCAATTGTAAGCTAAAACTCTTATATTCTAGTAATATTCAATCATTTACCTTCATTTTGCAACAAATTGGAAGTCTCTAGCACAATATTTCGATTTATGGTTTATTTATGAAAAACAAAACATTTTCCTTACGTCCACGCGGTAACTCTTCCGAAAAAATCATATGTGCGATTGTCGTAATGTTTGCACCATTTTAAATTAGCGGTTACATAAATTTTTATATATGAAAATGTGCGCAATTTCATGTAGAATACAACAATAAATAATTGAAGGTTGTAGCTTTTTTCTTTTTTGAAATATATTTGCATATAGTAAATTACGATAAATAAAAAAAAACCACATTCAGTCAACTTTGACTCTACCGAAATGGTCGAAAAACGCAATTGTAAGCAAAAACTCTTACAGTCTAGTAATATTCAGTCATTTATCTTCATTTTGAAACAAATTTGAAGTCTCTAGCACAATATTTAGATTTACAGTGAATTTAAAAAAAAAAATTTACTTCCCTCCGCGCGAGGATTCTCCGCCACAAATCGAAATGCGTACATCGCATTCTCGGAATATTTGCTCCATTTCATATCAGGCGTTTCATAGTTTTATATATGAAAATGTGGGCAATGTCATGTAGAATACAACAAAAAATAATTAAAGGTTGTAGCTTTTTTCATTTATGAAATATTTGCATATAAAAAAAATAAAAAAAAAAATCAACATTTGGTCAACTTTAACCCGTCCGAAATGGTCGAAAACTGCAATTGTAAGCTAAAACTCTTACAGTATAGTAATATTCAATCATTTATCTTCATTTTGGAACAAATTGGAAGTCTCTAGAAAAATATTTAGATTTATGGTGAATTTTTGAAAACAAAAATTTTACGTCCGCACATTACGAATTCATGCATCATTTTGTGATAATATTTTCTCTGTGTTGCTTCGATCGTTTTACAATGTGTTATATATCAAAATGATCGCAATTTAGTGTACAATACAACGAAAAAAATTAACACGTTAGCTTTAACTGTTTTGCTCACAGCGCGATTTGAATACAATTATACAGGTACTATCCTACTTACAACCAAGTTTGGGTTCCGACCCACTGGTTGTAAGTCGGAATGGATGTAAGTCGAACCTTAGAAAGTGGCCAACATACTGGGTAGGGTATACTATCAAACCTTTGCTATATAAGTGCCTACTAGTACTGTAATGTAATGTACAATCATTATTTCAGTCTTTTTGTTTTACCATAATGTACTTCTACTAATACATTTTAATCATTTATGTAATAGTATATATTACGTACAATCAGGCATTGAGTTAAATGGGGTTAGGTTCTTGCATGCATGTCAGAAGTCGATTCTTACGTAAATTGGTTTGCAATTCAGTCTACAGTACAGTTAATACCAAATGATGCTGCAGATAGGGCAGGTAACTCAAACTGATGCTGCCTGAGTGATGAGAGTTCTCATGCCTGAGTGATGAGAGTTCTCATGAGATGGCACAGTGCCAAGTAACTCAATGGTCTACTGTCTGAAGTAAGGTTGTCAAGTACGAGTGGTCGTATGTCGAGTAGGTTGTAAGTCGGATAGTACCTGTATATGAAATTTTTATATGATAATGATATTTTTTTTCATTCTGATGGTTTGCATACTAAACTTCAGGCAATGAAAAAAAGGAGCCAAAAATGAACTCTTAATCTTGAAAACTAAGCGCGCTGTGATTTTTTGAAAAAAATATTTTTTTCCGCTTCGGCACTCACTCCGAGACCCCTTAGGCATACGGGAAACGATTTTTATTATACCCCTTAGGCGTTTAAGGGCTAATATACAAACCCACAACATCATGTGATAGGAGTAGTTTAGATGCATGAGCCGACAGCTATGGTAAACTCGTTAAGAGAAGAGCTAGCTTTAAAAGATGCCAACAGGACCAGATCCCCTAATTGTGAATAGCTGTAGATGACTGGTTAATGCCCAAATTGGAGAGAGATTAAAAAAGAGGGGAGGGATATTACATGTACGTGATGTGGGTTTGCAGGTTAGGAAAAATACATGTGATTGTAGAATTTGTCATTTGTTCCGACACTGGTACAAATCACATCACATGGTAGGAGACTAACAAGAGGGGGGAGGAAGGTCTCTCCCCAAAGATATCACCAATAAAAAACAAAAAAGTATCTCTAAAGATACTACTCACTCTATATAGTGGCGTGATTCAACAAGGAAGCTCTTCATTCTAACGGAGCCAGGTGTGCCCCCAAAGAGCTTCACCTGCCAGACCCAGGTGTAGCAATGGTGAAGGACTGCTGAACGTAATCCGAACAGAGCTAAACCACATCCTTCACACCACTTGCTGAGCTGCAACCACTGGACCTAAGCAGAAAGTGTCCAGGGATTTATGGGTGATATCCTTCAAATAAAAGTAAGTGAAAGTGGGTTGTCTGTTCCAAAGCCCAGTTTGGAGAATTTGGGCAACCTCATAATTCTTCTTAAACGCAAAAGGCCAATTCTCCTGACCTCATGAGCTCAAATGTCTGCTGGAGTTGCAGAAACATTCTGATCTGAGGAGTAAGCTTTTCTAATGACTTTCATTATCCAGAAAGAGATTTTGTCCCTTGAAATCTTAGCATGACCCATGCTAATGAAAAGTGCATCGTGTAGATTTAATGATGGGTGTATGCTGTAAGTAGGTCCTTGTAGCATATACCGGACAAAGCAGCCTCTCTTGATGAACATCATCCACGAAGTGCTTAAGAAAGGGAATAGTGAAACCATCAAATGTAGTTTGTTCCTACACGATATACAAACCCTCAGTCCTTTACATAAGGAATTACTTTCAGCGTAGGCTGGAATTACGCTCGTTAAATTCTTGAAGAAGGTGGTTAGGCAGTAACTACTGTCTGGTAGGCGGGTAGGCCCGCCTGCCCGGATGTAAACACTCCACTTAGCTTTCGGCCGTCTTCCGGTGAAGACGTGTTTGTGAGCTCCTGCTGACTAGCCGTTAATCATTTTCTAGGTGGGATCTTTAGTTTTTTTTAAATGATGTATATACTGTGTTTGATATTTAAAATTAATTGACTTTAATAATCAATATGCAAACCCACTTTTTGTGATAGCCGTGATAGCCGCCTTTCTACTTTGTGTTAAGGGTTGAAGGCAAGGGTGTGCCAACATTTTTATTAGTATATATTTTTACCCTATAACGTTAGGACGAGAGATGTATTCATCCGAAATTTACGCTTACTCTTTGGAAATTACTGAGAGGAACTTCGGAGGTTTGTCCTTTGTTTCTTCTAGTAATTCCTCTTCTCCTTCGTCCTTTTGCTAGCTATCAGTGTTGGTGTTTGAGGGATCTCCTCTCATTTCGGAGGGCGGTGCCCTTGGATGCGAGAAGAGTATCCTTATTACTTTAAATCATATTTTCTTTCTTTTACAGGCTAACAGTGATGATAGTGATTACAGCAGTAGATGGTTGGATATCTCTTTGTGTTGGTTATCCTAAACC
>NC_061100.1:122771914-122793173 GCF_015104395.2 Macrobrachium nipponense | reverse complement strand
TTGCGGGCAGATAGACTTGACACGTGACTCAGGAATCTGGAAAAAGAATCCCAGATTAGACAAGATAAAAGAAAAGATTTCTTGCCCCAAATTAGTATTATTCGTTCTCTAACACTGGGGAAAAGGATCTTTAATGTTTCACTGAGGTATGCAATGACTTCATTTGTCTGGGACGATCACACAAGGGGAAGCATGCGGCCATGAGGCAGTGAGAGGAAACAAAGGGAATGAGTTCTCTGATATAAAGTTTGAATTGGGGAAAAAAAAAAAAACCCAAAAAAATGGGGGATCAAATAGATAATAGGATGTAAGGGACTGGCACGTATGCATGCTGTTTCAGAAAGACATACCTGGAGGCCATGTTCAGTATGGGGGGACCTTTGTAGAAAATGTGGCACCCGGCTTTGTCTTAGGTCTGGGTCCCTTGGCGCGCCAGTACGCCATGGATAGGCCTAAATGTGGGAAGGCTGGCTGCGGACATCCGTCCGAGGTCACGAACTCGAGCAGTCTGAGGCAGTTCGCAGGTGTCTTGCCTGGGTGTTGGGGGTCAGCTTAACCCCTCACGAGCAGGGCAAATCCTGGAAACACAACATACAGCCAGCAGAGGGTTCACAGGAAATAGAGCTTAAGATATAGGCCTAAGAAGTACCAGTCTGCCTACATCCTTCCCTTTGAGATACGTCCCTAAAGCTGACAAAAGACTATATTCTCCCTTCTCACAGGAAATTCTTAATCCTGGACGGCTAGCGTTGGTTCCCGCCCAAATCAGCTGATATTTGGAGGAAGATGGCTGCCGTTTTACAAAGCAAAATAATTAATTAATTACTGGGTAGACGAAGAGATCTATAAATGTAACAGCTCCCCCTGTTAAGAAGGCAGTCACTCCCTTTCGGGCGTGAAGGTCTTTGCTTAAATAAGTTGATCGTCTGGACTACCCAGTTCTCCTACTCTAACTTGAAGTTTTTAGAGCAGCGATACAGCTAACTACAGTGGCCTACCTAACTTATAGGCGGAGATGCTAAGTGTACTAACTTAATGTAGTAATGTAGTCTAGCTTAAGTAATAACTACGGGTTGGCTGTGACGACAGTCTACTCTACCCCTAGATAAGGTTACTTGAAAATTCTACTTGCTACTAACCTAATGCCCTGGTACTGCATCATTAGCCTAACCTACTCATTACAGTTAATTCGAGACGCAATCATTCCAGAGTGTTGTATGCACAGCAGCAGTTCAGTGACGGAGTTGTTAAAATACATGAGGTGAGGTAATGATGCATGAGGATGATGAGTGGTTAGTGCATTACCAGGATGGAAATGTAATGAGGTAATTATGACATTTACATGAGTGTTAGTATCACAATTTCTAGGGGTTAGAGGTTTAGTTTTACTGGCAGAGATCAGGCTGGCTACCTTCTCTGGGTAGGTGCCCAGTGCCAGGAATCACTCCTGACAAATGATGTGACACTGTACCTCGGGCACAGGTGTCCAGGAGAGCATGTGGCTCTTTGGTTAGTGTGTTAATGATTTGTTACATCCCTTCTTCTTCTTCTTATTCCTCCAGGGCCTGGCTATACCAGTCCTAGGAGTAGACGGAGGCACTAACTCTGGGGTAAGGCCAGAAATGCCGTCCGGAGCAGAGGCAGTGGTAGCCTGAGGGATTGCAGGAGAACACCCTACTTCGGCATCTGCAGCAACCGTCGTAGAGGTGGAACCTACTGCAGGGGAGGCCCTCACTTCAGCTGCTGCGACAGCCGTCGTAAGGGGAAAACTCCAGGCTGACTCCCTGTCGGGCAGTTCCTGGTTTTTGGCCATGGGCTGTGGTAAGCTCCATGCCTGTTGGAGGATCTCCTGTAGGAGGATCCTTGATAAGGTTAGGCGCCGGCGCTAGCTCGGGGCCAGGCACAGAGGTCAAGTTCTGTGGTGAATCTACGTCCAGGCTGGATGGAGCTTGGCACTGCTCAGTGCTGCCAAGTGGCACTGGCAGAGTGTTGAGGTCGACTGGACCTGTGACGGGTACCGGAGGTGCAATACCTCTCAGCGTGCCCTTGGAAATGGGAGACAGAGGCTCCTGTCTCTTGTTGAAGGCTAAGCCTTGTGGAAAATGGTCAGTGTCCGCTGCTGGTAGTCTGCTTGGGCACCTAGGCCAATTAGTAGAGTGCCCTATTACGTTACAGGTTTTGCAACGGAACTGTGAATGATCAATCTCCCTCCTTGGTAACGGGGGAGACTGTTGGTGGATGTACTTCCTGGAGGAAGTAGAATTTCGATGACTCCTTGCTTTGGAGTGATTTGTCGTGGGGTTAGGACCCCTAGGCTTTTTGAAATGTGAGGGAGACTTCATGTCTTGCCCTAGGAGGAGGTCATAACCTCCTGGAATGTAGCTTGCAACTGCAAGAGTACATACTTTGGAGAAGTGAGGTCTGGTGACCCTCAATTGGACAGTCGGAAGGATCAGCTTGATATGGTTGATACCTTCAATAGTGATTAATTGACGCCTGTCAATATTAGCCCCTCGGGGAATTCGATCTTCCCGTATTAGGGAGATTTGAGCGCCAAGAGTCATCGTAGGCTCTGACGTGGCTTGGCGGATAATGGCTTTGGAGGGGTGCGACGGTTATTGGGCCCTTAGCTGTGGGTCCTAAGGAGGAAGAATTTGTAACTGCCATTGCGATGGCAGGAATATTAAAATTAGCGCATCCTCCGTAGTTTGCAGACATGTGACCCTTGCGGCCACAGTCTCGGCAGAACTTGTTCCAGAACCTCTTCCATGGCACTGGACGGTAAGGCCGAGATGGCCCCACAGGTTGCGAATCTGGGGAGTCACCAAGGCTGGCAGTGTGCGCTGGCACAGGTGAAGAGTCCTCTCTGGCAGTGATTTGAGGTAGGGAGGTCAAGGAAACCTCCGTTGAATCACCCTCGGAAGCAAGTCCGGGGTTATCTGGTGGCTTACCTCTTCCAAAGTGGAGGAGGTAGGCAGTAAGATGGTAAGAGGCTGAGATGATGCGGAAGAAACTTCGGGCTCTGACACTGGGTCAGGGCCAGGTTCGCAAATAGAAAGGATGTTGGGGACATCGGAGGCACTAGCCTCTGAACCTAAAATTGAGGTTTGATTATGAGGCATGCTGCAGAGATCCGGTGCATCTGGTAGTGGGAGCTGCGTCCAGGGGAGATACGGCTTAAGTAGATCTCGGCCCAATATCACCTGATAAACATCATGAAATGGGTCAACTACGCCCAGGCGGCACAATGTGGTTTCCCTGGTCTCCTGGTCCAGAAAGGGCATTTCAACATTCAGAAGGACCGAAGGAACAGAATAGAGGTTACCGTCAATCCATTCAAACTGAATTTCTTCGCCCGTCTGGATTTTGGCACCCCTAGGCAATGCCTTTCTTGAAATAAGGGAGACCTGGGCTTCGGTGTCGGCCATGACTTGTACCCACTGATAGGCCGTAGGAGACTGTTCATCAGGCAGGGCTACATGGTAGCCTTGGAGAAGTTCACCCTGGAAGCTCTCATCCCAAGGTAGGGATCGACTTGGGCACTGGTCGGAATCCACAGCATGCCCACGCACACAACAAGCGGTGCAGAACCTCCGCAACCACCTCTTACCGGGAGTCCAGCTCATGGTCTGGGGCTTGGAAACTTGCCGAGAGATTGCGTCATCTCTGAGAGCTACCTCATGCTTTCTCTCTTCTTCACGTGCCTTCCTTTCTGCTTCTTTTTCTTCCTTTTCTTGCAGGCGCGCGGCATCCTGCTGCGCCGTTATCCACTGGCCAAGTGCTGGTCCAGTGTAACCGGCCTCCTTGCCCAGAGTTATGAGGGCTCCGAGCTTCTCTAGCTCTATGGCAAAGAAGTCGTGGGAAGCAGGGAAAGACATTTCCCTTAGGCTGCAGTAGAGGCTCTGATGAAAATGAAAATAATGGTGGCCAGGAATAGTACTGGATGGAATAGGAGTGCCCACTGTGTAAAGTGGCACTCACTTGGAAATGTGTTCTGCGACGTGGTAATGGAAAAATCTTAAAAGACTGAGTGCTCTGTGGCACTTGGGAAGTGTCCCGTAAGTTGGTGGCACTTCTGGGATGGCACCTTCTGAGGAGGTGAGACAATAAAATGAAGTGTGCGGTGTACGTCACACTTAGGGGCGTTCCCAACTTGGGAGACGCTGGAATGGGCTACCTGTAGGTCCAATACAGGTGCACGGCACTTATGGAGGCGTTCGTTGGTGGAGTGATCCAAAATGGTGGATACTCTAATGAATGGGCATTCCGTAGGACGGACACGCAGGTAAAGGGCTACCTGTACGTCTGTACAGGTGCGCAGCACTTCAGGAGGCGTTCCTTTTCGAGGCAGCACTAGTAGTGCTGGTATTGCGGCACTTCGGGAGGCGTTCCCTTGATTGGGTGATCCGGGATAGCGGATTCACTAATGGATTGGGCGTTCCGTAAGGACGGACACGCAGGTTTGACAGCACTTAGGGCTGGTATTGCGGCACTTTCGGGAGGCGTTCCCTGGTTGAGTGTTCTGAAGGATCACTGATCCTCGTACATGGACACACTAAAGAATAGGGTGTTCCGTAAGGACGGACACGCAGGTTGAATGGCTACCTGTACGGCCTGTACAGGTGCAATGGCACTTATGAGGAGGCGCTCCTTTTGGAGCACTGGTATCGTGCTGGTGTGTCCCGGACACTACATGCAGTATACTTAAATATACTGAAGAGAAATGGTACTCTGTTCGTGGCAGAGTGTAATGGTGGAGGAGAGAAAGTAAAAGGTCGGAGTACTTCAGCAGCCAGTCGATGGACAGTGTCAAGAATTAGTGGCACTGTAAAATGGTAAGACCTGACGTGCACTGGTGGTGGCCAGTCCTAGACTGGTAGGCTTCCTTGTCTGGAAGTAATGAATTTGCGTGGCACACTGCGAATTGGGCTTGCGGTATACGCAAGTCTTTTGTGAAAAAATGAGAAAAGACCACTCGGGCAACGACAGGTAATGGTAAATTGAAAATGCTCAGTCCCTCCCTGAAGTACTCGATAAGGAAATAAATGCTTGCAAAACTGCAATGGACACAGGCGCGTACGTATCACGCTCAGTGTAAATGAAAGACACAAGAGACTAAAATAATGTTAATTCTGCATGCTATAAGTAATGAACGTAGTACTCTTGGCTTCGTGAATAATGGGTTCTGGCTCTCTCTCTCTCTCTCTCTCTCTCTCTCTCTCTCTCTCTCTCTCTCTCTCTCTCTCGGAGAGGGTGAAAATGATATGTGAATGAACTCTCTTGTATTTAATTGAACTAATAATGTTAGTTTAATATGACACAACTTGTGTTAAATGATCTACTTACATTAACGTGTAATGAAAGAATTGCTTTGGATAACGTTTTATGAAAATGATAACGCGCTCGCGGTGAACGATTTTTACGTTACTGGTAGCGGCTTGTGCTTATGAAATGATTTGCGTTTCAATATGAATTTTACAAAGACGCGTTTTACGTTAACAATTCTTGTGATTTACTCTTTGAAGATTTACGCTAACTTTACGTAAGGATACTAGGTCCCTGTGAACAGTGAAATGACGGTAAGGATTTTAAACGATGAAATGTTAGCAAACATTTGTAAATGAGGTTACTTAAGTCCGAAGTGAAATGAAACTTTCGCTCAGTGAGCGTGGGGGTTGCGAGTCCTGAGCGATGCGACGTGAACGCGTGTTCTCAAGCGAGCTGGGCAACGTGTCGTTCAAACAGCTGATTCTCTGTAAACGCGGAGGCAATTTACAACACGAAATTCTAATTTCTTATTCAAGGCGAATTACGTTAATTTCTCTGGCAGAACGATAGATACTAGTACCAAGATTAATATTATTTACGTTAAACTTTCAAGACTTATGTTACTTTGCTTAAATCGTTGAGATAATGCTTAAAGGGATAAAAACATGGCTGCCGCTTTGTGAGAAACGAAGGTTGGTTGAGACAGCGCAGGCGCGAAGCTTACCTGGGAGAGCGTGTACGCTCAGCTTAATTAAGCTGAGAGCTAAGCGGTTACCAACACTTGGAATGAAACCTTACGTTAAATGAATTCCCCTAACCTATCACAGACAAAAGAATTGTACACTTCTTTTGCCGTAACTATTAGTAGAATACTCCTAACTAGCTAGGCTTTCTAATACAGCAATAAACCCTGGCAAAGCACTTCCTAGTTTGATCTGGTACTTTCTGGCATCTATCTAATACACGTGCTCTGTCTCGTCAGGCGAAGACTATGCGATTTACAAAATAACATTCACTCGGCGCTCTGGCCGTTACAATATAATATTTCTAACTAACACTTTTAAACACTTCGTAATAAGAATACTTAAACGTACCTTAAGCTAACATTGGTTATAAAATAATCATATTAAATGAATGGTGTACCTTACCGTGAGCCAGTGTGTGTCTTTCCCTGCAAGTGTGCTTTGTTTTTTCCGCTTTGAAAAACATTTACATTCGTTTTACAAGGGATAACGTGATTTACAAGCTTTTTTTAAAGCAAGCCCAGATTCGATGCTGGCAAGCAGTCGTCATTTTTACGTATTAGCCTGGCCTTGAGAGAGACTCCGATACGTAAACAGGAAAAGTTGAGGGAAAATAACGGAAATTTACTTGAACTTACCGTAAAAGGATTTATAGTGATAATTAGTAGAATACTCCTAACTAGCTAGGCTTTCTAATACAGCAATAAACCCTGGCAAAGCACTTCCTAGTTTGATCTGGTACTTTCTGGCATCTATCTAATACACGTGCTCTGTCTCGTCAGGCGAAGACAATGCGATTTACAAAATAACATTCACTCGGCGCTCTGGCCATTACAATATAATATTTCTAACTAACACTTTTAAACACTTCGTAATAAGAATACTTAAACGTACCTTAAGCTAACATTGGTTATAAAATAATCATATTAAATGAATGGTGTACCTTACCGTGAGCCAGTGTGTGTCTTTCCCTGCAAGTGTGCTTTGTTTTTTCCGCTTTGAAAAACATTTACATTCGTTTTACAAGGGATAACGTGATTTACAAGCTTTTTTTATTGCAAGCCCAGATTCGATGCTGGCAAGCAGTCGTCATTTTTACGTATGAGCCTGGCCTTGAGAGAGACTCCGATACGTAAACAGGAAAAGTTGAGGGAAAATAACGGAAATTTACTTGAACTTACCGTAAAAGGATTTATAGTGATAATTTACTCTAGAGGAAAGGTCGCCAGAAACTCAGCCAATTACTTTACAGCTATTTATTTACAAGAGGCCCTTACTGGCCTGGAGAAAAGTAAATGCAGCGTCCACACGTTGGGACCCATATATATCTCACAAATGGATAGCTGGCTAAAATGTGATTCATAAAAGCTGGTTTCATAATTTTGTGGCAATGCAACACTTGCGGGCAGATAGACTTGACACGTGACTCAGGGAATCTGGAAAAGAATCCCAGATTAGACAAGATAAAAGAAAAGATATCTTGCCCCAAATTAGTATTATTCGTTCTCTAACACTGGGGAAAAGGAACTTTAATGTTTCACTGAGGTATGCAATGACTTCATTTGTCTGGGACGATCACACAAGGGGAAGCATGCGGCCATGAGGCAGTGAGAGGAAACAAAGGGATGAGTTCTTCTGATATAAAGTTTGAATTGGGAAAATGGGGATCAAATAGATAATAGGATGTAAGGGACTGGCAGTATGCTGTTTCACAAGACGTACCTGGAGGCCATGTTCAGTATGGACCTTTGTAGAAAATGTGGCGCCCGGCTTTGTCTTAGGTCTGGGTCCCTTGGCGCGCCAGTACGCCATGGATAGGCCTAAATGTGGGAAGGCTGGCTGCGGACATCCGTCCGAGGTCACGAACTCGAGCGGTCTGAGGCAGTTCGCAGGTGTTTTGCCTGGGTGTTGGGGGTCAGCTTAACCCCCCATGAGCAGGGCAAATCCTGGAAACAGAACATACAGCCAGCAGAGGGTTCACAGGAAAAAGAGCGTAAGATATAGGCCTAAGAAGTACCAGTCTGCCTACATCCTTCCCTTCGAGATACGTCCCTAAAGCTGACAAAAGACTATATTCTCCCTTCTCACAGGAAATTCTTAACCCTGGACGGCTAGCATTGGTTTCCCGCCCAAATCAGCTGATATTTGGAGGAAGATGGCTGCCGTTTTACAAAGCAAAATAATTAATTAATTACTGGGTAGACGAAGAGATCTATAAACGTAACAATATATATATATATATATATATATAGATATATATATATATATATATATATATATATATATATATATATATCAGGCAGTAAGCGGGTTGGGACGTTACGACAGGGGTTCCGTTCTCAAGACGCGTCGTAACCCGAAAATCGTCGTAAGCCGGAACAACATGGTTGAAAACATGTCCACAGGGAAAATTTCCACTAATTTAGCAATTTTTTCTTAGGGCCGTATCTCTAAAATTATCACTAATTTACTTTTTTCATGTGCAACACTGTGTATTCACAAATTACTGTATATTTTCATAAAATACGAGAGAGATAGAGAGGAGATTACATTAAAACCATTTAAATATTCGTTCTTGTACCAATTTGTATGGCAATTGTTGTTACTTTCCCATCTACCGGAGTGTCCACTGGAGTTTATGGAGGTATGGGGAAATACGAGGGCGAAGAATTTTCTTTTTGAAATTCGTTATCATATTATTCCTACTTCTACTTCTATTATTATTATTATTAGTTTAATTATTATTATCTTGTTATTATTATTCTTATTAATTTGAAAATATAATAGAACACGTGCAATCTACATAAAAATTGCTCTCACTTCAGTAAAAGAAAGTGGAATTATCCTTACTAGTGAAATGGAAAGGTCATTTCATCTCTTTAAAATACGACCATTATGAATTTGTAATTACAGTTTTATTATTATTATTATATTATTATTATTATTATTATTATTATTATATTATTATTAAATAACTGAAATTATCAATAAAACATTTTACATACTAGTACCATAAAAATTCTTTCATGTCGGTAAAAGAGAGAGAGAGTGTTTATCTCTCTCTGTTCTCTCAAAAAATACTTATAACGCTTCCAGCGAAAGAGAGGGAGGGAGTTACCACTATACACATTATTATCTTGTGTGGCAAAAAAAAGAGAGAGATTCCTATTTGTAGAGAGATAGAGTTAGTATTGTATTTCTTTAAAATACTATCACATAAGAATTTTGTAATTACAGTTATTATTATTATTATTATTATTATTATTATTGTTTTAAAGTATTAAAAACAAATAGTACAAGTGCATAAAAAATCTCGAGTCTCAGTAATGAGAGAGAGAGAGATGAGAGATGAGAGAGAGAGAGAGAGAGAGAGAGAGGAGGGGGGGGGGGGAATTTCATGAGCACTTGATGGCAAACACAGCAGCTCTTCCCTCCTGGCTGTCACAGAACTTGATATATCTGACAGTTTAGTACCTGGAGTTAGAGAAAGGTTAGAGAAAGAAGATGGGATATCCTTCATTCTTCCATAATTTTTTACATATATAAGCTAAAATCTTACTAATTCAATATAAGCTAAAATCTTACTAATTCACTATGGTATTTTCTTTAATGAATTGATATTATTGCTGTATAAATTAATATTAATATTTGAAAATAGTAAATCATTTATTTATTATACAAAAAACATACATCTTTGTAGTAGAGAGAGAGGGAGAGAGAGAGAGAGAGAATTATTATTTTTATTATGTGATATCATTTCAACCTATTAAACTTACTACTACAGTACTAATCAAAATTAATATTTGAAAATTAGTAAATCATTTTTGTTATTATAAAAAGTATTTAGTCATGAAAAAAATAAAACATCAAAATACACTAATTAGTGATTATTTCGTCGGAAAATACAAAAGAGAGAGAGAGAGAGAAACTATGGTTTTTATATCCAAAGTCTAAGGTAGAGTATAAATGGATTCTTTAACGTGAAATAATGTTCCAGTGATATTTTGCTGTTTGTATTAAAGATAGGGGGGTACGTATACTGTTTGGAGAATGCGTTCCTTATCCTTGACTATGGTTACCATACAGTTTAATAGCGTAAATTAATTTATGCACCCTCACTTCAGAAACTAGTTCTGCGTATATGAGGTATCGTCAAAAAGCATAAAAAACCGTTGTAACCTTGGAATTTGCGTTGTAATCTAACCAGAAACTTAGTTTTGTTAATTATGTATACTGGAAACAAGCAATGATTTTTTCATTATTTGCGCTTTTGGACTGTTATAAACTGTGCATCCCAAGCTAGTGTATTCATTCGCTAAAAAAAATTTAAAAATACGACATAAAAAGTGTCGAAAATCATCATAACCTCAAAATTTTTGTTGTAATCTAACCAAAAACTTATTTTTATTAATATACTGTGCTAAAATATAAAGGATTCTTATCATAGTATGCGTTTTTTAAAAGCGTCGTTAACTCGGAGCGTCAGAAGCATCAGCGTCGTAACCTCGGAACAAGCGTCGTAACCCAGGGCGGATTTTTCAATGAATATTTAAGAAAAAGCGTCGTAACCTCGGAACGTCGTAAGCCAGAGCCGTCGTAAGCTGGAGCCATCGTAACCCAGGGACCGCCTGTATATATATATTTAAATCCTACTTTCGGGAGTGAGGCAAATCAAGAGGACTCTGACACATGAGGTCGTCGTCGTGATTACCTATGTAAATTCCCGTTCAGGCTTTGTTCATTGGCAGGAATCAGTGATATACTAATAGAACGATAAAAATTGCATTTTCATGCCGCAGAAAACATGTTGAAAAACTATGTAAAACCTAAAATTCAAAAATATTTATATAATTACCAAATATATTTTCTTTTAAGAAGTATTCAGTGACATTTATCTATATCTGAAGTTCTCAAATTATATCAAGAATGCCTACTGAAAATCTTTAATGCAATATATATTTTGCTCAAAATAGAAAATGCCTTTTCATTTTTTATACTTCAGAACATGCTATATATTGACTTTGATTGCAATGAACTCATTAAAGAAAATCATGTTAAAAACTGTAAATTTCGTGAATAAAAGTTAAACTTCATCTTTACTTATATTACAGAATATATTTTCGTTCAAGTTGTATTCAGTGTCAGCTGACTTTACGAGGGAAACTCAGCACAGACATGCCCGCCGGTAGAAGCAGGCAAAGAAAACTCGGACATATCACATGGGGAGTGTGTAGCTAGTTAGGTACTTCTTAGGTCTACTCATAAGATCCCTTATTCTGTGAATCTACCACTGGCCGTATGTCTATTTCCAGGAAGACCTGCCAACGGTGGGGGGGGGGAGATGTCCCAACACCCAGGATTCGCACCTGACCACGTCCTCAGTCCAGCACAGTCTTTGACCCCAGCCTACCCATAAGCCTAACAAAGGCGCTTACTGGTGCGCCCTGAACTTGGACAAAGCCGACGCCATCCTCTCCAAATTACTCTCCATAAGGCACCCAGGTACGTCTTGAGTTACAGTCATATTGCCAGTTCTTTTCCTCCGAGTCAAATAAACTCTCCCACATTTTCCAATTCAAATTCCTACTTCTCAAATGAACCTCCCTTTGGTCCTTTCTACCTAGCGGCCGCATGCTACCTTTCATGTTCGTCCCAGATAAACAAAATCTTCATTGAGTTATTCTCTTCAAGCACTAGAGGTCTCCCATTGTGTGTGTTTAAGGATAAATTCCCTCCATAGTGCATTAGACATAAATATTGTGTGAGAAGTCTCTATTTTTATGTTGTGTGTAATTTGGGAATTCATTTCCAGATTGCCCCTGCTGAGTCCGTGCTCACTGTCTCCTTGCATGGTCTTGGCTTCTTGGAGGAGCTTTGGCGGGAGGCGGAGGAACTTGGCGTGTGTCGGGGGGCCCTTGGTCTCAATATGGTGGAAGATACCTTGCTTGGGCGCTGCCCCAGCCACCTGGTGAAGCTCAGGGCGGAAGACGTCCGGAAACTCCTGGAGAAGGGAGGCATATATGTGATGGGGAAGGATGGAACAGATGGTGGGCGCCCTTGGTCCTCTGGTGAGTGGGCGGGAGAGGCAGGTCTCGGTATCAAGAAGGCGCTGCCGGGCCACGTCCACCATGAGGCCGCGGTGGTCAAGGAAATCCGCCCCCAGGAGAGGGATCTGTACGTTGGCAAGGATGAAGAGCCAGGTGTAGGTCTGGCCCAGGAACGCGATGGTCTGTGCCCTTGTCCCATATGTGTGGATGGGTGTCCCGTTTGCAGCTAAGAGGGCAGTCAGGTCGTCGGGGATGCGGCTGTGATCCTCTGCAGACGAAGGAAACACCCACTGCATGGCACCAATGTCAACCAGCATCCTGAGGCTGGAGATGCTGTCCTGGACGTAGAAGCCCCTGGGTTGGGACTTCGTTACTGCCACTGCCATGGGGGCTTGTTTTGGGCGCTGCCTAGGTCATTTTTGAAGGGCGGAAGGAGCAAGGGCGCTCGCACTTCTGTGCCTTGCTGCCGAATTGGCGGTGGAAGCGGCACCACCCGACGTCTGGGAGGGGCTTCAGCGATCGCTGTGTGGCGGGATAACAAGCTTAAAAAACAAGTGGCAAATTCCCCCCCCCCCCCCCCCCCCAACATAAACCTAATCAATCCAGCTGCCAAACTCACCCTCTGCCACACTTTCCTCTTTACACAACAAAATACATGCAGGGCAATTGACCTACAGCTACACAAAACAAAAAAAACACAACACACATGTTCTTACCAACCACCCCAGATACTCCGGGCTATCGTGTGCTGTCCGCTGGTCGAGGTCACAGAGATACCAACAACAACCACCAAGAACCACAACACAACAACAAAACAACACCCAAGGACTACAACCCAACAACACAACAACCAAGGACCACAACAGCAACAACCAAGGAACACAACCACACCCTAACAACACAGCAAACAACCAAGGAACACAACCACAACCTCACATATATCAACAAAAACTCAACAACACAATAAAACACAAAAGAAAGACTACTGCACAACCAACCACCAACACAAAAAAAATGACGACACAAAAATGGCAACACACACACCCACTAACAACACCAAGAAATCACAACAACAACAAAGACAACAGCACAGGCACAACAACCCTAAGCAAACAACACCAACTTAACAATAACTAAAAACAAATCAACAAAACACAACTCAAAGGAATTTCAGTGCCTTCACTGAAATGCTGCCTGGATGAGCTTCCTATTCAGGCCTTCATAGGGCAGCTCCCCACGCTGGCTGCGTATCCATGGCGAGGCATTTGGAGGCATCCACTGTGAGGGCCATGGCGATGAGGCCTACCTTGGTGCTGACCCGGGTGATGCCGTGGATCTGGAACTGTATTTCTGCCCGTTGCAGCCATGTTGCGACGTCCTCACTGCAGAAGGGCAGTAGCTTGACGTGGTGGGGCTCTGATGGTACAATTGTCTGGGGCGCGGCCACGGTCTGTGAGGAGGACTCGAATGCGAAGAAGGATAGTCTTGCAGATCACGAGGTCAAGGCAGACACAGAGGAATCGAGTGAATGTGCTGAACTCTCCATCATATTGTCAGACACACACTTACGGTCGATGAGAAGTTGTAAATGGCGGACCAAACCGTAAGACTGAACGCCAAAACACTTCTGTGAAGAAATGCTGTAGTGAGTCCACTAATGGCGTCGAAGAGTACCAGAGAACCTAGACTAGGCATCATATGGGTCTGTTAAAGGTTCTCTGAAGGTGAGTGGCATTAATTAGTCCCTTAATGGCATAGCCAAAACTGCTTGGGTCACCTACTCCTGGGTCACCAATTGTAAGGTCTGAGCAATCCGAGGAGAGCGAGTGAACTAACTTAATTCGGCAAATGAGGCTGTACAGAAGCGTAGTGTTCGTCACACACACACGAACAAGCATAAACAAAAGGGACAGAGCCCCCGCTGTGAATGTGTTTCTTCACAGACGAAAATACATGAATAATTTTACATAGAAGGAACGGATTCCCAACATATGTACATCAAGAGAAAGAGCGTAAAATGCTCTACATTTTAGTTCCTGGAAGAAAAGTGAGGACATATGGATATAGAGACACAATGCAAGGGCGAACATTCGCCCAAATGTCATCTTTACAGCCCTAACTATAATTTTTTTTGTAACATTTAAGCTGCAATACTATATGAAATACAAGACAATAAATTATGAATGCACTGCGATGTCACGTAAAGAATGAATAAATACATTTTATTTTAAAATTTCATGTTTATTTCACTATATGTATTTTAGCACTAAGTTTAGTGAATCACATAATTCGTATATCATTCAAATCCTTAAATCATTGGTTTGATGATGTTTAGCAATGAAATTGGGAAACGCTACTTTTCTATGTGTAAAGCTGAGGTGTAATGAAAGTTATAACTTTTGAAAGACGTCTGTCAGAAGAGGTCGGAGCGGAGATGCTCACTGTATAACATTTCAAGAGACACTGACGAGTTTGTAACTTTCCAGCCCTGTGACTGGCTGATGAACAGCCAATCAGGAACATTGTAAAGGCCCCCATACACTGAATGATTGTGTGAACGACTGTCCGTATTGTTCGCAAAAACACTGTGTATGAGCTTGTCTGAATGCAAATGTGTGGGTTTGTCTGCCGATACAACGCTATTGCACAAGTCTCTTCTAGAGATGATGCCATGTCTTCTCGAGACAAAATCTTTGTTCAGACTGAAATCGGTGCGGAGATCATTCATACTGTATGAATAGTGTGTATGTGGGTCGATAACGACAATCGTTCAGACAGTCGTTCAGACGATCGTTCAGTATATGGGGGCCTTAAGGGACGGGGCTGGCTGGGCACCAGATACATGGGTGCTGTGAATTCATTATAGTGAGAATCGTTTATGGTAATTACTGATAGAAATACATACGTTATGGATCATGTAATATACAGATGTCAGGAATTCCCACATGCTCTTACTTGAAGAGGTTGTTAGATTTCATACCAGTAAAATGGAAACATTATCTTTGTAGGATATAGAATAATAAGACTTCAACAATGTGAGAGATTCTGCTTCCAAGACTGCTTCTATTCCATCTTGTGTTATTGTGCTTTCATTAGGTATTCACAATGTTTCGCTGATAGCTCACTTTTATTTGCCAGTGCCACCCTATCACCTCCTTCATTCCTGGGCTCATTGAGTATTAGCGATTTTTGCCTCCTACTTAAGAAATTCATACATTCAATGATCCAAGCTTAGTTAAAGGAGGTTCTGCTGCTGCAACTTCTTCCCCAAACACCTTTTGCTTCACTTCACTCTCCTGACACCAGGATTAAGGAAGAACACTGCAGTTTCCCCTTGTGAGTGATTGCTGCTGCTACAAGGCCCTTCTTCTTTGACTACTCAGGCAAAATAGTTTGCATTTAAAGGTAGTGTTTGGAATTCCCTCCCATGTCTGTAAGGACTCCTAGCGTTTTGTGAGGTTAGGTCACTCTGATTTCAGCGTCAGTAGTTATTCATCTTAAAGTTGCTTCTCACTAATCATGGACATCATCTTCCAAGCCGACGTCAAGGTATCACAGTGTATCTTCTCACCAGAGTTCTCACGGGGCCAGCCACTTTTCCAGTTACATGCGCTACCATAACTGATCATTCTCCCGGTAATATGAAGAAAGATCTTACACCTGTCACTGATTGCTTGCCCGATAGTATGAAAAGGAATCTCGCTCTTGCAAACGTTGCTACACCCATTGTAGACTGTCACACTGATTCTTTTGCTGGTTGTTGGACTTCCTTATTGTTACAATCCTCATCAAGTCAAGCACCTTTTGGCGACAATACTGAATTTTAGAGATGTTCTGGAGTTAGACTCTAATTCTTGTTTTACTCTATGTCTCTCTTATGATTCTTGTTGGTGCAAATAGTATGGGTAGGATAGGATGCTTAGTGCCCCACATGCAAAAAATCTAGTAATCGATTGCTTTTCGCTTTATATACTATTGTTGTAATATCCAGTCGTTGTTAACGTGTTCCCCAGCTTCTTTTGTTACTACTCCTGGTGGTCAGGGGTCTTGAAAGGTCTCTCTTAACTTCCTCAGTTAACACATTCTCACAGTGTATGAACATCCTCCAGTTCATATTTGTTCTCTTTAGTCAGTAGAGCATTAAAATATTGCCTACATACATTTCAGTCTAACATTGCAAAGTAAATAAACGTATTTTCATCTTTTATATACTTTGCTACATTGCTCTACTTGTATATTTCTTGAAATATTATCCATATATCGATGTATGTATCAATACAAAATATTTCTTTTCCTTTGTGTTAAGATTTTAAATCCATTCCTATCACATATTCTTCCTAGCCCTTGTCACCTGCCTTTTGGTCTCATTCTTCTTCCCTATAATAATAATAATAATAATAATAATAATAATAATAATAATAATAATAATAATAATAATCTCAGGCTGTTGAATAATGATAATAATTATCTCAGGCTGTTGATTACTGTCGTTGTGGTGGTCAGTTGCTGGATGACGACCTCCAAGTACCTGACCGTCTTCCCCTTCAATTGGGCTGAATACCTGGTTGCCGGACGAGGCTCCTCTGTTGCCAGAGGTTCCATTTACGTCGTTGTCGTTTATTCCTTCATTTCTTTCCATCATTGCTGAGTTTTGCTATTAACATAGCTGGACCTACCCCACCCCCTCAGGGATAGGTACTCGTTTACAGCTGAGTAGACTGAGGAAGTTATGGTAAAGATCCTTTCCCAAGGAATCAACGCCGAGGAGAGCGGTCACTCATCCAACGACTGACCAGCCCCAATGTTGCTTAACTTAACTTAAGTCCATTGACGACCTAACCCACTCCTCCACGGCGCCAAACATGCAACATGGCTCCAGGAAGTCAAGGAAGAAGAAACAGGGAGAATAAAACAAAGATTCACAGAGATCACGACAGACACAGTTAGACAACCAACTAAAGAAAAATGCCATAACTGGAAAGCCCCAGGTCCCGATGAAGTCCATGGATACTGGCTCAAAAACTTCAATGCCCTACACCCACGAATAGCAGAACAACTCCAGCATTGTATCTCAAATCACCATGCACCCAAATGGATGACCACAGGAAGAACATCCTTAGTACAAAAAGACAAGAGTAAGGGAAATATAGCCAGTAACTACAGGCCTATCACCTGCCTACCAATAATGTGGAAGTTACTAACAGATATCATCAGTGAAAGGCTATACAATTACCTAGAGGAGACAAACACCATCCCCCACCAACAGAAAGGCTGCAGAAGGAAGTGTAGGGGCACAAAAGACCAGCTCCTGATAGACAAAATGGTAATGAAGAACAGTAGAGAAGGAAAAAAAACCAACCTAAGCATGGCATGGATAGACTATAAGAAAGCCTTCGACATGATACCACACACATGGCTAATAGAATGCCTGAAAATATATGGGGCAGAGGAAAACACCATCAGCTTCCTCAAAAATACAATGCGCAACTGGAATACAATACTTACAAGCTCTGGAATAAGACTAGCAGAGGTGAATATCAGGGGAGGGATCTTCCAGGGCGACTCACTGTCCCCACTACTCTTCGTAGTAGCCATGATTCCCATGACAAAAGTACTACAGAAGATGGATGCTGGGTACCAACTCAAGAAAAGAGGCAAAACAGAAATACCATCTGATGGGTCATGGTAAGAGCATCAAGGAAATAGATACCCTAATCCAAACTGTAAGGATTGTATCTGGGGACATCAGGATGGGTTTGGTTTTGGGAATAGAAAAATGCGCCTTAGTCAACATACAAAAGGGCAAAGTAACAAGAACTGAAGGGATAAAGCTACAGATGATGCAAGCCATCAAACACATAGATGAGCAGGATACAAATACCTGGGAATAATGGAAGGAGGGGATATAAAACACCAAGAGATGAAGGACACGATCAGGAAAGAATATATGCAGAGACCCAAGGCGATACTCAAGTCAAAACTCAACGGCAGAAATATGATAAAAGCCATAAACACATGAGCAGTGCCAGTAATCAGATACAGCGCAGGAATAGTGGAATGGGCGAAGGCAGAACTCCGCAGCATAGATCAGAAAACAGGAAACATATGACAATACACAAAGCACTACACCATTAGAGCAAATACGGACAGACTATACATAACACGGTAAGGAAGGAGGGAGAGGACTAAAACTAAGTATAGAGGGACTGCGTCAACATCGAGAAAACAGAGACCCTTGGGGCAGTATCTGAAAAACAGTGAAGACGAGTGGCTAAAGAGTGCATGGGAAGAAGGACTAATAAAAGCAGACGAAGACCCAGAAATATACAGAGACAGGAGAATGACAGACAGAACAGCGGACTGGCACAACAAACCAATGCACGGACAATACATGAGACAGACTAAAGAACTAGCCAGCGATGACACATGGCAATGGCTACAGAGGGAGAGCTAAAGAAGGAAACTGAAGGAATGATAACAGCAGCACAAGATCAGGCCCAATAAGAACCAGATATGTTCAAAGAACGATAGACGGAAATAACATCTCTCCCATATGTAGGAAGTGCAATACGAAAAATGAAACCATAAACCACATAGCAAGCGAATGCCCGGCACTTGCACAGAACCAGTACAAAAAGAGGCATGATTCAGTGGCAAAAGCCCTCCACTGGAGCCTGTGCAAGAAACATCAACTACTACCTTGCAGTAATAAGTGGTACGAGCACCAACCCGAGGGAGTGATAGAAAACGATCATGCAAAGATCCTCTGGGACTATGGTATCAGAACGGATAGGGTGATACGTGCAAACAGACCAGACGTGACGTTGATTGACAAAGTCAAGAAGAAAGTATCACTCATTGATGTCGCAATACCATGGGACACCAGAGTTGAAGAGAAAGAGAGGGAAAAAATGGATAAGTATCAAGATCTGAAAATAGAAATAAGAAGGATATGGGATATGCCAGTGGAAATCGTACCCATAATCATAGGAACACTAGGCACGATCCCAAGATCCCTGAAAAGGAATCTAGAAAAACTAGAGGCTGAAGTAGCTCCAGGACTCATGCAGAAGAGTGTGATCCTAGAAACGGCACACATTGTAAGAAAAGTGATGGACTCCTAAGGAGGCAGGATGCAACCCGGAACCCCACACTATAAATACCACCCAGTCGAATTGGAGGACTGTGATAGAGCAAAAAAAATAAAAAATAAAAAAAAATAATAATGAGAAATATCCGTTCTGTTGTGGATGACTTTTCCTTGGCTTGACTTTGTGACAATTAGACTGGTTTTCCTGATAAATGCCAAGAATTTATCCAGAAATTTCCTAGTTGTTCCTGGACAGGAAATCCGCCTATTTCATCGCAGGCAGGCTCTGAATCTTCCCAAGGTTTTTAAGGAGAGGAAGGGGTTTGGACGGATATTTGTGCATCTGTGGAAGAGGGTAATGAGGTCCGTGATGGTGGTTCTTGCTCCTTATAAGACAAGACAGTCGCCGGGGGCCAGGATGCTTACCGCTGGCTGATTTGCATTGACCAGGAGAGATACCACCCCACCTCCACAAGAACTTGATAACACAAAACCATCCCTCTTTAGACAGTTTAAATTGTACAGCATCCTTTTTCCGATATTCTACCGGCCTTACTGAGTTGACAATTAACTGATCAACAAAGTATCATTTTTCCTTTTCCTATCACTAGGTTATGCTTTTGTATATTTCCTTTGCCCAATCACACATGTATAGTTCATGTTCAGAAATACAATTAACCTATGAATATATCCTATACTAAGCACATAAAGACTATATTTTATACAATAACCACATTTCCTTTGCAATAAGCTACCAAATAGTTATTAAACAATATGAAACCACAGTTGAATACCTGCCTGACCGCTTCAGTAAGAGAGACATCATCTTTAAGAAACTCACATGACTATCATCGAGCTTCCTCTGTACTTTAAAAGATGCATGAGAAGTGGTAACAAAATTTCGTATGATCTGAACATTAACGACTGAATTCATATCCAAAATACCATCATAAGTATCAGCTTGCTAGGTTGGAGTTGGAGAGGAATTCACTACGGTTTCTCTATTAACTGCGAAATAGCTGAAGCTGCAAGGTTGTAACCGTAAATGTCCCTCAAGGTATCTCAAGGTGAACCCGTGGCTTCTTTATCGGTACCTATCCTTACAAGAAACAGAGTGAGAGGCGGCTTTGAGAAAAATAGGCTCATCGCTTATTCTGATAGCGAAAACATCCTTGCTGTTCTAACCACAACCGTTCATAGAGTGAAGACTTTACTTGCTGAAGTCTTTTGCTGCATTGGCACAAAAAGGAACCAGTGCAAGTCGTCACGAACACACTAAAAGACAAATTATTTGTCTGTGTGTATTACCATCACTCTGAAATTGTTGCAGCACTCAAATCATAAAGGCAAAGGCAAAGTAGGTAGAGCTGCGAAACATGATAACTGAAAATGCAGATCTGTTTATATAAGAATATACCTAAAAAAAATTTCCATAATAAAAAAATGAAAAATAAATTCCAGTGAATAAACCTATACTCCATTTTTGCTTTTGTGAACTAGAGAATAATTGCCACGCTTAAAAAGAGTTCATCATAGAAAAATTGCATTGAAGAACAGAAGAGGCTTCCAACCGTATCAAGGCTCTGAATTGCCTCTTTGGCCCCAGTGCCTGGGCTTTTGCCCTAAAACTTATACATCCATCCATCCATCCATCCATCCATCCATCTATCCAACCGTATTTAAAGATATTTGACATTTTGAGTCAAGATAAAGCAGGCTTGAGCAATCTCCAGTAAATGTTGATTGAATGACATACAGTAAGTCTTCTGTATAAAGGGCTATTTCAACGTTAGCCATCATATAAGATGTGATGGCGTAGTATTTCAAGTACTTCAAGAACAGGAAGCACACAGACATGAAATTAGTAAGCCTCTTGTAACTATCCAAACGTTTTTTTTTTTTTTATTGTAAGAGGACGGATTCTCCTTTCAAGTGGAAACCACATACCAAGAGACACATTTAGGCTCATTTTGCTTCAAAAAAATCTTTCCTGGAGCAGATAGATAATCACACAAGAGATTTCATCTGTTAAACCGTAGTTTTCCCACTTCTTTTTCTCTACGTGATTATTTTTACAACTCTTTGTAATGGCTTTCCGATATTATATTGTG
>NC_061100.1:122726843-122769343 GCF_015104395.2 Macrobrachium nipponense | reverse complement strand
GAAGCGATCAAGCTATCGTTATTAGGAAGACTTGTACAATCATACCTGATCTTCACCATTGTAAACAAAACTTCAGAAGAATATATAATTTTTTATACTAGTGTTTTCTACAAGAACCTCACCGAACCATGAGTTTAACACATCGTCGTAAAGATAATACCGACTTCGTAAGTGATCTACAAAACCCCAGACACTCCATTGAAGATGGAAGTGCAATACCAAACAAGACTTAGCGTATAGATTATCGCTAGTCTAACATTACCTCATAGGGCGCCTTATCATACAAGGCACAAGCCCTAATATTGGTGCCAGCGTACCAGAAGAACTCTACAAACGTCCTACGAAGAAAAATCAGAATAATAAATCCATGTATCATAAGAAGTCAACGACGACGGAAGCAGCAGATTCTTCAAGCAACCTAGTATCATCGTTAGTGAGCGACTTCAGAAAACAATAAGAACTCTTCAACGACGACGAAAGCAACAGATTCTTCAACCAACTTAGTATCATCGTTTAGTGAATAACTTCAAGAAACAAAACCGACGTGTCTTTTTCCTACGGCAACGCAAGCTTCGTCTCTCATTAGAATCATTCAAGAAAAACATCGTTAGTGAGCGTTTCCGGCACTTCAAGAAACAAACCGAACGCGTCTGCAGCATCGATCTTTCAAGGGCTCGAATCATCGAAACAACGCGCACGGAGGAAACTCAAGCCAAACCAGTCATCCGCTAAATAGAGAAGGAGGACCAAGGCCGTGTGTCGTTATCGGAACACCGTGACTTCCCACAAAACAAGCTAAGTACAATTTTTTATTCATTTGAGTAACTTTGAGTGTTTCCTTTGCAGGTCGAATTTCGTTATTCCTGTGGCTGAAGTTACGAGACATTCTAATCTTACTTTTTTACAGAAATTATCTAAACATCATTGAGATTTCGCTACTGCGAGTTTTTATCTTTGAGTGTCTGTTTCCAGAAGTTTCTACTGAAATATCATAACATATACTATGTTAATTTTATTCATTTTTGGTTTTGGGTGATTATTAATCCCTTACGTAAACAAATCATATTAAAAAGGCAGTGATATGCGTTTTACGCAGTGGAACGTCGTATTTATACAGATGCATGGATTATGGTCGTTAAGCACCGTAGTGATTAGAAAACACACAAAAACAAGTGGAACACCCGTACAAATCTAGATAAATTAGAGGTAACACTATTTCGGGTCATGACAATAAATGCTCCTTTGCAAAGTCCCGATCGCAGTTTTAGCCTTGAGTTTTTTTGAGTTTATATAAAATATCGAACCTCAATGACTCAACTCAACTTTAAAAATATGGCTGGATTGCAAGGAATAACATGTCTGTAAAAAACTTTCATCAGGCTAAATGCGCTGACCAGGATCCCTCACTATTTCAAATTTTAGCAAAGAATGAAGTACAAACAGTTAATATTGTATGCAGTAGTGATAACTTGTTTTATTAGTAATCGCTCAGTTCCTAATAGTTCGTCATTCTTGCTTTATACGTAACCAGCAACATAATGCTAAAAACACACAATATGTTGCCGATGGTAATAAAGAGAAGGATCCTAATTATTACAAAAAGAAATAGAAACAGTAAGCCCGTTCAGATCAAACAAGCAAACTCGGTGACTGTGTCACCTAGTCAGCGGTCAAGTCAGTCAAAAAAAACTGCCGAAGTGTTCAAAGGCAAACGCAACTTTCCACCCAATAGCGACTCCTAGCGATGTTGGGAAAAAGCGATGTTGGATCATACATCCCAAATACATTTTTAAAATTAAAAAGGAATTTCCCTATGCATCACACGACCGTATAAGTAATCAGAGCAGGTTTTTCGTTTTTTTTTTTTAATACCATAAGTTATTATAAGTAGTGGTGGATTAAGCCCGCCGACTGTACGCGCCGTCAAAATTAGAATATCTTGATTTATTTCATTAGTACACGTATTATCCTGTATTTACGGACTCACCGTCTGTTGTTCGAACTTCCCTAATGAGAAGTCCGGATAAGCGAGCGCTTACAGATACCTCTATAGTTATAAAAAACATTGATCTGTATCTAGTGTAATTGTAAGATCCATCTAGGGTATACAAAATATTATCTTACATCCTGCAAAATAAGGCGTGTTTATCAAAGGGAAATCCTATAAACCTTCAAACTATTAAAATCCGTTTGAACAAAATGAGACAGTTAATCAAATAATAACATATAAAGACTATACATTTGTCTCATAAATCGTAACATTGTCAAATGACCCCAATATTTGACCCAACCGCAGTCGCACTTTGCACGCAAATCTCGAGAAGCATGCACCCTCGAAAGTCTTAGTGCGTGTAAAAAGACTTTGCTGGGAAATGAAATTTTAATCCTTCCGACACTCTGAAATATAACGATTTCCGCGAACAAAGCCCTAAAAGTATACATATCGTGGATACGGAAGTTATAAATATCGCATTTTTTATTGTTGCTAATTTTTAATCACGCCCAACCAGTCGTGGATGATCTCTCTGATAATCTAATCTAAAGTAATATCCGTAAAGTCATTCAAGCGAGGTGATTCAGCAGAATTTTTTTATCTTTTACCTGAATACCAGGAAGTTTCTCCACTGGCGAGTGATCTCTGGAAAGTAACGGATGTAATTTAACACAAACACGGTTAAGGACAAACATATAGCTATTTACGTACTTCGTATAGATTCTCATGAAATTTCAAAATAGAGTAAATGACGAAGTTGAAAATGTTAGTAATAGGAGTCATTAGGAAATCAAATAAGCCCATATAATTTTTCCTCAAACGTCATGCCATAAAAGATCGGACTTGGCGTATCTGCGTAGATTTCTGTCGCTTAAACAAGGAAACGACTCCCGATAGTTTCCAGTGCCATGTACCGACGACATCTTACCTCTGTTAGGTTAGAATAAATTTTTCACCACCTTGGACTTACTTAAAAGCTTTTACAGATACCATTACCTAAGTGATTGTACCTCATACTCCGTTTTCCAGCACCCACTCAGGGGGGACCATTATCAATTTTTGTGTTACGTATGGCCTCCGGCCTTACGTTTGACGCCCCAATTACAATCTAGTGTTTGGAGACTTTTTAGGGTGATAACCCTACATGCCTATATGGATGATCTTGTAATATTTTCTTTTTAATACCTTAGAATACATTCACATAAAGTAGCGCTAGTGCTACAGAGACAAAGACAAATAATATCAGAGTAAAATATCTAAATGTGAGTTTTTTAAAACCGAACATGTTTATCTAGGTATGTCTGGTCAAGGTCTTAAAAGTAGTCCATGGTAAGGTGGTGTCGGCTATTCATAACTTCCCGGTACCTATTAACGTTAAAAAGGGGATACAGCACTTTTGCGCTGTAGTGGGTATTACAATCGTATGCAAATATGTAACTCTTCAATCATGACAGCTCCTTTAACAGATCTTACGAAGAAGAGCGTAGATTTATTATGGTCTAAAAAGCATCAACAGGCGTTCGATATCTTAATAGCGGAATAATGCAGCTTACCTAACTTAAAAATCCCTGATTTAAATAAGGAATTTTTTTTTTATTGCAACAGACGCCTCAGACCAAGGGGTAAGAGGGATACTACTTCAGTAATATGATAAACAGTTCTTTCCTATAGCTTTTATTCACGTAAACTAAAGCCCTCTGAAAGTAAATATGCAGTCATAGGCAAGGAAGGGCTAGGTATCTTTAACTCACCAGTATATTTTAAGTTCATAATCTATGGCTATCCTGATAAAATCCTTACTGAACATGAGTCCTTTACCGAGTTTTTCAAAGGCTTTAATCACAGTCCAAAGGAACTCGGTGACAAATGATCATTCAGGTCTTTGGAGCCAAGATAAGATAAAGCTACCTGGGAAAGCAATTGTCATAGCTGACGCATTATCACGAAAATCCCGCACCATACTGCAAAGAACCATTAATTAGACTAAAAAATATAGAAACATCCGTGCCTATTGTTAAAAACCGTATCTAAACAAGAAAATTCCTTAACCCAAGAGATCGCGAGCATTGAATATCTGGGTCGGAGCGCAGAACTGTTACAAACTGAACAAAGCAAGTGTCAACAGCGATAAGCAAACAATAAACACCAAACAATAAACACTTCGAAACGGAAACAGGGTCATGCTAGGCAAAAAAAACAATACTTCTTAGAGAAAACACCCTAAAGCAAAAGTATATTTAAAGTATGTATCAGAATAATGTAATCAAATGTAATATTATATAGTCGTGACAGGAAAACCCGAAGACACGCGGATGACTAACGACCAGGTATTAGTAATAATCTCTTTTCATACCAATCGTCATAAACTGGTTGCATTCCGTCATCCAGGGTTTTCCCTACTATGTCACAGAAGCCAAATCCATGTTTTACTGGCCTACAATGCTTACAGATATAAAAAAAGCACATAACTAAATTGTAACCCGGGTCATGAAAACAGTGGATACACTAAGACCTGTCAGTTAGGGGCCTATCCTGTGCCAAATCAATCCTTGAAAGAATATACGTAGAATTATTAACAGAGTTACGAGTCTGACAGAGGGAATAACACTTCTTAGTGTTAATAGTTCCTTGACACTTTATATAGAAGTAATAGCACTAAAAAACAAACACCGACATTGAGTGCATTAGGATATTTATGAGTGCTAAATCAGTAAACATGGAATTCAACACATGATAATCTGACTCGGGTGGTGTAAATCAATAATAATCTCCTAACACGTTGTGTGAATTCCTTTCCATTAAGAAAACCAATAATATATTTTATCACCCAGAGTCAATCGGTTTGGTAGAATACCGGATAATTAAATAGGAAGTGTCAATGTCTTACGAGTTACAACTCGTGATATTGGATACCTAACTGGATTATAGCGGTTCTCGCGGTTTTAAATACCTTTATCATTTATATCTTGTATCTATAGAATTGATGCCGCAAGTAGCCTTATACGGTACGCCGCTAGAACACTTTTCCACATATTCAAGCCAACCATTAATTTATCAAATATATATAAATAAATATAAATAAATAAATATAAATAAAATAAATATGGATACAAGTGGAGGTCAATATAATACACTCCGTAAGAAGTCGGAAGGGTTACAAATTATAATAAAAAAGGAATCACGATAAAATCAATAAGCAAAACGTAACCATAGATAATTAAATATCCAAAGTATATATGCGTTAAAGATTTGAACTCTAAACTTAACGCTTTAGTAATGACAAATAAGCTAAAAGTTCAAACACATATCCAAAATCTACTGACATATTGTCTGTCCCGGTGATTTATATTCGTAGTCAATGAAAAAAAAATTAAATAAATAAATAAATAAATAAACAATAATAATAAATAAATAAATAAAATAAAATAAAAGAGATTTTAAAACAGGAAGTCTAGAAGTGAAAAGTTATCTATGGAATAATCCATATATGAATCGAAATAATATTTTTTTGCGTGTAACGCACTAGGAATCTATATATAAATGATCATAAATAACAGAATCTAAATATATCTTTGCGTGTACGCAATAGGAATCTATTTAAAGTGCACATATCTTAATCATAATTATATGAATCCATATACATATGTATAAACAATTCAGGTACCCTATAATCAATCTGTTACATTTTATCTTACCAATATCTGCAGTTATATATGAGTTAGTATATTGATTAATGAATCAGATATATAACATTTAGCATAAAAATCAACGAATCAATCAGCATAAACCAATTCATATATGAACTTTTTTATCAGTTAAAATTGATTTTTATCATGTTAATCTTCATTCTCTATGCAATTATCAGAGTACATTAGTATTTTCTGTAGCATATGTATCTTAATGAGATGAAGTGAAAAACTGTATCATTATATATGTAAGTGTTTACATAATAAAAATATGGAATGTTAGTCCATATATATATAAGTCTAAAACTAAAGAGGTCAACCAGATTGCTTGCAGGAATGTGATCAGACTAGAGACGCTAAAGATGACGCATACAATAAGTATGTTGCTAAGATAACATGCCGTCACCTGTAGTCATTCAATTGTTTATAACATTAGTCCAAGCTCCCTGCTTGAGACAACTACCGCCTACGTGATCTGTAGCGTGTCTCATTGATTGTGTGTTCGTATGAAAACTATGTCATTGTATGTATGTTCATATGTTCGAACCTAACTGTCTGTCCCTTCATAACTTGTAACAGAGATGGTAGACAGCAGAAGAGAGTTAGCTATCGTCATTAGAAGACCTGTACCTCTTTACCTAAGCTTTATCATGTAGAGGAATAGATTAGCCATCATCATTGGCAGAAGCGATCAAGCTATCGTCATAGAAGACTTGTACGATCATACCTGATCTTCATCATGTAAAAAACAAACTTCAGAATATACTATTTTTATACCTTGTGTTTTCTACAAGAATCACCGAACCATGGAGTTTAACACATCGCGTAAAGATAATACCGACTTCGTAAGTGATCTACAAAACCCCAGACACTCCATTGAAGATGGAAGTGCATACCAACGACTTAGCGTATAGGATTATCGCTAGTCTAACATTACCTCATAGGGCGCCTTATCATACAAGGCACAAGCCCTAATATTGGTGGCCAGCGGACCAGAAGAAACTCTACAACGTCCTACGAAGAAAAAACAGAATAATAAATCATGAACGTCAACGACGACGAAAGCAGCAGATTCTTCAAGCAACCTAGTATCATCATTAGTGAGCGACTTCAGAAAACACAAGATTCGTCAAGCAACTTAGTATCATCGTTAGTGAATAACTTCAAGAAACAAAACGACGTGTCCTTTCCCTACGGCAACGGAAGCTTCGTCTCTCATTAGAATCATTCAAGAAAACATCGTTAGTGAGCGTTTCCGGCACTGCAAGAAACAAAACCGAACGCGTCTGCAGCATCGGATTTTCAAGGGCTCGAATCATCGAAACAACGCGCACGGGGGAAACTGAAGCCAAACCAGGTCGTCCGCTAAATAGAGGAGGAGGCCAAGGCCGTGTGTCGTTATCGGAACACCGTGACTTCCCACAAAAGCAAGCTAAGTACAATTTTTTATTCATTTGGAGTAACTATTTGAGTGTTTCCTTTGCAGGTTCGATTTCGTATTCCTGTGGCTGAAGTTACGAGACATTCTTAATCTTACTTTTTTACAGAAATTATCTATATCATTGAGATTTCGCTACTGCGAGTTTTTATCTTTGAGTGTCTGTTTCCAGAAGTTCTACTGAATATCATAATCATATACTATGTTAATTTTATCATTTTTGGGTGATTATTAATTCCCTTACGTAACAATCATATTAAACGTGAATATGCGTTTACGCAGTGGACGTCTGTATTTATACAGATGCATGGATAGGGTCGTTAGCACCGTAGTGATTAGCACACAAAAAACAAGTGGAACACCCCGTACAAATCTATATAAATTAGAGGTAACACTATTTCGGGTCATGACAATAAATGCTCCTTTGCAAGTCCCGATCGCAGTTTTAGCCTTGAGTTTTTTGAGTTATATAAAATATCGAACCTCATGACTCAACTTAACTTTAAAAATACGGCTGGATTGCAAGGAATAACATGTCTGTAAAAAACTTTCGTCAGGCTAAATGCGTGACCAGTATCCCTCATATTTCAAATTTTAAGCAAAGAATGAAGTACAACAGTTAATATTGAATACAGTAGAGATAACTTTGTCTTATTAGTAATCGCTCAGTTCCTAATAGTTCGTCATTCATTGCTGTATACGTAACCAGCAACATAATGCTAAAAACACCAATACGTTGTCGATGGTAATAAAGAGAAGGATCCTAATTATTACAAAAAGAAATAGAAACAGTAGCCTTTCAGAATCAAACAAGCAAACTCGGTTACTGTGTCCACCTAGTCAAGCGGTCAAGGTTAGTCAAAAACTGCCGAGTTTTCAAAGCGAGCAAATTCCACACAATAAGCGACTCTAGCAGAGTGGGTAAAAAAAGCGATGTTGGTTCATACATACCGAATCATTTTTCTTTTTGAATTAAAAAGGATTTTTCCCTATGAAACACACGACCGTATAAATAACAGAGCAGGTTTTTGCGTTTTTTTTTTTTTAATACATAAGTTATTATGAGTACTGGGTGGATTAAGCCCAACTGTACGCGCCGTAAAAATTAGAATATCTTGTTTTTTATTTCTTTAATACACGTAATATCTTGTATTTACGGACTCACCGTCTGTTGTTCGAACTTCCCTAATGAGAAGTCCGGATAAGCGAGCGCTTACAGATACCTCTATAGTTTATAAAAAACATTGATCTGTATGTAGTGAAATTGTAAGATCCATCTAGGGGTATACAAAATATTATCTTACATCCTGCAAAATAAGGCGTGTTTATCAAAGGAAAATCCTATAAAAACCTTCAAACATATTAAAATCCGTTTGAACAAAAATGAGACAGTTAATCAAATAATAACTTATATAAAGGAACTATAACATTTGTCTCATAAATCGTAACATTGTTCAAATGACCCAACAGAATTCTCCCACAACCGCAGTCGTACTTTGCACGCAAAAATCTCGAGAAGCATGCACCCTCGAATGTCTTAGTGCGTGTAAAAAGACTTTGCTGGGAAATGAAATTTTTTTTTTTAATCCTTCCCGACACTCTGAAATATAAACGATTTCCGCGAAACAAAGCCCTAAAAGTATACATATCGTGGATACAGAAAGTTATAAATATCGCATTTTTTATTGTCGCTAATTTTTAATCACGCCCAACCAGTCGTGGATGAATCTTCTCTGATAATCTATCTAAAGTAATATCCGTAAAGTCATTCAAGCAGAGGTGATTCAGCAGAAATTTTTTTTTATCTTTCACCTGAATACCAGGAAGTTTCTCCACTAGCGAGTGATCTCTGGGAGAAAAACGGATGTCATTGAAAACAAAATACGGTCTAAGGACAAACATAAAGCTATATACGTACCTTCGCATAGACTCTCAATGAAATTTCAAAATAGAGATAAATGACGGAGTTGAAAAATGTTAGTAATAGGAGTCATTAGGAAATCAAATAAGCCCATATAATTTTTTCCCTCAAACGTCATGCCATAAAAGATCGGACTTGGCGTATCTGCGTAGATTTTGTCTGTCGCTAAACAAGGAAACGACTTCCGATAGTTTCCAGTGCGATGTACCGACGACATCTTATCTCTGTTAGGTTAGAATAATTTTTTTTTCACCAACTTGGACTTACTTAAAGGCTTTTACCTGATACCATTACCTAAGTGATTGTACCTCATATACCGTTTTCAGCACACTCAGGGGGACATTATCAATTTTTACGTATGCCTCCGGCTTACGTTGCGCCCCAAATTACAATAGTGTTTGGAGACTTTTTAGGGGATAACCTACATGCCTATATGGATGATCTTGTAATCTTTTCTAATACCTTAGAAGTACATTCACATAAAGTAGAGCTAGTGCTACAGAGACAAAGACAAATAATCTCAGAGTAAAATATCTAAATGTGAGTTTTTTTAAAACCGACATGTTTATCTAGGTTTTTATGTGTCTGGTCAAGGTCTTAAAAGTAGTCCATGGTAAGGTGTCGGCTATTCATAACTTTCCGGTACTTATTAACGTAAAAGGGGGATACAGCACTTTTGCGCTGTAGTGGGTATTACAATCGTATGTAAATATGTAACTCTTCAATGATGACAGCTCCTTTAACAGATCTTACGAAGAAGAGCGTAGATTTATTATGGTCTAAAAACATCAACAGGCGTTTGATATCTTAAAAGCGGAAAATGCAGCTTACCTAACTTAAAAATCCCATGATGATAAATGAAATTTTTTTTTATTGCAACAGACGCCTCAGACCAAGGGTAAAGAGGGATACTACTTCAGTAATATGATAAACAGTTCTTCCCTATAGCTTTTTATTCACGTAAACTAAAGCCCTCTGAAAGTAAATATGCAGTAATAGGAAGGAAGGGCTAGGTTCTTTAAACCACTAGTACATTTTTTAAGTTCATAATCTATGGCTTTGCCTGATAAAGTCCTTACTGAACATGAGTCCTTTACCGAGTTTTTCAAAGGCTTTAATCACAGTCCAAAAGGAACTCGGTGACAAATGATCATTCAGGTCTTTGGAGCCAAGTTAAGATATCTACCTGGGAAAGCAATTATCATAGCTGACGCATTATCCCGCAATCCCGCACCATACAGCAAAGAACCATTAATTGGACTAAAAGATATAGAAACATCCGTACCTATTGTTAAAACCGTATCTAAACAAGAAAATTCCTTAACCCAAGAGATCGCGAGCATTGAATATCTGGGTCGGAGCGCAGAACTGTTACAAACTGAACAAAGCAAGCGTCAACAGACATAACCCAAACATACACACTTCGAGCAGAAACCCTAAAGCAAAGTATCTTAAGGTAATGTGACAGAATATGTAATCAAATGTTAATATTATATGTAGGTCTGTACGAGGAAAACCCGAAGAACACAGCAGATGACTAACGACCAGGTAGTAGTAATAATCTTTCTCATACCAATCGTCATAAACTGGTTGCATTCCGTCATCCAGGGGTTCCCTCCTTTTTCACAGAAAGCCAAATCACTGTTTTCTGGCCTACAATGCTTACAGATATAAAAAGCACATAACTAATTGTAACACGTGTCATGAAAACAAGGGAATATCTTCTAAGACCCCACCTGTCAGTTTAGGGGCCTATCCTGTGCCAAATCAATCCTTGAAAGAATATACGTAGAATTAATTAACAGAATTACGAGTCTGACAGAGGAATAAACACTTCTTAGTGTTAATAGTTCCTTGACACGTTATATAGAATTAATAGCACTAAAAACAAACACCGCAATTGAGTGCGTTACGAATATTTATGATGCTAAAATCAGAAATAAATATGGAATTCAACACATAATAATCTGTGACTCGGGTGGTGTAAATCAATAATAATCTCCTTAACACGTTGTGTGAATTCCTTTCCATTAAGAAAAACCAATAATATATTTTTTGATCACCCAGAGTCAATCGGTTTGGTAGAATAACGGATAATTAATAGGAAGTGTCAATGTCTTACGAGTTACAACTCGTGATGTTGGATCCGAACTGGATTATAGCGGTTCTCGCGGTTTTAAATACCTTTATCATATATATCTTGTATCTATAGAATTGATGCCGCAAGTAGCCTTATACGGTACGTCGCTAGAACACTTTTCCACATATCAAGCCAACCATTAATTTATCAAATATATATAATAATATAAATAAATAAATATAAATATAAATATAAAAAAAAAATAAATATGGATACAAGTGGAGTCAATATAATACACTCCGTAAGAAGTCGGAAGGGTTACAAATTATAATAAAAAAGGAATCACGATAATATCAATAAGCAAAACGTAACCATTAAATATCCAAAATATATATGCGTAAAGATTTGAACTCTAACTTAACGCTTTAGTAATGACAAATAAGCTAAAAGTTCAAACACATCCAAAATCTACTGACATATTGTCTGTCCCGGTGATTTATATTCGTAGTCAATGAAAAAAAAAAATTAATAAATAAATAACAAATAATAATAAAATAAAATAAATTAAAATAAAATAAAAGAGATTTTAAAGTCAGGAAGTCTAGAAGTGAAAATGTTATCTATGAAATAATCCTATATGAATCTTATACAGGGTTAATAATATATATGAATTTGTATGGAAACCTTTTCATATAGTTTGAATAAGGAATATTTATTTATCATGCCAACATGAAACTAATATATTGTTCAATTTTGTACTGTTGTTTTTTTTTTCAGACATTCTTCTCATGCGGGTGGAGAATTAAAACACTAAAATATCATTTGAAAATACTAAAGTCGTATCTCTTACAGCAAGTAACGTAACTCTTAGCTGGCTGAGAGGAATCTCCTGCCAAGTGACGACGTCATCATTGCCGTATCAGCATTTGTTCCTTTTAACCTCAATAATCTGCTTACACAGGCTTCATCTGTGTGTCGTCTCTGCTTGCAACAGCAGATTGACTGGAGAAAGGAATGCTCAGCTCATGAACTTCACATGTGGTTCATAGGTCACATGACAAGGCCCAGTCATAACATATTCTTATCCGTGTGTAATGCAAGTAGTTAAGGACTTGTAATCATTTTAAAATTAATGAACAATATAAGCAATAGAATTTCTATAACAACAAAAGAATTAATTTTTTTTTCTGAACCTCATAGACATTTAGAAGTATCAAGATATGTATATATGATTATTTACTTGCAACATTACCTATTACATTCAAGTAAAACATTCTGGGAAAATGTCACATTTTCTTGAAAAACCCAAAGTTTATTTAGAAATTAGTTACATCGTGGGTTTTTTTCGTTGCATCTCCTACCTATTAATAATGTTTTAAAAGTTAACCTCAGAGGATGCGCACGAGAAAATTGAATATGAAACTTTTGTTAGGGCACATAGAATCATGATTAATATTCTCTTTGACTCTTATGTTGCCTGGCAATCTTACAAATAGCTCCGTTTTCCACTTCTTTGTCTAGTAATTTACTACCAGTAATATCGAATTTTCTTTGGGATTTGTATTGATATCTGTTTATTTGTTTATAATTATGGATATTTTTACAGTCATCATAGACCTGGATAGTTCACTCATTGTTAATGCCATGGATAAAAAGTTTGTACAGCGGACTCTTTTGAATTCCAAAATATCAGCGAATTCATGTGGGTTAAGTCTGGTCTAAATGGCTCTCTTCCTCCCCTGTATTTGGATGTCGTCTGAATTTACTTTGCCCTTGTGACAAGTATAATTTAACTTGCAGGCTGATTAATGGAACCTGGTTACAGTATCCTGCAGTACGAAAGTTTCACATCGCAACTTCAAAAAATCGTTCGTCGCAGCGGACGACTACAGTCAAGCAACAACCGCCTACAATGTGAAAGGAATTTCATGGACTTCTCGACCGACACCGTATCTCGTCGTTAATCTCGTTTTGAATGCGGAACGCTCCGGCAGCTGTCGGAATCGACTACAATAAGGGACATCTTCCGACAATTACGACCCGAAGGATATTCAACTCTACTTTGCTGGCGAAGGACTCGTGCTGGGATGATCTATTCATCGCGATCGAATCGTGTAGCTTAGGATGCAGAGAATAAGTATGAGCGCAAAATAGAACGTTGGACCCGCCCAGGGCAAATTTTCCCCTTGTTTTAACCATTGAAAAAGGCCGTTTCAATTGGCTAAAGGTGGTTGTCTGGAACTGTGTAATGGACGAAAAGTTGTTCGAAAGCTAGTTAAAAGTGAAGTAGTATAACCTCGGTCATGTATCCTATATATCAAAGTATCATGTATCCTATATATAAATGATCATAAATAACAGAGTCGAAATATATCTTTGCGTGTACGCAATAGGAATCTCTTATATAAATGATCATAAATAACGGAATCGAAATATATCTTTGCGTGTACGCAATAGGAATCTATTTAATGTGCACATATATTAATCATATTATATATGAATCCATATACATATGTATAAACAAATCTGCAGTTATTTATGAGTTAGTATATGAATTACTAATCAGATATATAACATTTAGCATAAAAATCAACGAATCAATCAGCATAACCATTAATAATTTTATCAATTCATATATGAAATATTTTATCAGTTAAAATATGATTTTTATCATGTTAATCTTCATTCTATGCAATTATCAGAGTAAATTAGTATTTTCTGTAGCATAAGTATCTTAAAGAGATGAAGTGAAAAAACTGTATCATTATATATCACGTGATCACTATTATTTACCAATATCATTGTTTTATATTTTATTACTTGAATCAATTCATGTACACCATGAATTTTTATTTACTTATATATATATATATATATATATATATATATATATATATATATATATATATATATATATATATTCACATAGTGTCTGTATCACACTCCTATAAGTCAGATGCAATGTCAAGTTTGAGTAACTATTCAGTAGTTGGTTTTGGTAGCTGACCGAGCTAATGTAAGTGTTTACATAATAAAAATATGGAATGTTAGTCCATATATATAAAAGTCTAAAACTAAAGAGGTCAACCAGATTGCTTGCAGGAATGTGATCAGACTAGAGACGCTAAAGATGACGTATACAATAAGTATGTAAGCTAAGATAACATGCCGTCACCTGTAGTCATTCAATTGTTTATAACATTAGTCCGCAAGCTCCCTGCTTGAGACAACTACCCCGACCTATTATTCAAACGGCCTACGTGATCTGTAGCGTGTATCATTCGATTGTGTGTTCGTATGAAACTATGTCATCTGATAGTATGTTCATATGTTCGAACTACTGTCTGTTCCTTCATAACTTGTAACGGAGATGGTAGACAAGCAGAACAGAATTAGCTATCGTCATTAGAAGACCTGTACCTCTTTACCTAAGCTTTATCATGTAGAGGAATAGGATTAGCCATCATCATTGGCAGAAGCGATCAAGCTAATCGTCGATGAAGACTTGTTACCGAATCATACCTGATCTTCATCATGTAAAACTTCAGAAGAATATACTATTTTTTATACCTTGTGTTTTCTACAAGAACCTCACCGAACCATGAGTTTAACACATCGTCGTAAAGATAATACCGACTTCGTAAGTGATCTACAAAACCCCAGACACTCCATTGAAGATGGAAGTGCAATACCAACCGACTTAGCGTATAGATTATCGCTAGTCTAACATTACCTCATAGGGCGCCTTATCATACAAGGCACAAGCCCTAATATATATCATGTGATCACTATTATTTTACCAATATCATTGTTTTATATTTTATTACTTGAATCAATTCATGTACACCATGAATTTTTATTTACTTATATATATATATATTCACATAGTGTCTGTATCACACTCCTATAAGTCAAATGCAAGTCAAGTTTGAGTAATATTCAGTGGTTGGTTTTGGTAGCTGACCGAGCTAATGTAAGTGTTTACATAATAAAAATATGGAATGTTAGTCCATATATATAAAAGTCTAAAACTAAAGAGGTCAACCAGATTGCTTGCAGGAATGTGATCAGACTAGAGACGCTAAAGATGACGTATACAATAAGTATGTAGGCTAAGATAACATGCCGTCACCTGTAGTCATTCAATTGTTTATAAACATTAGTCCAAGCTCCTTGCTTGAGACAACTACCGCCTACGTGATCTGTAGCGTGTCTCATTTGATTGTGTGTTCGTATGAAACTATGTCATTGTATGTATGTTCATATGTTCGAACTACTGTCTGTCCCTTCATAACTTGTAACAGAGATGGTAGACAGGCAGAAGAGAGTTAGCTATCGTCATTAGAAGACCTGTACCTCTTTACCTAAGCTTTATCATGTAGAGGAATAGGATTAGCCATCATCATTGGCAGAAGCGATCAAGCTATCGTTATTAGAAGACTTGTACAATCATACCTGATCTTCACCATGTAAAACTTCAGAAGAATATATAATTTTTTATACTTAGTGTTTTCTACAAGAACCTCACCGAACCATGAGTTTTACCACATTCGTCGTAAAGATAATACCGACTTCGTAAGTGATCTACAAAACCCCAGACACTCCATTGAAGATGGAAGTGCAATACCAACCGACTTAGCGTATAGATTATCGCTAGTCTAACATTACCTCATAGGGCGCCTTATCATACAAGGCACAAGCCCTAATATATGTATTAGTCTCGGCCACCTTCTTGTCTCCAGGGAAACGTATTGCTTATCTCTTATGTAGGGAGGAACCCCAGTGGTCAAGTAGTTGTGTCTAGACCAAAAGAATAGTCTCGATTTGTCCGGACAACTGTCGCATATATATTATGTAGACAAGACGGGCGCTATCTTCTTTTATTTTCTATTTCTTCACCAAGACCATTGTACAAACAATGCAGTCTCCTGAGAGAAATGTATTGGCGAAGGGACAAAGGGATCCTTCTGAATAGCGGAATCTTAATTTTACATTCCAGGTGCCTGTATTATAAGTATTTTCTTTTTAGAACGCTACTGCTAAAGGCCAACAAAAATATGAAACTGTGGACAAATAGAAACAATCAAAACAATAAAATAGCTTTCACATTATTTGAGAGATAACGATCTATATTCATTATTATCCATATCTCGTGCAAAGAAAATAAAACTCGGGGAAAATCGCTCCCAGTTTTGGAAAATATCCAAAATGAATAAAACGGAATAGTTCCCCCATACGAAAGGTTTCTAAAAGTTCTGTATTAATTTAATAGCCTCATAAAAAAGTCAACACAAGAACCCAGATATTTCGATCAACAATGCTTCATCCCGGTCACAAGGAATGTAAGCATGAGCCAAGAAAGGTATGCCCATGGAATCTACTGGTATAGAATCAGGACGTTGATTGGTTTAAGAATGCCGGTGGTCTTTTGATGAAAGGGTTCCTCCGTTTGTGGTGGTTTTAGGTCTTGTTAGCTTCAGCCTAGGTCCAGGCTGGTAGGGATCGTTTCGAAACACTCGCTCAAGAACGAGGTTTAACACGAACGTGTCCGTGAACTTCAATTTGTGCTCTGGTCGTCCTTGTGACTTCCCGACATAAATTTTGTATATTACACGGGATCTTATAAAGACCGGCAGCAGATTTTATTTTAGAATTTAAATATGAATCCATCTACACTGACAGTTTTAGAGGAGTGAGAAATAAACATATAATCGGCCTTGAAGTGTCCAGTAACTTTTGATGTTTTCCACATAATGAAAATTAATTTTATTAACGTCAATGTGTTGCTGTCTCTAGCACATTTTATTTAGCTTTGTTCACACTCTTTTTTATAATATGATCTGGGTGGAGTAATGCTTTTTCAAGATACCTGTCGGGCATAACCTAAGCCCTTTGAAAAGCAGAAGGCAGCCAACCATGATCGTTACTTAAACATTATAATAACTTATATTAGGAAGTGGGTGTAGGAAACGGCTCAAATAGTATTCAGATCTACGATGAAGGGATATTCAGGTTGCTGTATAACGTTTAATATGTCTAGAAAAAGCAGTTTACCGAATATTTCTCATTCACTTTTGAATTCAATATTTGTCTCTTGCGCATTTTGTTTCTTTACAAAATTCTTTGAAAATGTTCCAAGCCGAGTTTTGAGGGTTTACTGGACAGTTTTGGATTTCGGTAAATAAACTATAGAGGGTAATTAAAAAAGATGTCAATTTCTTGGACTTATTAAAAATAATCGATCTCAGTCATCTCACCAATCTCTATAGTCCCTCACAAGTGCATGAGGCGGAGTCTGCCCACATCTCATAATACCCTGTAGGGGTGCATTCATATACTGTACGAGCTACCCAAAGTGACTGGCAGAATCGTCATCATCCTTCTTATGATCCCTCTCTTCCTTCTGTGTGAAAAGAAAAACACGCTGAAAGTTACGTAAAAAAAAAATCTATATTTAAACACCCTCTAAAACATTAAACTGCTTATAGTCGGGACCGGTCATCGATTGCCGATGTGGTCTTTTCTAAGTAAGACATTAAAGCCATATGAAGAGAAATTTTCAATTAGCATTTGTAAAACGTTAATATTCGTCAACCTTACATGACAACAACAGGTGCTCTTCCAATGATAACTTAAAAAAAAAAAATCGTCTGTAAATATGCTAACTCCTCTTCCTCTCCTGGCGACTTTCAGACACACGTAATATTTTGAACACATTTTGCCGTCCTCTAGATCTCAAAATGACTTTGTTAAAGTTACGTCTGGGTCTATAGTTTGGGAAATCTGAGTGACTCTTTTAGCAGACTGGATAACCCATTGCAAATACTGACCTTCAAAGAGTTTGTCTAGGCCCATGTCCCAAAGGCTTCATTATAATGACCGTCGCGTTGTATGTCGCAATAAGCGCTATACGATCTCGCTAAGGCCATCACGATGTATTTCGACCTTGAGCAATAGTACTCAATGGGTTTGTTTCATCGTATTACATTATATTGTATCGATTTGTCGACGTAGTGGGTCGTAGCTATGGTGAGAAACGAGGTGCTGAGAATCTGCATCGTCCCTTTGATGAAAAGGGAGTAAGACTGAAAACACGTTCCTAAACATACAAACACATGCACTTATACACATACCTGCGCGCGCGCACACATACACACACACACACACACACACATATATATATATATATAAATATATATATATCTATATATATATATATATATATATATCATACACCTTTGTGGTTCTTCTAGAGCTTACATTTGCCTAGTCACAAGCCATCAAAGTTGATCACATCCTCGGGCGCATTAACGAGTAAGTCGTCAGAATAGAACAAAAAGATTGAAGGCGGCTACCGTGAACTGTAAAATTTTCAAATAGCATTAAAGTGGTGGACTTAGGACCTTGGAGATTTCGGATAATAGGTAGTATGTAAAGTTGTATTAATCCAAATCCCTTTGACGCTCTCATCCTCTTGGAGAGACACTATTTGGCAGGGAAAAAAAAAAGATAAATAATGCTCAACAACATTTGTGATATATGTGTTTGTGAGAGAGAGAGAGAGAGAGAGAAATGGGGCCCTTCCTCTGTATGGATATAAATATTAGGACGAGTGGATGGCAACTCAGATATATAACCAAAACACATTTAGATTGTATCGCAATGAAAAGGGCCAGCGATTTACAGCGCAGTCTCATGACTAGGCATAAGAGTTCCACGAGTGAAAGGGAGAATACGAGTTCTTTTCCCGTCACATGGTGTCCAACGCGTATAAGGAGGCTGAAATAAGATAAGACGTTTATAGATAGATATCACTTTCACCCTGTTGACTTTGCTGGTCTTCGTCTTACCTTGCTTCTTTCTCAAAAATTTTCCTTTGTAACTCTTTATAGTCTATCCTTGTCCGTCTTCTTCTTCTCGCCATTATCTCGCTTCCTTTCTAACTTTGTTTTGTGATGCTGTCTCCATATCCGTCTTGTCTCTTTCTCTACGGAAGCAAATTCCAGTTAACTTCTTTAAATTCTCATAATAAGCCAAGCAAAAAGAATTCATTGACTTGTCACACTGTTATGTGTGATTATCACAGCACTGCGCCCCTTCGCATTCCAAAGCCAGAGGGGCTTTACCCCTTTCACTTATGCTAGAATCTCAACACTGAATGTTTATTACAATGTAGGTACAGGTACGCTGTGACAGTAATGGAACATCATGAAAGTCATTACACTCCCAAACCCAGTTCGCGATTTCCGATATTTCTAGCAGTTGTGTTAGTTGAAGTAATTGGCAGTGAAAAAGTGGTCCCATGTAAACTAAGGTGCGCCCCATTATATATATATATATATATATATATATATATATATATATATATATATATATATATGCATACATACATACATACAAGCGCACTGCATGCAATAACCATTCAAAATTTCAAAAGTACAAGTCCTGTTTCATACATAGATGGTCTGGTCCTCCAATTTTACGGGGTGCTCTCTGAGCAGAGCCCGTGCTGACACAAGGTCAGCTTAATAAAAACAACAACATCCTCCAACTACAGCTAAGACGAAGTAGCTATTTCAGGAAGGGAATGCAGGCCTGCCTCTCCTCAATTGCAGCAGGCCTCCAGAAAAGGACGCACGTGACATCCATTTATTACCACTTTGGTAATAAATGGATGTCACGTGCGTCCTTTTCTGGAGGCCTGCTGCAATTGAGGAGAGGCAGGCCTGCATTCCCTTCCTGAAATAGCTACTTCGTCTTAGCTGTAGTTGGAGGATGTTGTTGTTTTTTTATTAAGCTGACCTTGTGTCAGCACGGGCTCTTGCTCAGAGAGCACCCCGTAAAATTGGAGGACCAGACCATCTATGTATGAAACAGGACTTGTACTTTTGAAATTTTGAATGGTTATTGCATGCAGTGCGCTTGTATGTATGTATGTATGCATGATATGATATATATATTATATATATATATATATAATATATATATAATATAGTATATATATATATATATAGATATATATATATATATATATATATAAAATGGGGCGCACCTTAGTTACATGGGACCACTTTTTCACTGCCAATTACTTCAACTAACACAACTGCTAGAAATATCGGAAATCGCGAACTGGGTTTGGGAGTGTAATGACTTTCATGATGTTCCATTACTGTCACAGCGTACCTGTAACTACATTGTAATAAACAACATTCAGTGTTGAGATTCTAGCATAAGTGAAAGGGGTAAAGCCCCTCTGGCTTTGGAAAGCGAAGGGGCACAGTGCTGTGATAATCACACATAACAATGTGACAAGTCAATGAATTCTTTTTGCTTGGCTTATTATGAGAATTTAAAGAAGTTAACTGGAATTTGCTTCCGTAGAGAAAGAGACAAGACGGATATGGAGACAGCATCACAAAACAAAGTTAGAAAGGAAGCGAGATAATGGCGAGAAGGAGAAGACGGACAAGGATAGACTATAAAGAGTTACAAAGGAAAATTTTTGAGAAAGAAGCAAGGTAAGACGAAGTACCATGAGAAGGAATGAAAGAAGGAGGCCGGGAAGAAAATATATATAAGGAGAACGGAAGGAAGAGAGTAAAAGGATGAAAGAAAATGAAAAGACTAAAAGAAAAAGGAGGGCGAGATGGTGGGAAAGAAGGGAGAAGAAAATGGAGATAAGAAAGAGGGAATGAAAAAGATAAGACAGGGTCAAGAAGGCGAAGAAAAAGAAAGAGGAGAAAAAAGGAGGAGGATTAAGAAAGAAAAGAGAAAGAAGAAACATGTGTGTGAAAGAACAGAAGGATACAAGGAAGATAAGAAGAATGTGAAAGAAGGAACAGAGGTCGGAAAAATTTAGGACTAAAAATAGAGGGATAAAAAATGTAATAAGAAGGAATGAAGGAAGGGTAAATAGAAATGGGGAGGAAAATGAAGAAAAGGTTGGAAAGGACGAGGAGCTGGGAAGAGAGAGGGAGATGTGAAAGAGACAACAGGTAGGATGACAGAAATTGGGAGACGGAAGAAAGAGGATCAAAGATAAAAAGGACGATGATGAAGGCAATTTGAAAAAGAGGAGAAACTAAATGGAAAGGAGGAGAGCTTCATTCAAGGAAGACGGCGAAGAAAGGAAAAAGAAACTAAGTTCAGAAGGAAAGGAGAATGAATACTGAAAGAGTAAGGAAAGGTCCAGAAATGCGGAGAAGGACAAGGGAGTTAAGAAAAAGAGGAAAGGACAAGCAAGAATGAAAGAATGAAAAATTGAGAGGAGTTAGATCTGATTATCCTGGATCAACTCTTGTTTTTTTACCCTTTAACAACTAACCAGTTGGTATTCTTCTTCGCTTTGTTTACCTTGTAACTCTTTTCAACTGTTATAGTATCTCTTGTCCTCACCCCCTTTTTCGTACGATTTGTAAGAAGTGGAAAAACTTAAGGGAATCTCATGAAAAATTACAGAGGGCATTAGAAGAGTGGAAAGACCCGGACTTACTTTAATGACAGCGACGAGATAAGATAAGAATATGAGTCCAAAACATTAATCGCTGAATTTCACTAGGCCTTCATCGCTTGCCGTTGTTTACACATAAGACTACGATTGTAATTTGAGAGGGAAGAAAGCATTCCAGGCCTGTACTGAGGTGGGAGTCGGCGGGTGTTTTCAAAAATTTCTGGAAGTCCATATTTTCTGTGACATTCCTTTTCATTGCACTGTACTTACAAAGCAATAAGTAACAATCTTTTTTTTTTGTCTTTTGGCAAGTCTTTTTTTTATGAATTTTGTTATTAAACATTACTATCACTCTTTACTAGTAGGAAATACAAGATTCATAATAGGAACATGATATAAGTCACCAACTTTGTAAATGATTTTAACTACAGATCTGTTAACCAAAGTCAGTACTTTGAATAAAATCTAATGAGGTAGAAGGGCATAAACCCCATACCCAATGTTTCTTCTTAATATAACTAAAATAACATTTTCAAGCATTTCATCTTGTATATACTTATACACAATTACATTTACGGAAGAAATTGGTCCAGTTTTGGGTAAAATGATCCCCCCATATAAAAAAAACTCTGGGTACGGGCCTGCATTCATGTGATATATATATATATATATATATATATATATATATATACATATAAAGGTCACTAAAAAAAATCGTCCGTGGGCTAGATTAAAGATTTGATAGCAGCCACCCACACGTGGTCACAAGTAGCTGTGTTTGTCAGAAAACAATAAATTTTATTAGGAACAGAGAGGCATATACAAACGGATAGTACAGAACTGGCAAAATCCCGAAGGCTAGATTAAGGATTTAAGAGCGGCTAAACACACTATAAGTCAAAGCCAAGTTAATTCGAAAGGCAATACAAAGCGTATTGTTTATCGAATTAACTTGCCTTTGACCAGTGTGTTTGGCCGCTTTTAATTCTAAATCCAGCCTTTGGGATTTTGCTAACTCTGTAGTTGTCCCCGATTGTATATGCCTCTTCATTCTTAAAACAAAATGTAGCTATTGTTTTCTGACTGACATACCTGTGATCATAGATATATCTATGCCTGTGACCACGTGTGGGTGGCTGCTTTTAAATGTTTAATCTAGCACATGGGCGTTATTTATTTATTTATTTCCTTTTAGTGGCTTGGACCTTTTGTTAATCCAGTAATGTACCTTTATATATGCGTAACTGTGTGATGGGAAAATATTCCTTTAATTATTAGTGATTTATCTAGGAATTGATTCATCATCCTCCTCTAATATCTTTACTGTTGTAAGAGTGATTGGAACTGTGAAATGTTTTCGTTTTTGTTGTGGACACGAGTGCGTGGCATTGTAGCCAGTCTCTTGTTTAGTTTTTCTCTCAGTCTGAGTATGGGAAAGCTGCCCTGAATCTTTCGTCTGCATTTTGGTAACACTAAAAGACCATGTAAGGATCACGAACGCTTTCATGTGAGGAGGACGTCAACCAGTCCATCCTTCATTTTGGCTATTTTACCAAATTGTTAATACAAATGATTATCTATCCCTTGCAAGGGATCTAGTCCAGGAGTTCTGAAGACTATAATTATAGGTAAATTAACCAAGTCCAGGAGACTGACAACAGTGCATATGTATACCAGTAGTCTTATTAAACTCGTATCTTAATGTCATGGTGAGGGAGAAATCCTCCCGTGACAACTGTACTGTGTTTCTCAGTGTTCCCGAATCCGATCAGTCTTGCCTTTAGTAAAGGGTCGTTAACATAAAAATCGCAGGCAGATCTCGTTTTTCATTTCCCTCCATTTACACACACACACACATATATAAATATATATATATTATATATATATATATATATATTCATATATATATATATATATAATCTAATATATCTATATATATATAGATATATATATATCTATAGTATGTATATATATATATATATATATATACATATATATATATATATATATATATATATATATATATATATACTATATACTATATATGCACACATGCTCTTGCCCCTCTTAAACCTTAATTGTAGTTTTATATTATGTAAACCACGCCAAGCGATAAAGGCCTATCATGTGAAATTCAGCAATTAATGTTTTTTACTCATATCCTTATCTCACTTCACAGCTACCATCAAATTAGGTCTGGTTTTTTCCACTCTTCTGGTGTCTGTAATTTTCCATGAGATCCTCTTAAGTTTTTGCACTTCTTACAAGCCGTTTCATGACGTGTTCCGAAAGCTTACTATTCAGCACTGCAAGAAAATTCGCAATTTTCATTTTTTAAAAAATAGGGTCATGGAAGGCTGCTTGCATACAATTATCGTACTTCACTTTCTTGTTCGTTTTATTTAGATGTTTGCACATAATTTATGGTAAATAGAATGCCTTTCTCAGAATTAAGTTTTATTGGATGCATTTTTAACTTTCTTCTTGTAGTTAACGGTTCTTGTTTACAGTAACTACAGTGTTGACTGGAGATCAAGTCGCCGACCACTTTTTAAACGATTCCTGATTCGTGACTCCATAGATCCGTGCGAAACTGCGAACAGTCATTAACGTTGCAGTATCTTACCCTAAAAAAGGTACGTTGAATTAATTGTGTTATATTAATTAAGTTTGTTAGATATCTAAAGTATTTAAGGGATGAAGCAGATGGTTAGGCTAAGTCGTGGGTGTTGGTGTAGGCGGCAAATCTAGGTAATAGGCTAGCTACCTAACACGTGTCGGGTATTTAACTATTTGGAAATTAGCCTACAGTTTCCTACCTATAAAGGGTTTTTGGGTTGCTTAAGTAGTATTAAGAATTTACTGTTATTTTTGGGGGTGGACAGTCATAGAATAAACAACCGCAGACGATCCATCGTCATCATGCTGGCCAGGCCTTATTCACTCGATATTTAATTGGTGAAAGAAGAATACAATTACAACTTTAAGCATACCATTCTAAAGATTGAAGTTTCGTCAACATAATGTGATATATGAAAGCCCCATACGAACTAAAATACCTAAGCATTGTGAGCTCTTCGTCTATGATTTCAAGGCAGTTTTGAAATCCACTTGGCGGGCCGTTCTAACAATGGACAATCTACCATCTTTCCCAGCCTTCATTTGAACAATGTTAGCATTTAATATGTAACATTTGTTGATCTTGCTCAAGATTGCAGATGTAATCGGCACAATAAAACAACATTTGGTAAATTTTTAGTTTCAGCCAAATTTGGAAAAATGCAATAAAAATATATTTGTTGCATCAGAAATAGTGTGGTTTCAATGAATTTAACGTTTATTTTGACTGCAAACCAACCGATTTAGAGATTTACTATGTATACCCTAGTTCATCCCACCAATTATGGGGGACACCCTTTGGGAACCGGGGTTTTGGGTGGGGGAAGGGGGGGAGGGTGTTGGGGCATTGAATGATATTTGCAATAAATGAATAATTAATGTTCCAGCACCCCTCCCCCATACCCCTAACTAGGCCTACCGGGGGAGGGGGGTAGGGCCCCCAGCGACCCCCCCTTAAAGCCACAGTAATTTTCAGGGCACCACAGAACCTACCAAACCCACCTAACCTAACCTAGGGGCCCTGTCCCCCCTAACCTAGGCCTAACGGGGGCTCCGCCCCCCTGCGACCCCCCCTTAAGGCCACAGTGATTTTTGCGGGCACTACCGAACCTAATACAACCACCTAACCTTACCGCCCTAGGGCCCTGTAGCCCCTACCTAGGCCTAGCGGGGGGGCTCTGCCCCCCTGCGACCCCCCCTTAAAGGCCACAGTGATTTTTCGGGGCACTACCGACCTAATACAACCACTAACCTTACTAGGGCCCGCTGTACCCCTCCTAGAGGCCTAGCGGGGGTGGGGGCTCCGCCCCCCTGCGACCCCCCGCCACCCCCCCCTTAAGGCCACTACCTAACATCCATCAAACCAAATCCAAAGTGATGGTACTGCTGTATACATCGTTATACTACCACCATTATAATATACTCTATAAATTAATGAGCTTACCTTAAACTGTTGGTTGATAAAAATGTGCTGGTGCTTTTGAGGGAAAACGTGAAGCCGTTGCAAGGTTCCCTGACATGCAACTTAAAGTAGGAAGTGGCCAGGTACCCGACGACCACATTGCACTGCAACAATCGTAGGAAATCGAAGGTCTGTCAAAATTAATGCCAGAAGGGCCAGCCACTACCTCTGCCATAGGTACAGGAAGACAAAATGCCGTTTTTTGCTTCATTATTCGAGTATTCAGTCAAACAAGGTACCAGTGGACACTAGCAGGTAACTGTATTACTCCCGCTGAAATGCTAGTGAGAACTTAGTTTTCGACTCAAGTCATTCGTAATTGGTTATGAACCCATGACGTCATAACGATGTCACACCTCTCAGCCAATAATGAGTAACTGGAACTGCTTTTGTTTGCGTAAGAAAGTAAGTTAGAGGGCTCATTAAAAGTAAAACATTACCGTAGAGGAAACACCTCTCCCGACTTAGGAAAAATTCGAGGTAAAAACTTAATCTTTTTTTTTCTCTGTAAGTATGCATTAGCGACAATAATGTATTGAGAAGAAGTGTTTTGTTATCACGTGCTTTACTCGGGAAAAATATCAATATAATAGATTTCCCATAATGGTTGAAACTAAAATATTACCCAACATTTTGTTGCCTATATTAGCTAGTGGAAGTATTTAACTTTAAGCACAGGATATTGGTACGGCAGCCGTATCCTGATCGCGGTAGATATTGGTAAGGCAGTGAATTGTGCATGCGTTAATTTCAGACTTTCTGCCGGACAAATAACATAGGCTAGTGTGGTATGGCAGATTCTGTCAGTGGTGCCGTATTGCGCTCTTGACTTGCTGTAGGTACGGCAGTTAGCTGTGTCCGTTTACCAGTTTGATCTTACTGTATTATGTGACCAGAGTTCGGCTTTTAGGCGGGACAATCCCGCTTTTTGAACATCTGTTCCCCCCCCCTTTTTTTTTGCTTTGCTTTTGTGAATTTTGTCCCTCTTTTTTGTGCTACAAAAACAAAACTATCCCAATTTTAATGGAATGGTGCTGAAATTTTGTTAAATTTTGCCATTTCACCAGCTGGAAAATTCTATTGTCTTCTCCGACAGCTGCAATACCCAATGAAGTGAATTAAAAGAATATTGTAAAGTGTATAAAGGCGGCCCTTTGCAACTGCCAATGTCGGGCAGAATAAAGGGCCGAGAAAGTCATCAAAGGTACCTATGATGGTAATGTATATATTTATAAATAATCCTCTTTGAATCTCCTCTTCGGAGTTCTTTTCAGAGCCGTTTTGATCGTTCGTGACCTACGTATTTACAATTTTTGAAAGTTTGAGTCGTCTTAGATGTCTATGGCTTTTTTCAGCTCGTTAAAACCTGAAAACATCAGTTTTTCGGTGAAAACTAATGTATTATGCCGCGGTTCATGCCGTTCCGTTGCCATTTTTCTTGTTGTCACTGATATTCCTGAGGCGATAAACAAGGGTTCATGCATGCGCGCTTCACTGCCATACCAATATCTACCGCGATCGGGGTACGGCTGCCATACCAATATCCAGTTCGTTAACTTTTTATTCCCGGGGTCATGGTTTGAACTGAATTCATTTTTACCTTATAATCAGTGGTTTTATTCTTACTGCCATCACAACTGAAACTCCACAGTGGTCTTAATTCACTCCTAATTGCGGTTTAACCACGTTGCTGTTCCTGGTTCCTACGCACTCACTCCGCAAACACAGTTACGAGCAGCAGACGACTACATGTTATGAGGTGCAAAGCTTTATTCCCTTAATTGTTTACTTTCATCATTATTTAGTTTAACTTTACTTCAAAATGTTTATTTAATTCATGTCTATTATCCGTTTTATGCAACCAAATTAACCCCGAAAAATTACAGATAGGGTAGAATATCACGACATGCCAACCCTCATCACTGTGGACGGGTCTTATTCACTCGATATTTAATTGGTGAAACATGAATACAATTGCAACTCTAAGCATACCATTTAAAAGACTGAAGTTTCGTCAACATATTGTGATATATGAAAGCCCCATACGAACTAAAATAAGCATGTGAGCTCTTCGTAAAATATGTTTTCAAGGCAGTTTTGAAATCCAATATGGCGGCTACATTTTGCATGGACGGTTCTCATCAGTGACGGCCACCATCTTTCCCCAGCCTTCCCAGCACTCATTTGAACAATGTTAGCGTATGTATGTAACGTTTATTGATCTTACTCAAGATTGCAGTTGTAATCAGCACAATAAAACAACATTTTGTTGCCTATATTAGTGAAAGTATGAAACTTGTTATTCCCGGGGTTATGGTTTGAACTGAATTCATTCTTACCTTGTAATCGGCGGTTTTTATCCTTACTGCCATCACAACTGAAACTCCACAGTGCTTATTTGATTGTTATTATACACATTTTGGTCTCAGTTCACTCCACATTGCACTTTAAACCCGTTGCTGTTCCTGGTTTCTAAGCGCGCGCGCCATAAACACAATTACGAACAGCAGACGACGACAGACGAGAAACGAAACGCAAAGTTTTTATTCCCTAAACTGTTTACTTTAACTCGTTATTTAGTTTAAATTTACTTTGTTATTTAAAAATTTTGATTTAATTTATGTATATTATCCCTTTTTTACAACCAAATTACCCCGAAAAAATTGACAGATATTTCTAAAGTAGATAAAATCAAATGTTTCTAACGTTTTCGTACATCTGGCTGCCGAAAACCATAGAGGAACGAATACGGAAAAGTGCAGAGGAACGACTACGTTTTTTTTTTTTTTTTTTTTTTTTTTTTTTTTTTTGCTTTTTGTTTTTGCTAGCACTTTTCATTGATTTCAGTCTTTATTAGTATTTTGAATTTCTTTAATAATCGTATGCCAGAAATAAATGTAACCTTTAATGTTGTTTTGCATGCTTAATGTTTGCATGCTAAGAATGGCAAAATCATCGTTGCCACATTAGTGGAGGCTTCACACATACGCCGTTCCATTATTATAAACTGTTTCCATGAATTCTAGTTGTCATAGTAATGCAATAATGATAAAATTGCTTTAATATTTATGTATATATACTTCCAATACATAGCCTAATTTCACCAATTTCAACGTTTTGTGTGTAGTCTTATACCCAGTTTGGAGGGTCAACACATACCGAATGGCACAGAGAGAGAGAGAGAGAGATAGAGAGAGAGAAGAGAGAGAGAGAGACGAGAGAGAGACGGAGGAGCGAGGAAGGCGGAAGGAACGAAAAGAAGAAAAGGGATGGCGGTGGATGGGGGGGGTGGGGGGCGGGGGGGGAGAGGGTAGGTGGAGCTTTATACACGTGTTCTTATCCTTCCATTTCTGCATAATGGAGTTTTTGTCTCTTGGTACAAGGACAAGTGTCGTTATTCTTTACGATTAGTGATTCACGATACCCTTATAAATTACGGCACTGGGTGTAATGCACTATAGCAAAATCTTGTTCTGTTACGAGTGTTCGTTACAGAAAAAGGTATTGCCCAAAAATGTGCTTGCACTGTCTCTGAAACCCATAGTTGACATGCTGCTTAGTTGTCAATCAAGTTTTTATAACCAAGTATTTTTTACAGGCTAGCTATTGAATAAATTTGTATTTTCATACAATCAACTTACCTGTCAGATATATACATAGCTAAGACTCCGTCGTCCCCAACAGAAATTCAAATTTCGCGCCACTCGCTACAGGTAGGTCAGGTGATCTACCGGCCTGCCCTGGGCGGCAGGACTAGGAACCATCCCCGTTTTCTATCATATTTTCTCTGTCGCCGGTGGTATCAACATTGTTGCTATTACCTCCTGACTTAGATTCTTATTTCATCCTTTGATCATCGTTTCTCGGCTTTTTGGTGACGTATCTGGATCGTGGTTTTTGTTTTTGGCATTCGTACTACTGTGGACTGTTTTTGGAATGCTTTTTGGATTTTTCTCAGTATGTCTGATTCAAATGTGAGTGTGAGAATGTGTGTGAATGTAGGCTGCAGGGTGAGGATACCGAAAGCTTCGGTTGATCCTCACACTGTATGCCGTAAATGTAGGGGGTTTCAGTGTTCTGCTAATAATACTTGTAATGAATGCGAGGGATTAAATGCAGAAGAGTGGAAGACTTTAACTTCTTATTTGAAGAAGTTAGAGAGGGATAGGGTTAGACGTCTGAAAGGTGTGAGTTCAAGGCCTATTGAGCCTTTTACTGATAATTCTATTCCTACTGATTTAGATTCTCCCTATGTTTCTCATTCACAAAGTGTACTTTCGGAATCGGCCTCGGAAATCGCCGATCTGAAAGCTACGATTCGAGACAGAAGTCCAAATGGCGGACTTACAAGGTAAGGCTAGTGAAAAGTGAGCATTACAGTAGTGAGTTGAAGTTTTTCCCCCAGTGTTTGTGGAGGGGGCGTTTGATCGTCCCTGCGACGCTCCCAGGCCTAGACCTCTTACAAGCTCCCATGCCCAGAGGAGAAGGAAAGTCGAAAGCCTTAAGGAGGTCGTGGGGAATCCCCAACGGTCAGACGTCCCTTCAGCTAGCTCTGTTTCGTGGCAGGCTGCTCAAGGACGCTCTAGAAAAAGCGTCCTTCGTGAGTGTTTCTCATCCTCTCCCTCTCCCTCACCTAAACGAGGGTGGAAGGAGTCGAATTTATCGAGACCTCTGAAGCGTCATATGAAAGAGCCCGAAATTGATTCGAGCCCAGAGCGTTTCTCAGATGACGCTCCCTCTTCTATTAAGAAGGCGAAGGTGGCGTCAGCGTCACCCGACGAGTACGCAGAAGTACCCTTTCCTACTTCTCCCCCGATTGATGACGAAAGGCGTCATGCAGTTGACGTTGGGAGAAGCTTCAAGGAGAATTATTATGGCAGTTCAAGAGCAACTGGCCTCTCTAGTGGGAGTTTTAGCGCCTCGTAGGAAGGACGTTACGCTTCCAATCAAGAAGTCTCGTCCTCTCTCCCCTGCTAAGCGAGAAGCGTCATGCAGACGTGAAGCTTCTAAACATCTTACAGAAGCTTCGGGTTCGAGAGCGAGAGCAGTTGCTTACGAAAGTTTCGTAACGCCAGAGAGACGTGAGACGTCTTTTAGACATGAAGCGTCTTTGAAAGCTGTTGGTAGACGTGAAGCTCCAACCAATATTTTGGCGCCAAGTAGGACGCCTTTTGAGAGCGGAGCGTCCTTCCAGGCGCGAGGCGTCATCGGGACGTCAGCAGCCAAGTAAGCGGGAGGCGTCAGCCAGGACGCTTGGCGGACGAGAAGCGTCATCCAAGCGGGAAGCGTCTTCTATTTATCGAGAGAAGCCTGAGCTTTTGGCGCCTTCCAAGGCTATTAAAGCGGGGAAGAGGAAAGAATATCATTCCCTTAGCCCCTCTCCTATTAGGAGTTTGTCTCCTCCAGAGGAGGAACGTACAGAGTGGGAGCGGAGACTCATTTAGATCCCGAGTTGGAAGGAAACTCGGATGAAGAATATCAAGGAAGAGAAGGACTGTCGAACTATAAAGTTTTGACTGCCTTGCTTCTAGAGGAGTATGGAGACGAATTGACTCCTGCCGCTCCTCCTTCTCCGCGCTCTCTGTTTTCGAGTGCTAAGACGAAGAAGTCTTCGTCTTTTCTCAAAATGAAGCCCACCATTTCAATGAAGAGGGCTCTACAATCCTTAGACTCGTGGATGAAGTCTAAGAAGGACTTAGTAAGAACGGTCTTCTGCATGCCTCCAGCGAGACTAGCTGGTAAAAAAAAAAAAAGAGGCATTTGGTATCAGACGGGAGAGAATATGGGCATTGCTCTCCCGTCTACGTCAGAAGCAGACTTTTCGACCTTAGTTGACGCTTCACGTCGACAAGGTCTCAACTCGGCACGGATTACGTGGGGCATTTCTGAACTGGACCATCTCCTCAAGGGACTCTTTCATGTATTGGAAGTTTTCAACTTCTTAGATTGGTCCCTTGGGGTGATGTCCAAGAAAGCCCATGATTCTGAAGGAAATCGAACCGGAAGCCCTTTTGTGCATATTGTCTTGTATAGACAAAGCGGTACAGGATGGCTCTTTTGAAATCTCCTCTTTGTTTGGAGCAGGTCTTCTAAAGAAGAGGACGGTATATGGTGCCTTTTTAACCAAGGCAGTCTCCCACGCTCAGAGGGCAGCGCTGCTGTATTCGCCTTTGTCTGACTTATTGTTCCCTTCTCAGTTGGTGAAGGACATTGCTCATTCATTAACTGAGAAGGCGACTCAGGATCTTCTGACGCAGTCAGCAAGGAAGAAGAAACCTGCTTCTACATCGGACAAGAAAGGACCGAGTACATCGGTTCAGCCCTTTCGAGGTGGTCCGACCTCCAGACCTCCCGCAAGAAGGAAGGCTCCGGAGAAGAGAGGTAGGTCTGCCTTTCGTCCCTTTAAAAAGGGAAAATGAAGCTTCTCTCCTCCAAGCACCAGTAGGTGCCAGGCTCCTGGGATTTGTGGAGGCCTGGACACTTATAAACACAGACGCGTCATCGTTGTCTATAATAAGGAAGGGATATCTTATCCCTTTCCTGAACACTCCTCCCCTAACGTCAATACCAAGGGAACTAACAGCAAGTACAAGGATCCTGTGCCTGAGGGATACTCTTTCGATCGATGGTGGAACAAATGTGGGACAATGAGAGCGATTAGAAACTAGTACTAGATCAAAAACTCCCCGGGGTTTTACAATCGCCTTTTTCTGGTTGCGAAAGCCTCGGGAGGCTGGAGACCAGTACTGGACGTCAGCTCTCTGACAATTTGTTCGGAAGGAGAAGTTCTCCATGGAGACTTCTGCTTCAGTCCTGGCGTCATTACGACAAGGAGATTGGATGGTGTCTCTAGATCTCCAGGACGCCTACCTTTCAAGTCCCGATCCACCCTTCATCGAAGAAGTACCTCCGTTTCATGACGGGGGGAAGGATCTTTCAGTTCAGAGCCTTGTGTTTCGGCCTGTCCACAGCTCCTCAGGTCTTCACAAGCCTGATGAAGAATGTGGCGAGGTTTCTTCACCTCAAAGGAGTAAACATCTCTCTGTATCTGGACGACTGGCTCATCAGGGCCAGATCAGAGAGACAGTGCTTGGAGGACCTGAAGTTAACTTTAGATCTGATCAAAGCGTTGGGATTGCTCGTGAACCTCGAGAAGTCGCAGCTGACCCCAGACAGGACTTAGTCTATCTGGGATTCGGATGGATTCTCGGGTTTTCGAGTATTTCCTTCGCAAGAGAGAATCGCAAAAGGTTTGCGGATAGTCTCTCTCTTCTTAAGGAAGGAACATACGTCGGCGAGGGAATGGTTTGAGCCTTCTAGGGACCCTTTCCTCGCTCGAACAGTTCTTCCCGCTAGGAAGACTTCATTTACGTCCGCTTCAATTCTTCCTCAAGAAGTCTTGGAGTTGGAAAACTGGACAACTTTCGGACGTCTTTCCCATTCCAGTGGAGATAAGATCGCACCTGGAATGGTGGTTGCCCCCTCTGGAAGAGAACAAAGGGATCTCTCTAAGGACACAGAACCCAGACTAGTGTTGTACTCCGACGCGTCGGAGAAAGGTTGGGGAGCAACATTAGGCTCGAAGGAGGTGTCAGGCACCTGGGAACCAGCACAGGTGACTTGGCACCTAAACTGCAAGGAGCTCTTCGCCGTGCATCTGGCTTTGAAGAGTCTAGAACCACTGGTGTCGAACAAAGTAGTGCAAGTAAACGTGGACAACACCACCGCACTTGCCTACATTCGAAAACAGGGAGGGACTCACTCCTCGTTCCTTTACGAACTGACGAGAGACCTTTTGCTTTGGACGTCTCACAGGAACATCTCCCTTCTGACAAGGTTCGTGCAGGGAGTAAAGAATGTGAGGGCGGACAGACTCAGCAGGAGGAACCAGGTCCTTCATACAGAGTGGACCCTACACGAGGAAGTTTGTCAAGATCTCTGGTCGCTGTGGGGGGACACCTCATGTGGATCTCTTCGCCACATTCATTTCAGAAGGCTGGCAGTCTTTTGCTCGGTCGTGGAAGATCCAAGAGCTCTTATGGTAGACGCCTTCCTGCTAGATTGGTCTCGAGTAGACGTATATGCTTTTCCTCCATTCAAAATCCTGGGATTAGTAATAAAAAAGTTTGTGGCGTCAAAGGAGACGAGGATGACATTGATAGCCCCCTTTTGGCCGGCCCAAGATTGGTTCACGGAGGTGGTAGAGTGGATCGTAGACTTTCCAAGATCCCTACCAAGAAGGACGGATCTTCTCATACGAACCACACTTCAAGAGGTACCATCAAAACCTCTCCCCGCTCTCGCTCTGACTGCCTTTCGACTATCGAAAGACTCGTCAGAGCGAGGAGGGTTTTCTCGCGGAGTTGCAAGCGCGATCGCGAGAGCACGCAGAACCTCCACTACGAAAGTATATCATCGAAGTGGGAGGTTTTTTAGAAGGTGGTGTAGATCTAAGAAGTTGTCCTCCTCCACTACCTCTATAGCGGAAATTGCTGATTTCCTTCTATTCCTGAGAGAGCAATCTCATCTAGCTGTATCCACAATAAAGGGATACAGAAGTATGCTCTCGGCTGTCTTCAGGAATAGAGGATTAGATCTGGCAGATAATAAAGATCTCCACGATCTCATAAGGTCATTTGAGACTTCAAAGTCGAAGGAACCGGTCCCTCCGAACTGGAACCTAGACGTGGTCCTCAAGTTTCTTTCATCTGAAAGATTCGAACCTCCTCATCTGGCTTCCTTTCGAGACATCACCAGAAAATGCCTATTCCTATTATCTTTAGCTACGGCAAAAAGAGTTAGTGAATTACATGCTCTGCAAGATAAAGTAGGTTTCAAGGGAGACTCGCTAGTTGCTCGTTTAAGACGCTGTTTTTAGCTAAGAATGAGAATCCCTCGAATCCCTGGCCTAAGTCATTTGAAGTCAAAGGCATATCGAGTCTCGTAGGAAGAGAAGCAGAAAGATCTCTATGCCCTGTAAGAGCGCTAAAGTTTTACATTCAGAGAAAGCTTCAGATGGGAGGCTCTAGACAAGGTCTTTGGTGCGCGGTAAAAGACCCCACAAGACTGATGTCCAAGAATGCGCTGGCATTCTTTGTGAGGAACGTCATTACAGACGCGCATAAGGTCTGTTCTGACGAACAGTTACGACTGTTGAAAGTTAAAGCTCATGAAGTGAGAGCATAGCGACGTCTCTCTCGTTTCATAAGAATATGTCGCTTAAAAACATCATAGATACGACATTTTGGAGATGCAACTCAGTATTTGCATCTCATTACTTGAAAGACGTTCGTGTGACATATGAGAAGTGTTTTTCTCTAGGTCCGTTCGTATCGGCGGATACGATTCTGGGTACGGGAGCCGACACCAATCCTTAAAAGTATATACTTTTCTTCTTTTTAGATATGGTCTGGGATCTCTTCGAACAATGGAGGACTTGGTTTAGCACGGGCAGCCGTCTATGTTGTTCAGTAAGAGAATCTAGTCATATCTGATTAGATGAGTATAATTTTTTTTTTAGAAATTATGTATGTGTGCGTAGTGGTTTTGAGTTACGGTTGTTGTGACGAGTTCGGGGATAAACTCGGAACAATCCTTAGTTCTAACATGGTTAGGATCAGGTGGTCGGGATTGGTTGTGTGCTCCTTCATAAGGTGTATTGTCATATAAGTGGATCAGCACCCATTGACAAAGTCCTTTCAGCTCTGCCGAGGTAAGCGGATAAGACCCATCGGCAGACCCACAAGAAACTCTTGGCCATAGATCATATATCTCGCTAAATTTCTTGAGGTGATGCAGACTACTGGGCAAACACCCACGAAGTCTAACACCACCTATCAGGTAGGAACCAAGTTTTATTTATACCTACAACATATGTTGTTTACCTGTCTATTCCATATAGTAGCTGTCTCTTACCCTCCACCGAAAGGTGCCAATCAGCTATGTATATATCTGACAGGTAAGTTGATTGTATGAAAATGATATTGTTATGTTACAATAAAGTTTCATACATACTTACCTGGCAGATATATACAATTAAAGGCCCACCCAGCCTCCCCGCAGGAGACAGGTGGAAGAGAGAAAATATGATAGAAAACGGGGATGGTTCCTAGTCCTGCCACCCAGGGCAGGCCGGTAGATCACCTGACCTACCTGTAGCGAGTGGCGCAAAATTTGAATTTCTGTCGGGGACGACGGAGTCTTAGCTATGTATATATCTGCCAGGTAAGTATGTATGAAACTTTATTGTAACATAACAATATCATTTTTCCTAACTATACAAACCTGAGGTCCTTTTACACATAGTCCCACCTCATGCCACCCCTCACTCTGCAGTTTTTGCTTGGGCCAAAAGCAAAAGTGATTTGTTTACCTCCCAGTCGCGCGCGCGCGCCTGTCGGACAAGCAGTTAACTACCGAACCCCTTGTTCGAAAGCTTACGACCTATCCAGCTGCCGCTAGTACCTTCCTATTGTAAAAGGACCTCAGGTTTGTATAGTTAGGAAAAATGCAATTTTGGACAAATTGTCATATTATTAGTGGCAGAGCTATTGTATAGAATTACCCCGCGTTGGCCACACTTTTCATTACCCTCTGTTTAAATCTTAAAATATGGCCTTAATTTTTAACTTTGGAGAAAATACATACTTTGAAAGGAGAGTAGAGGTCTTGAGCTCCTGCTATCACCACCAAAACTCATGACTGATGACCATCTCCGGTGTCAGGACGTGTTAAAAGTACTTTTTCGGAGGGTGGCCAAAACCGCGGTAGTCGGTGAGTTGGTCAGTCCACTTGGTTGTTTACCCTGACCCCCAGGGGCTAGTGCTAAACACGGCGAAATACATTTGACGCCTCAATCCCTAATTCCTTAGGGTAATGCATCGGTGTGTGGACAGGCAGACACTTTTCCAAAAAATAACTTAAGCACTTCCAGTATTGTGAATTAGATGCCAGTCATAATCCAACCAGCGTGGAAACAACAGATTGAGACCTCTACTTTCCTCTAGAAGTGTTTTCTTTCAAGTCACAAAATAATGCCATAATTTCCAGTTAAACACAAGTTAATGAAAGTCTAGCCATGCGTTGTGCAAACTTACCTCCATGAAACCTCCTTGACGCTTTCAAAATTTTACTTATAACACCTTATGTGTAGAAGATTGATGCCATCTCGGTGTTTGCGTAGTCAATTGTGTCCATAAACTTTCCATTTCCTATGCCAAATCCTCACACCACTTGTACCCATAGACGCTGTGGCACTTTATTCACAACTATCTTAAATGACGAGGTGTATCGGGTCCGGTCAGAAAAACATGTCGATTGTTTGGGAAGAAGTAGAAGAAGAGTGTGGTAGGTAACATTTAAATAATTAGTTAAAGACCAGAATAAGGTTATGAATTGGGTAATTTTTTTTTAGTCCACCCAGCAATTTTTGCATGAAAAAACATTTTTTATGCTAGTTTTCTTATTGTTTTGTTGTGTTCTGATGATGTTATCTTGTACAAAACCCAAGTTTTCCATTGACTACCACCCTAAATATCACAAAGGTAATGGTGGCACCCAGGTGGGAACCTGGGATTTTGGGTGGGGGAAAACGAAAACGAACTATAAAGTGAAAGATAATAAAAAAAAAAAAAAAATAATGGTTTTCCATACAAACATACGAGGGTGAAAGAGCACTTGTGGAGTGACTCGGGACGAGGTAGTTACTATCTTGTGCATCGTTTTTTAAATCCTCCCATTTTCTAAACCACGATTTACAAAAGTGGGTAATACAGAAAATGAGTAAAATAAGAAAAGCAGTCTAACCTAACGCACCCACCTAACTTAACCTAGGGGGAGGTTATCCTTAGTTAGCGGAGGGGCAAAGGCGACCTCCCTCCTTACTGGAAGCCCCCTGCGTCCCCCCTCCCCCTTAAAAAAATTCGTGCCTAAAATGATCTACATTGATAAATTGTCTTACCTTACTGATATCGACCCAACCTAAAAAAGCACGGCTTATCACACTTGGGGCACTTCACATCTCTGGGTAACAGAGCGTGTTCTCATGCAAAGGATAAACTTTCGTCATTATTACGTATAAATTGTGATAGTACCACATCAGTCTTGGTAGGCGCACCTACAACTTTCCCGCACAGAGGCCATTGTTGAACTGAAAATTTTTTTGTGGGGAAGAATCTGTCATCTTTCATAAAAGCCAATCAAGACTTAGTACAAAAATATATGAGAATTGTGACTGGGTAAAATCTATTAGCCAATAATATAATACATGGACATACAAGGCTGTAATTAGAGGACCATGATCAGTAGGTGGAGCTACTGCACATGTATGAGGAAATTGTCACAGTGAGCAATGGGGAGGAGTCAATTTGAAAGGAAATGAAAGTATGAACAAATGAGAGCGACTTTTTGTGACAGTGCAAACATCAACAAAGAACTTAGAAAAAATGCATACATACCATAATTTAATTATTTTTTTCTTCTGTTATTATGCTGTTGTGCAGGTACTACTGTATTTAGAATAGATATCTTGCATTCACATGTTTTACCCCCAAAAAATATAAATTACAACATAGGAGGTGGGTGGACTCTTACCGAAAAATAACCTTAAGTTGCATATATTTATTATGTATTCATGATAATTCATTTGAAAATATTCATTGTTGTAAAAGTAACCAGATTCTTTACACAAATTTCATCTGTTTTGCCGTGATATTGCTACAGTGTTGCCAATTGTTTTTTGCGTTTACCCTCCAAACCAGGGATAAGACTTACAAAAAGCAATGGAAATAAGTGAATTAAGCATAGCAATTATAATATATATATATATATATATATATATATATATATATATATATAGATATATATATATATATATATATATATATATACATACAAATATATATACAAATATATACATATATAAATATATATATATGATATATATATATATATATTATATATATATATATATATATATATATATATTTTGTTCATGAAACTTACCTGTCAGATATATATATAGCTGTATTTTTCCGAATCCGACAGAAAAAATTTAAACACTTACGACACACGCAGTGGGAGTCAGGTGGTTAGTACCCATTCCCGCCGCTGGGAGGCGGGGGGTATCAGGAATCATTCCCATTTTCTATTCATAATTTTTCTGTCGCCGGTGCTGGAAACACCTGTTTGCAGCACCTCCGTCCAGATTTTGGAAACTTACTAGCTACTTGAGTATCCCTTTTGGTTTTTCTTTGGTATCTGAATTGGATCGGTGGCTTGGCACACGTTGACTTTGGTTTGATTTGAATTTGGTATTGATTTTTCTTTGATCAAGATGTCAGGGTCTAGTTCTGCTAGCGCTAGATTTTGTTCCATGTCTGAATGTAGAGGTAGGCTACTGAAAGCTTCAGTAGACCCACATTCTGTTTGTAAAGTTTGCAGGGGGCGGGGGAATGAATGTACGTTTGAAAGTCGTGTAAGGATGTGTGAAAGACTAACAGAGTCGGAATGGAAGGCGTATGAAACCTATCTTAAGAAACTTGAGCGAGATAGGTTAAGGAGGTCTTCCTCCAGGAGTGTTTCAGGTAGGCAAGATTTAAATTATTCTCCTGCTAACCCTCCTTCTGTAGATTATGCTCCTACCCTGTAGTGTTGCCTCCGGCCCCTGAGACAGTGTCGGTAGAAGGTAATACATTATCGCTGATTCTTGAATCGATTCGTAACTTAGAATCAAAAGTGTTAGCTCTGGAGAGCAAAAGTGAAGAGAAGTGCAGTGAAAGTGCCCCTTGTGTAGTGGAGGGTGCGTCAGATCGGCCTCATTCCGCCCTCTAGACCTAGACCTCTGCTTGACTCCAGATTACGGGGAGAGAGCATGTCGAAAGTCGAAGGAGGGTTACGAGGAACCCCCACCGATCTGGCGTGCCTTCGGCAGCTTCTGACGAACATACCCAGACTGCCAAGGAGCGTGCGCGTGCACGTCTTCTCAAGGAGTGCTTTTCTTCTTCTGAAGCTTCCTCCCCGCGCAAGGGGTGGAGCTCTCATACCGCATCACGTCCGCTGAAAAGGACGGCTCGCGTTCGGGACTCTTCACGTCCAAGTTGTTCTCCGGAACTTTGCTCGTCGCCTGATAGTGCGTTTGCTGCTTTTCCTCCGCAGAAGAAGCGTAAGGATTATTCGGAGGCGGAGTCTTCCCTAGATATTTCTTTCGAGCGCTGCAGTCGCTCTAAGGTGCGTGAAGCGGCGGTTCCTGGGAGTAGCAAAAGAAGGCGTCCCCTCGCCACTCTCCTGCTCACAGGATCAGCCCCTCCCCAGCAAAGGAGGCTTCACCTACAAGCAAGATTCTCCAGTCTCTTCAGCAGCAACTTCGAGATGTTTTTCCTTCGAGAGAGACTGTTCCACGTCGCCGTAAGAAAGGATGACAATCTTCCTGTGAAGAGGTCGAGGCGTTCTCCCTCTCCCTCTCCTCGCTCGTCTCTCTCCGTTTGAGTCTCCCTCTAGAGTTCGTTCTGCTCCCCAGCAACTTTCTAGAGGAGGCGAGAAATTCGTTTCTCGCTCTCGTGAAGCGGTTGTTCGCCTGCTACGAAACTTGTGGATAAGAAGCGAGTTTCTTTAGATGCCGAGCGCGCTTACTGTGAAAGTCAAACGCGCTTTAGTGGACGCCGAACGTGACTCGGTGCAAGTTTCCCGAGCGCCAGTGGACGCTCAGCGAGTTTTAGTGGACGCTCGGCGCGCACCAGTGGACGCTCGGCGCGCATCAGTGGACGCTCGCGCGCACCAGTGGACGCTCACGCACAAGTGGACGCCAGGTGTACACCTGCGGCGTTTGAGCGCGCTTCTGTCGGCGCCAGTAGATTGGCTTCGGACGCCAAACGCGCGCCTACGGACGTCAGTTTTCCACTTCCGCAAGCACAAGCGGATGGACGGGAACTCTTCCTGTTCGCCGTTCTTTCTCTTTTGAGAAAGCTCGGGACTCTTCTTTACTTCCTCCGACTTCTCCAGTGTCTGAAAGAGGAAGTTAGTGACGCTTTCATCGAAGTGGTGGACGAAGAACAGCAGTTGGCTCCAGTTTCGACGGACTACAAGGTTTTGACTCGTTTACTTCAGTCAGTCGTTTGGCAGAACACTTTCCAACCTGAAGCTCCACGTACTCCTCCCTCTCAGTTTTCGTCTTCCAAAGCTGCTAAGATCTCGGGCTTTGTGAGAATGAAGAAGTCGCTTTCTACGAAGCAAGCTTTTAGAAAGGTCCATGATTGGATGGAAAAGAGGAAAGCTTCAGGCAAGACTTCTTTCGCTTTACCACCTTCAAGTCTCGGTGGCAAAGCTGGTATGTGGTATGAGACGGGAGAAAACGTCGGAGTTAAGCTTCCAGCCTCAGCCTCAAGGAGACTTTGGTAGCATTGTAGACGCCACCAGAAGATCTTTTTTGTCTTCCTCGAAGGTCTCGTGGACACATAGCGAGTTAGCTTTCACCTTAAAGGCCTCTTCAGGACACTAGAGGTCTTAATTTTTCTTGATTGGTGCTGGGAGTATTGGATGCCAGGTCCAGGAGTTCTGATTCCATCAGTCTGGGGGAGCTGTCCAGTGTATTGTCTTGCATGGACAAGGCCGTCAGGGATGGTTCTGAGGAATTCCGGCTGCTCATTTCAGCACGGGACTGCTTAAGAAAAGAGCACTTTTTTGCAATTTTACTGCAAAGTCGGTCTCACCAGCGCAAAAAGCGGATCTTCTTTTCGCTCCTTTCTCAGAACATCTCTTCCCCAGTCTATGGTAAAGGACATAGCTGCCAGTCTCCAGGAGAAAGCAACTCAAGACCTTCTGGCACAGTCTTCTAGGAAGCCTACTACTTCTTCGTCTTCTGGGTCCTCTGCTTTGAAGAAGTCGAAGCCCTTTCGATCCGCTTCTTCCTCGAAGCCAGCCCCTCGAGGAAGAGGCTCTTTCAGAGGCAAGACTCCCGCTCCTTCCAAGAGCAAGAAGTGAGAGGGAAGTCCTTCAGACACCGGTAGGAGCCAGGCTTCTACATTTCGCGAAAGCTTGGGAAGGAGAGAGGTGCCGACGCTTGGTCTCTGGACATCGTCAAGAAGGGGTACAGAATTCCTTTCCTGATGTTACCCCCGCTGTCTTCGACACCAAAGGATTTGTCTCCGTCGTATCAGGGAGAAAAGCAGAAAGTGCTTCACGATCTACTAGATCAAATGATCGAGAAGCAGGCAGTGGAACAGGTCTTCGACCGGAAGTTCTCCGGGGTTTTACAAACCGTCTGTTTCCATGAGTGCCGAAGCAGTCAGGGGGGTGGCGCCCCGTTCTGGATGTCAGCAGTCTAAATCGCTTCGTTACCAAGCAGAAGTTCAAGATGGAGACACCTCAATCCGTGCTTGCAGCTTTAAGACCGGGGGATTGGATGGTCTCGTTAGACCTTCAGGACGCATACTTTCACGTCCCCATCCATCCCCGATCAAGGAAAATACCTGCGGTTTGTCCTGAAAGGGAAGATTTTCCAATTCAGGGCACTCTGCTTCGGTCTCAGCACGGCGCCGATGGTGTTCACCGTTCGTTATTGAAGAACGTTGCGAGGTGGCTCCATCTTGCGGAAATAAGGATCTCTCTCTACCTAGACGACTGGCTTATTCGAGCCTCATCGCAAGACAGGTGTCTGAAGGACCTTCACACGACTCTGTCGTAGCGAAGTCCCTGGGACTTCTGGTGAATCTCGAGGTCCGCATCTGACTCCTTCTCAATCCTTAGTCTATCTGGGGATTCAGATGGACTCAGTGGCCTTCGGGCTTTTCCGTCCCAGGGGCGACAACTTCAATGCCTGACAAAGTGTCGGCCTTTCTAGGGAAGGAAACATGCTCG
>NC_061100.1:122719343-122721843 GCF_015104395.2 Macrobrachium nipponense | reverse complement strand
ATATATATATATATAAATTATATATATAATATATATAATATATATTATATATATATAATATATATAATATATACATATATATATATATATAATATATATATATATATATATATATATATATATACGTATATAATGTATACACATACATATAAATATAAATATATAGTGGTACCTCAACATACGAAAGGCTCAACTTACGAAAAACTCGAGGTACGAAAGCAAATACCAAAATTTTTACAGCTCTACATACGAAAAGTTTTCAAGATACGAAAGGTTGTTGCTGTAAAGTCCAGAGATTCGCTCGGACCAGCGAGAACAATTTTAAAACTCCTGCACCGCCAACTGAGTAAACTCGCAACCATCCTCCCGCTCTCCCATTGGTTCCTGATGCTAATCACCCCATAAGATCCTGCTCTCCTATTGGTCAGCATCTACCCCTTGTGCTTTAAGTATTCTATTGGTAAAAGGATGCTGTAAATTGAAAAATTTATTCTGCAATACATTTAATAAAAAAAAACATAGGTAAAGGTTAGAATAAAGAATAGAAAGAATGGGTTTTATACTGTTTTGGTAGTTTTAGTAGTTGAAGAGAGATAATGAAAATTTGTTGGCTTATGTTGTAAAGTTGCGTGGTAAAGTGATTGCTTGGCGATCGTTTGATACTCGTAAGTGCTGGATGTAAACAGAAGTTTGGAAGCTTTTTTTTGTTTGTTTATTATAGTTAATGGTTACTTAATAATTATTTGAAATTAGTACATGCAATACATTTAATAAAAAAATTGTGAATTATATATCATAAAATATAGAATAAATCTGAATGCCAACAAATACATATTTTTTTAGAATTCTTCTGTTTTAATATTACGTTACGTAATGTATGTTTCATTATAGCTGTCAGTAACTCGGTATCTCCATTAGGTAAAGATAGAATAAAGAATAGAAATGAATGGTTATTATACTGTTTGGTAGTTTCATTAGTTGAAGAGAGATACTAATGAAAATTTATGGCTTACTGTTGTGATGGTAATTGCTTCCTAGCAAAGAAAGATAAAGGAAAGAACGCATTTTCGAGAAGTTCGGTAGCAAGGAGGCGTTAGTGCATGCATTGTGTTGGAGGTGCCTGTTATCATGATGGTTCTAGAGTCGGCAGGAGTGTTGTGGAACTCGTCGGGACGTGAGAAACGCCGCGATTTCTGATGCAATACCTCGTCTAGATTCATCGTAGAAGTTCTAGGAATCCCTGGAGTCTGTGACGCTCGCCGTAGGCTCCGCCCCCAGAGTGCCGTATGCTGTATAAATACCACGAACGAACTTTGGAGAGCAGTGATCGTAAGAGAGAGAGAGCGTTAAAGAGAGACTCCAGTTAGTCACAGAGAGATATCCTCAGTAAGAGCCACAGATCAGATTATCAGTGAGAGATCAGCAGCAGCAGAGATCATCTGTGAGATACGAGAAAAAGGAACCAATGAAGGACCAGAAGAGTTGTTCGAGAGTTGGTTGGATATTGGTCTAGTCGTCTTCAGGAGTGGACGAATTATCTCGTGTTATCTCGATGTCGAGCAGACTTCAGAGAAGAAAAGGTCCTGCTAGAGGTTTTGGGTAGTTCCTGCCTTTCAAGTAGATTAGTTTCTGCAATACAGAGTCAAGAGGGCGTCTGCAATTGCCGCTCTACTTTTGGAGAAGCCATCGCTTTGAATTACCAAATTGACTAGCAAGTATTTGAATTGCCTCTCTGTTCCCCTAGTTCATGCAGTGTAAGATTCTGTCTTTTCATGTAAATAGGAGATACCATTCTGCATATACCTTTGTTAGTAAGCTTGTAAATAAACCTTTGCTGTGTTAGTGTTTCTTTCTATATTCGTATCCCCAGTTTCAACTGTTGGTGTTGAAATATTTTTTTTTATTATTATTTCATATCGAATCTGAAGCGAACCTCTCTCAGAGGCCGTAACATTGTGTCGACCTTTGCCCAGGAAATTTTGACACCGTAACATTGTGGCGACCTTGCCTATGCTATCAACACTTTAACAGTTTGAAACAGGGAGGATATAGAAAAAATCAGAATAAGTGAGATGGTGAAAGAGTTTATTGAGTCGGGTAAGCCACTAGGTCTAGAGGGGAATGATCTCTGTGAGTATGTTGAGAAGAAAGAAAGGGAAAAGTATGAGAGACATGAAAGAGCGGCTGAGAGAGAAGTAATGTAAATGCATCAAGAGAGAAGCAATGAAGATGCAGCAAGAGAGAGAAGCAATGAGAATGCAGCAAGAGAGAGAGAGAGATGGTTGGTAATGCAGCAGGAAGAGAGAGAAAGAGCGTATGCATGAGCAGGAAGAAAGAGAAAAGGTACGTATGCATGAGCAGGAGGAGAGAGAGAAAGAGCGTATGCATGAATTGGAAATTGCTCGGTTAAGGGACAGTACTTGTAGCAGTTGGTCAGGGGAGAACGAAAAAAGAGCCGATACGTTAGGTATGAGTACAGTGCTGAAATTAGTACCAAAGT
>NC_061100.1:122709343-122716843 GCF_015104395.2 Macrobrachium nipponense | reverse complement strand
AATTACAAACAAATTATTTCAGCTATACAATCCCCAAAAATTTTTTAAAAAGTCAAAATAGTAATGTAAACTTAAATTAAAAGTGATAGCAAAAAAGTCCAATTTTGTTGTCATAAACAATTTACTAACCCATCGTCTGCTCGACTCGTGGATTCTGGCTGCCAGACGTACAAAATTATTCCTGTCGTGAACAAGGTCAAATATTTTGAATTGAATTTGGTGTGAATTAAGAACGAAATGTGTAAAATTACAATCTAATAAGCACTGTTGAGTTTCATTTGTGATGGCAGTAAGGATAAAGCCACCGATGACAAGGTAAAATGCATTTCAGGTCAAAACATGATCACGGGAATAAGATGTCTCATACTTTCACTTAGATAGGCAACTAAATGTTGCTTTATTGTGCTGATTACAATTGCAGTATTGAGTAAAACCAATAAACGTTTCATAGATCTGCAAATAATTGTTCAAATGAGTGCTGGGAATGCTGGGAAGGACGTGTCCGCCAGTGTATGCCTGTTGTCTGCGAGACTATACCATGCCATATTGGATTAAGAAACTGCCTTGGAAACATATTTTATGAAGACCTCACATGCTTATTATAGTTCGTATGGTGGTTTCATATATCTCATTTTGTTGACGAAACTTCAATCTTTTGAATAGTATGCTTAAATATTGAATTGTATTTTTGTTTCACCAATTAAATATCAAGTGAAAAGGGGCTCATTAGTCCGTGCTAGTGCCCGCAGAGCAATGCATTACCCTTTAAAGTGGCTGTCGTTATTCACAGGAACGGTTCTTGTAGTCCATGCGAGTTATTGCCTTGAATTACCCTTTAGACTATAGACTTTGGTGGCGTCCATGCCCCCAGAATACCAAAGTCAGGCCTTCTTCTAAATACCCTAATGCCCTCCTTGTGATTAGCCAGCTTTCTGAAGGGAAATGACTTTACACTAGGCTACTTAGGGGAAACAACAGAGTGGACTACCTGGGCCAGTCTTGCCCGCTCGTTGACCCACCTTCCAGAAAAAGTACTTGTTCCTACACCATATACAAACCTTCCGTCCTTTACTAAGGATAGATTGCAGCTAAGCTGAAATTACCAGCCGATACATTCTTTTATACAGTGTTAGTTAACTACTGGGCCGGTAGTTACCTGCTCAGCGGCAGGGAAGCACGGCCTCCCTACCGAACGAGGCCACAAGCGGACCCCTTCTCCTTCAAATGACCTTCCAGCCCCCATTCCTATTCCTCTTGGGAAGTTGGGATAGCAGTTAAGGGGGGGTTTACCATCCCCAAGCTGCCACGAGTGCTCAAAGCCAGGCGAAAGGCACGTTGGAGGCAAGTGCATTCCGTGACTCCTCCTTACAAGTCTAGGCCTCCAACCTCTTGAGGTTCTTGATCTCCAAGGCTCATTCCCTTGTGGAAAATTATCATAGCTCGCCCATTGAATTCGAACCCAGCCGAGCTCCTCCTGACAGGGCTCCCACAGTGCTTGCGGAGAGGGGTCCTTCTCCCCTCTCTCCTCCAGCTTCACTAGACACAGACAGGCGCCCTCCAACTCCACCTTCCCCCTTCTCGTAAGGGGCTGTCCAACGGGGGTATGAGGACCTTTGGAAGGCAGCGAAGAATCGCCCTCACGATTCTGAGCCTCCAGGGGCTCCTGTGGCTCTGAGGGCCTTGGCTCCCTTCTGCTGCCCCTCATGAGCAACCAGAGACTTTGCCTTCTTCTTCAATACTGGACCCCTCTCATTCACGCCCGGTCAGTCCAGAGGGAGGATGATCTTCCTGATGCAACGGACGATTCAGCTGGCTATCTTCTGGAACCAGCTGCTCCAGCTGTTCCGGAAGATGCGACAGCTGAAACCACCTTCTGCGAGATCATTGGTCTCATCTGAAGGTGAACAGCCTAGGAGTAGCTCCAACTACTTCTCTGAAAGGCTGTATGTCAGCAGTTGACCTTCTTTTATGCCCTCCTTGGGGTGCTCTGTCCCTGTTTGAGCTGCCCTTGTCATCCCTGACATGGGAGGCTCTGACCAAGGTCAATAGGCAGGTTTCAGCGAGGAAGGACTAGCTGCAGGCATCTCGGTCCTCTAAGCTACTCCCGTCTGCTTTTCAGAAGCAGAGGAAGTGCTAAGTGGCCCAAGAGGCTGAGCCTTCACCCTTGCTCATAAACCCTACAATCACGTCATTGACACCTGAACTTTCGCTCCAGACACTTCAGCATCAGACCTCGACACTCTCTTCCCAGGAGGTGTCGTAGCTCAAACTGCGATGGCAGCATTGCAAGCAGCTTCATGGCGGACTTTTAGGGTGGCACAGTGGGCTTTCATGCCACTTCTAAGACTCCACAGCAGCCTGACAAGCAAGTGGACATGGCCTGTCAGCTCCATGACCTTGTTTTGTCAGGAGGTAAGGCAATGGTGTTCTTAGTCTACCAAATTGCCAACCTTTCGGCCAACCTAGTAGTGAAGTGCAGGACACCGTCTCATCCAGGCTTGATCAAGCTGTGAACCCTCAGGATGTGACAGACCTGAGGAATGCCTCGCTTTGGGGATCCACCCTTTTTCCATCTTCAGATGTAAACGAGGTGGTCGGAAACTTCAGGAGAGCGAACCAGGATTCTTTGCTGCACTGTGCAGCATCCTTCCATCAGCCCCAACCTCTTCCTGCTTCTGCTTGACGTTGCCCTGGCTTTCCATGTAGGAGGTCTTCTCACCCTCCTGCCACGGCTGATCCGTGTCCCACTACCTCCACCCCTCGGTGGCCAAGAGGTCAGCAGCTCTTTTCAACCAGAGGTGGTCGAGGGCGAGGCAAACGTGGCAGCGGAAGAGAGTCTGCCGCGACCAGTGAGGAGGGCACTCCCCTCACTCAGCCACATAATGTGGGGGCGGGGATGCCTGCAAGCCAGATGGACTAGGTGGCAGTACCTTGAGGTGGAGGATTGCCCGCTGACCGTCCTCCGCCACGGGTATCGCGTGCCGTTCATCAACTCTCCCTCCTCTGATTCAACCCCCGAAGACGTCATCTTCCTATTGTCAGGGATCGATGAAGGATCTCGCCCTTCAGGAGGAAGTACAGGACATGCTGGGGAAGGATGCTCCTGAGGAGGTCTTTGATGAGTCCCTAGGCTTCTTCAGGCGACACTTGTAAAGAAGGTGTCTGGAGGCTGGAGACCGGTCATCGACATCTCGGCCCTGAACGAGTTTGTTCAGCAAACCCTGTTCAGGATGGAGACCCCCAGCATGGTCAGATAGGGCATTCGTCCCTCTGGACTACATGGTGATGATCGACCTAAAAGATGCATACTTCCAGATCACAATTCATCTGTTGTCCAGGAAGCATCTTCGTCTTGTTGTAGTGGACAGTGTTCCAATTCAAGGTCCTGTGTTTTGGTCTCTACAACAGCTCCGCAGGTCTTCACTTGGGTGTTCACCCTAGTGTCGACATGGGCTCATCACCAGGGCATTAGTCTATTGCGTTACTTAGACGATTGGCTAATACTGGCGCCCTGGGTGGAACTTCTTAGTCTCCACCAAGACAGGGTTCTGGTGTTTTGTCTTGATCTGGGGATCATGGTGAACTGCAAGAAGTCCTCTCTGGAGCCTTCTCAACAACTGGTGTATCTTCCGGATACACCAGTGCTCTGCCCTTTCTTCAACAGTCCCAGCTGCCAGCACATCAGTGGCAACAGTTGCTGGAACATCTGGCCTCACTGGAACGCCTCTTTCCAAACAGTCAGATGCACCTTTGATCTTTTCAGTGGGGTCTGAAGAATCGTTGGTCGCAAGTTGGGATTCTCCAGTGAAGGAGAATGTTGCGAACCTGTTGCGAACCTGTTGCGGGGTTCCCCTCTCCAGTCTCGTCCACCCGATCTGCTTCTGTTCGTGGACGCATCGAAGGAAGGATGGGTTGCGCACCCACTGCAACACCTTGCTTCGAGCCTAAGGTCCAACCAGGAATGTCAAGATCATATCAACGTGCTGGAACTTCGAGCTGCCTTCCTGGCACTCCAGCACTTCAGCTCTCTTCTGACAGGTCACTTGGTGGCGCTGATGAGCGACAACACCACCGTAGTGGCATACGTGAACCGTCAAGGTGGTAGGTACTGTGTCTCTGCAGCTATGCCAACTAACAGTGCAGATTCACGAATGGGCAGCTCTCAACTTGGTAGGGTTGACAGCTCAGTTCATTCCAGGCAAACGGAACATTGTGGCAGACAATATGAGCAGGAGGACACAGATCGTTGGCTGTGAATGGTCTTTGGCTCCTCGGATAGTGAAAAAAGTCTTGACTTTGTCGGGTTCTCCGACGATAGACCTGTTCGCTACCCCTCTAATTCAGAAGCTGCCGATTTACTGCTCTCCAGTTCCAGATCCGGCGGCAGCATTCGAGGACACATTGCAGCACCCTGGGACAGCCTCGACATCTATGCTTTTCCGCATTTTGCCTGATCAGGCAGGTGTTGAATCGTGTGTGATCCACACCTTCCCTGTCCATGATGCTAGTAGCGCCGAAATATCCCCATGTAGAAGGTGCCCGGACCTTTTACTTCTGCAGGTAGAGACTCCGAGAGTGCTTCCGCCACTCCATGACCTCCTATGCCAACCACATGTGAGGATCTTCCACATCGTCGTGAGCTGCTTACATCTTCACACGTGGAGGTTATCCAGCAGCTCCTCACAGCGAAAGGCTTTTCGTGAGAGGCTGGGATAGCAATGTCAGGATACCTCAGGAAGTCCTCAATGTCTTATCTATCAAACTAAGAGCCATCTTCTGTGGTTAGTGTCGCCGGAGAGAGAAGCTTCTATTGGTCTCGGCGGTAAAAGGCAATTGCTTGGCCTTGAGCCACATCCTCAGACTGAAGGGAATCAATCTCTCTTCCTCGGAGGAACTTATACAGGCAGCCCTCAGTTAGCGGCAGGGGTTCCGTTCCTGGCCGCCGATGCTAAGTGATTTTCGACGCTAAGCTATTTTAAAGCTTATGGCCACCGCACACCTTTCGAAATTCTAGACCAGTCAAATGGCGCCATAATTCCACAATGGCACAATAAGTAAAATTATATTTATGCAGTATAGTACTATAGAATTTACTGTACAGTAATACTGTATAGTACATTGTAGTACAGTGGAACCTCGACATATGAAAATCCCAACTTATGAAAAATTCAAGTTACGAAGCAAATATGAAGATTTTTTTGCCTCTGCATACAAAAATAATTCAGGTTACGAAAGGTTGTTGCTGGCCCGGACCACCGAGAACAATTTTAAAACTCGCACGACGCCAACTGAGTAGACTCGCCACCATCCTCCCGCTCTCCCATTGGTTCCTGATGCTAGTCACCGCCGTAAGATCCTGCTCTCCTATTGGTCAGCATCTCTCTCATCGTGCATCTACGTAAAGGCGTTCTTCGGTCACTCCGTAGCAGCATCGTTATCGTAAGCACGCAGAATTCATTCGTTCATATATGATTTCATTTATTAACGTAAATTCGTGTTAGTGATTTCGCTTTGTACTTTTATCATGTTGTGTGAGAACTTGATTAGTAACTTAATTACGTACGTTTAGTCATGGGTCCCAAGAAAGTTGCTGAAGTTCACGGAAAGAAGGGGATGCTTTCTATGGAGACAAAAATGGAGATTATCAAGAAGTATGAGGCTGGCCTGTGGTTGAGTGTGATTGCTAAGGAATATGGCCGAAATCCGTTGAAGATAGGCATCTTTCTTAAGCAGAAGGAAGCCATCAAAGCAGCTACACCTTCCAAGGGTGAGACTATCTTGTTCAACAAGAGGAGCCACGTGCATGATAAGATGGAGAGGGTGCTTCTTCTATGGATTGAGGATAAAGAAATCGCTGGTGATACAATAACCAAGACGGCAATCTGCCAGAAGGCCAGGGCTATTTTTGCTGATCTGATTGCCCAGGCCAAAGGCTTCTTGAGGGTGGTTTCATAAATTCTGTAAACGGACTGGCATCCGTTCGGTGGTGAAGAAATTGAAATTTTCTAAAAAATGTAAAGTATAAAAAAGTAAAAAAATGTAATAATAAAAAAAGATAAAAAAAAGAAATTTAATTTAAAGTTTTTAGTAAAGTTAACCCTTAAACACCTTGGCGGTATTTCAGAAATAGTCTCCAGTATGCCGGCGGGGTTCGGGAGTGAGCGCCGAAGCGTAAAAAAAAAAAAAGTTTCTTTCAAAAAATCACAGCACTCTTAGTTTTCAAGATTAAGAGTTCATTTTGGCTCCTTTTTTTAGTCATTGCCAGAGGTTTAGTATGCAACCATCAGAAATGAAAAAAATATCATCATCATATATAAATATTGGAATATATGACAGCACGAAAAAAATTTCATATATAATTGTATACAAATCGCGCTGTGAGCAAAACTTTAGAGCTAACGAGTTAATTTTTTTTCGTTGTATTGTACACTAAATTGCGATGATTTTGGTATATAACACATTGTAAAACGATCAAATCAACACAAAGAAAATATTTTCACAAAATGATGCATTAATTCGTAACGCGCGGACGTAAAAAATGGTTTTTTTCAAAAATTCACCATAAATCTAAATATTGTCCTAGAGACTTCCAATTTCTTTCAAAATGAAGATAAATGATTGAATATTACTAGACTGTAAGAGTTTTAGCTTACAATGGCGTTTTTCGACCATTTCGGTCGAGTCAAGTCAAAGTTGACCAAACGTCAAATTTTTTCTATTTATCGTGATTTATATGCAAATATTTCAAAAATGATAAAAGCTACGACCATGAAATATTTTTTCTTGTATTATACATACAATTGCGCACATTTTCATATATAAAACTCTATGTAACGGCTAATATGAAATGGAGCAAATATTACGAGAATTTGACGTAAGCATTTCGGAGATTTGCGGCGGAGAATCCGCGCGCGGAGGGAAGGAATAAGTTTTTTTTCAAATATTCACCATAAATCGAAATATTGTGCTAGAGACCTCCAATTTGTTTCAAAATGAATATAAATGATTGAATATTACTAGACTATAAGAGTTTTAGCTTACAATTGCGTTTTTCGACCTTTTCATTCGAGTTAAAGTTGACTGAACGTAGATTTTTTTCAATTTATCGTGATTTATATGCAAATATTTCGAAAATAATAAAAGCTACGACCATGAATTATTTTCTTTTGTATTCTACATATTATTGTGCACATTTTTCATATATATACAACTCTATATAACGGCTAATATGAAACGATGCAAATATTACGACAATGTGAAATAAGCATTTCGGAGATTTGCGGCAGAAAATCCGCGCACGGAGGGAAAGAAAAAGTTTTTTCAAAATTTCACCATAAATCGAAATATTGTGCTAGAGGTTTCCAATTTGTTTCAAATTGAAGATAAATGAATGAATATTACTAGACTGTAAGAGTTTTAGCTTACAATTGCGTTTTTCAACCATTTCGGTCGAGTCAAAGTTCACCGAACGTCGATTTTTTTCTATTTATCGTGATTTAT
>NC_061100.1:122694343-122704343 GCF_015104395.2 Macrobrachium nipponense | reverse complement strand
CCAAGGGATCCCCTTTAAGGTGTTGCTAGTGCTGGACAATGCCCCTGGGACACCCTGCCCAGCTGGGAGACTTCAACCCAACCCTAATGTCAAGGTGGTTTACCTTCCACCTAATACCACGGCCCTTTTACAGCCTATGGAACCGAAGGAGGTGATTGCTTTGCTTCGTTCAAGGCCTACTACCTACGAGGACAATTGCTATGGCTTTACAGGCAACTGAAACCAAGAAGGACTTGACTCTGAAGGACTTTTGGAAATCCTACAACATCCTTGATGCTGTAAAGAACATGCTAATTCCTGGGAGGAGGTTAAGCAAACAAACATGAATGGTGTCTGGAAGAAAATTTGTCCTCAATTTGTGAATGATTTCCATGGGTTTGAGGACACAGTTCAGCTAGTTGTCAAGAACGTTGTTGCCCTGAGTAAGGAAATCAATTTGGAGATGGAGGTTGATGATGTTACAGAGCTGCTGGAGTCTCATGGCGAGGAGTTATCTGCTGAGGACCTGATACAACTGGAGAAGCAGATGATAGAGGAAGAAGAAGAAGCACCCACCCCAGAGCCTAAGGCTTTCACAAGGCAGGACTTGACAAGAGGTTTTGCAGAGTTGCAGCAAGCGTTGTCAACTTTTGAGGCTCAGGATCCCAACTTCGACAGGTTCACTAGGGTTTCCAGAGGCGTCATGGATTTGATGCAGTGTTACAAGGAGATCTTGGATGAAAAGAGGTCGCGCTCTGTTCAGACTAACCTGGAGCAGTATTTTAAGAAGGTAGAGAGGCCTGCAGGAGATCCTGTACCCTTTACCTCGGCTCGTAGTAGCCATCTTGCTTGGTGAGACGTACCCGCGTGAAGTCACAATAATCAACAGATATCACAAGTTTAACATACGACTAGAATTTGAGAAATATCTAGAAGTGTTCGTGAACTATCGGTGATAAGATTAGTGTGAAAATAGTAGGATAAAGCGTCTTCTAAGTTAGTTTATCAAGTGTAATACTATAAAATCAGAACAAGATGGCAGTAAGTTCCAACTGCGGGAAAAGGTGGCGTAATTTGGCGTGTTTAGCAGATTCGCAATACGATGAGGTAGCAGGAAGGGAACTGGCATTTCTCATCTATGAAATCAGCAACAGTCCTAACCAAAAAGAATACAAAATCATTCATAGCTATATTAGAAGGATATAATCCCTTCAAACTGGAACAAATCTAATGAAAACATCTTGAAAATAATTGAAGAAGTTCCAAATAAAATCCAAGTGGTCAAGAGACTCATAAGAAAATATACATAAACCAACATATTCCGACAAAGAAAATGAATAAGGTGAATCTTGTGAATATACTAATTGATGCATTAGGAAAAAGAATGCCAAAAGCATGCAAACTGGTGTAAGGTTGGTATAGCATAGTCAATCCACAAAACCTAATCAGAAAATGTGCTGCATGCAACATTCCGACCCATCCACAGTGTACTGAGGTAATACAAGATTTGAGAAAAGATTACAAGAATTTTTTTGTTCAAACAATGGTCTATCATGGGATAGACAATGTTAGTTAAATCAAGATTGCAATGTAACAAATAGTTGAGGATGAAGAAGAAGAGGAAGAGGAAAAGAAAGAGAAAAAGAAGAAGAGGAAAACGGAAGAAAAGTAAACAAAAATGAAATGACAGAAAAAAATAAGGAAAACAAAGAACAAGATAAAGTATGGATGCAGAGATACTCATTGATACTACATATGAGGCAATAAAGCAGCATACCTACGAGAAATAAATTACGATATGACAACAGAAAAGCAAATCCCGAAGAGGCTCTACCCAGATCTATACAATGACGGGAAAGAGGAAAAAAATAGACAAGAAAGACAAAATCTGCAACCTTTTGAAAAGAGGGAATTGCAGATTGGGAAGATGTTACTAAAAACATCATAAGATATGTCGAAACTATGAAATATATGGTAAATGTGCATACTTAGATGGATATGGGGATGATTGCAGAGATCTGCATCCAAAAATATGAAAAAATAAAAACCTAAAAGAAGGAAAAGGATGTTAAGTTCGACACAAAAAATGCAAATATATGCACCCTGTACACCATGAATCATAATCAAATAAATAACCAACCAAGTAATAAAATCCAAAATAAGAAAGAAACAAATCGAAAGAGAAGAAATGCAAGATATCAGGTAAAAGAGAAAAGCAAACCACCAATGAGATATGCAGAGGTGTCAGCAAAAAATTTCAAAGCATCAGCTCCGAAATTCTACTCAAGAGATAATAACTGTATTTATTATGCAAGAGGATATTGCAGAAACGGAGAAAATTGCAGATTCAGACACAAAATTAATAATTATGATGAAGGAAGATCAAATATTATGGAAAAGTTGGATTTTTTAATGTCAGAATTTCTGGAAATGAAAAAAAGAACAACATACCAGAACAGGAAAGAGACATGGGAAAAATCCTATTACTATCAGTATTAAATGAAGGCGGGAAAACACGCAAACCATCATAGTGATGAATGCGCAGGGTTTAGTTACGAGTAACTCAAAAAGAAAAATAGAGTACTTAGAAGAACTAACCCAAAATGAAAAGAAAATAGATATAATGATATAAGTGAAACCTGGTATTCCCAAGAGACTGGGAATGATGATCAAATAAAAGGGTTCCAAACTTATAGATCAGATAGAAAAAATAGGAATCAAGGGGGAACCGCAATATATGGGAAAGACAAAAAACAAGGAAAAATATATGAGAAATATAGTAACTCAGAATGTGAACTAATAGCGGTAGAATTTGAATCTGAAAAATTGATGAACATAGTAATATAGACCTCCTAATACTAAAGAGTTTGACTTAATAATTGAAAAATTGGATGATATATGTAGAAATCACAAAGGACTGGACTATTCTCCTATCTGGTTGACTTCAACTTTCCGTTTGTAGAATTGGAAAGAACGAATAGGAGATTGTGGTTGTACTTATACATATAAAAAAGAGAGTAATAGTAGTGCAGAAGATAAGAGGCAATTTGAAAAGCTATTAGAATATGCTACTAGAATACAACATTCAACAAATAAATCACCTGCCAACAAGAAAGGAAAATACTTTAGACCTAGTATTTGTGAACGAGATGAATTATGTTAAAGAAATAATAGTTTATAATGCGAGTATTTCAGACCATAATGTCATAGAATTAACAGTTCATTCCAAAGCAAGTGAAAATAGAGATAAGCAAGAAATGAAAAAGTGGGAAGGATATGGAAAATACAACTTCTACAGTAAAATATAAAATGGTCAGAAATTAATGAAGAATTAAACAAAGATTGGGATAACATTTTCGTAAGTGATGACATAAGGGTAAATACGGAGATATTATATAAAATATTGGAGATAATAGTGGAAAAATATTAACCGAAGAAGAAAAGTAAAAACATCATCATGCATACCAAGAGACAGAAGGATCTTGTTCCAGAAAATCAGAAAGTGGAAAAAAGGTCTTGCAAAAGAAAAAAATGCATGGAAAGTTATAGAACTAAAAAGTAAGATAGAAAATGCAGAACAAAAGATTATACAATCAAAAGAAAATGAAAAACGGGACTTGGAAGAAAAAAACCCTATTAAATATCAAGCAAAACCCCAAACTATTATACTCATATGCGAAGAGATGAATAAAAGAAGAATAGAAATAGGCCCTCTGAGAATTGAAGGAGATTAACGAATGAAAAAAAGGAAATTTGCAAACATACTGGCAGAACGATATAAGAGAGAATTCACCCCTAGAATAGATAATGAAGATAATGATATAGAAGTAAGGGATGAAAATAGTGAATATTTAGCTGACATAGATATTAATGAAGCTGATATTGTGCAGGCTATTAATGAAATTAAAAATGGAGCTGCTGCAGGGCCTGATGGAATTCCTGCTATTTTGTTAAAGAAAGTAGTTCATTCTATCGCAAAGCCACTTGCAATATTATTAAGACAAAGTGTAGATACAGGCAAGATATATGATGAGCACAAATTAGCATATCTTACCCCTACTTTCAAAAGTGGATCAAGACTAGAGGCAAGTAATTATAGGCCTGTGAGTCTAACATCACATATATGAAAGTGTATGAAAGGGTAATGAAGAAAAAATATTATGAAAACATTTAATAAAAAATAATTTGTTTAATAAAGGACAACTGGTGGTTCGTACCCGGAAAAAGTACACAAACCCAACTGTTAGTCCACCGTGAAAACATATTCAAAAATATGAAAAGCGGAAATGAAACAGATGTGGTTTATTTAGACTTTGCAAAAGCTTTTGATAAAGTAGACCATAATATATTGGCGAAGAAAATTAGAAAACACAATATCGTGGATAAAGTAGGAAGATGGTTAAAAGAATTTTTACACACAGAAAACAGATAGTTATTGCAAACGACGAGAAATCGGATGAAGCCAAGGTAATATCCGGTGTGCCGCAAGGTACGGTGTTAGCTGCAATACTGTTTGTTATTATGATTGGAAGACATAGACAATAATGTTTAAGGATTCGGTAGTGAGTAGTTTTCGCAGATGACAAGAATAAGTAGAGAAATTACTTGTGATGAAGATAGGAACGCTCTACAAAGAGACCTTAACAAAGTATATGATGGGCAGAGGTAAATAGGATGGTATTTAACTCTGATAAATTTGAATCAATAAATTATGGAGACAGAGAAAGAAAGCTATATGCATATAAGGGACCTAATAATGAGACATCACAAATAAGGAAGCAGTTAAAGACCTTGGTGTGATGATGAATAGGAACATGTTATGCAATGATCAAATAGCAACTCTGTTGGCAAAATGTAAAGCAAAAATGGGAATGTTGTTACGGCACTTCAAAACAGAAAAGCTGAACACATGATTATGCTTTATAAAACATATGTTCGTAGTCCACTTGAATATTGCAATATGATATGGTACCCACACTATCAAAAGGATATTGCACAAATAGAGAGTGTACAAAAGGTCCTTTACAGCTAGAATAGAAGAAGTTAAGGACCTAGACTACTGGGAAAGACTACAATCTTAAAATTATATAGTCTAGAAAGGAGAAGAGAAAACGCTACATGATAATTCAGGCATGGAAACAGATAGAAGGAATAGCAGAAAATATCATGGAACTAAAAATATCGGAAAGAGCAAGCAGAGGTAGATTAATAGTGCCCAAAACTATACCAGGAAAAATAAGGAAAGCACACAGGACATTAATCCACTACGCACCAGCATACGAATTAATGCAAGCGTCTATTCAATGCGTTGCCAGCATCTGAGGAATATATCAGGAGTGAGCGTAGATGTGTTTAAGAATAAGCTCGACAAATATCTAAACTGCATCCCAGACCATCCAAGATTGGAAGATGCAAAATATACCGGAAGATGTACTAGCAACTCTCTGGAGACATTAGAGGTGCCTCACACTGAGGGACCTGGGGCAACCCGAACAAGATGTAAGGTCTGTAAGGTAAGGTCTGCCTCTGCTAATCCAGACTCGCCTGCCACCAACAATCCCTCAGCACCTTCTGAATGTTCTGCTAACCCAGACTCACCTGCCCCAGTATCTCCAGCACCTTCTGTAGGTTCTGCCTCACCTAAAGACTCACCTGCCCCCAGCATCTCCAGTATGTTCTGGCCTCACCTCAAGAATCACCCTGCCTCAGCATCTCCAGTAGTATGTTCTGCCTCACCTCAAGAATCACCTGCCTCAGCATCTCCAGCATCTTCTGGAGGTTCTTTTTCTCTTCACTAACCTCCCCCAGGTCTCTCCAGCACCGCAGCTTCCTCTCCAGTGTGCAAGCCAATCAAATTAATAAAGGTAAGGAATTGTTCTCGTTGTTATTGATAGGTATTACATTAAATCATTTGTGGGTTTATTTTTTAATGTTCCGACTTATGCTGAAAATCGTGTTACAACGCATCTTAAGAACGGATCAACGTCGTAACTCGAAGACCCCCTGTATATATATATATATATGATATATATATATATATATATATATATATATATATATATATATATATATATATATATATATATTAATAAACATTACCTAATATAATTTATCTAGCCCTAAATCCCAAAAACCGCACCAAAATTTACCACATTGGCAACCCTGTTACCTCCTATTCTGTCCGCCAGTTGGCAACACTGTCGTTGACAGATACGAAAACCTTCCCTCAAATCAGTTGTTAACGAGCGCCCGTGTTGTTTACATCACGGCCGCTCTTTATAAATTTCCTTAAACATTTTTGTCCCTTTAAAGCTTTCATTATTTGTTAAATGAGACTTTATAGAATTACCACTCACGCATTACATCACGAAATAGTGAATTAACTTTGATTTCTGTTGTGGTTCTTATCTTAAATTACGAACTTTTGCGCGACCCGGAACTACTGACCTGTCAATTCTACAATGGATTACCAAGAAATTACGATACTTCCTTCGTGCCAGCCAAATCAGGAACTGCCCGTTTTGTGGGACAACGGCTTGAGTAGACAGGGGTGATGAACCCCATGACATTTGTAGCTTGACTTGACATTCTCGGTTGTGACTGTATGTAAGCCCTGGTCTGACGAGGATATGACTGCTTATATGAAACGCCAAACTTGCAGCGTAAAAGATCGGTTAAGGAGAAAAAGAAATCGATTGCTAGAACTGTATCTAACGAATTCTTTGACTTGGGCGCTCATGGTTCTGGCTCTTCGGTTTTTCGGTATCGTACGACTCCGATTCCTAATTAATTGATGCTTTGCCCCCTGTACAACCGGTAATTAGTGAAGTTATTTTCTGATGTGGATTCAAAGATTTTGGCAATGGAAACTACCTGGAAACAGAATTTTAAGAAATTACAGCTTAGTCTAGATAGAGATATTTCAGCTAAGTTTAACAATCTGTCAGAGAATTTTCAAGAAGCCTTTACTAAAGAATGTCTAACACACTTTTAGATTCATTTTCAGCTCCTCATCAAGGTTACCTGGTCGACTAGCACCATGGGGTCAACCGTGCGACAGATACCCCGGCATTGTGAACCCCCCCTACCCACAGGTCGTGGCGAAGGCCTAGGGGGGATCCGGTCTCCGGGCAGGTGCCTAACGAATCTTTACCCAACGTGTCCCCTTTTAGTCCCGTAACAGTGCCAAAGGGCGCTTATTTAGGAGAAATGGGGGGAGGTGATATTAGCGTCAGACCTAAGATAGCTAGTCGTCAGGATTTTACTTCAGGGGAAGTTTCTAAGTTAGGATCTGACGATGATGATGATGATGATGACTCGGATTCGTGTGATATTGATGTTTCTCGAATGGATGTCATGATGTAGAATTCAAGAAACTTTTTATTTAATTTGAGTTTTCTTCCTCAGGCGAGGCCTAAAGAGCAGAAGCAGCCTCCGCCTTGTTGTATTACAGAAGGGATTTTTTCTTGACGGTCCTTCCCGGTCACAGGAATTTTTACGTTTTTCCCCTTTGCCCAGAGGGTTCGCGAGAGTGAGGGCGGACGTTGCCGCTAAACTTTCGAAGGTGATCGGGGGGGAAGGGAAGAGGAAGCTCTCTTCTCTTCTACGACACCGGAGAGGAGTTTACCAGGTGGCGGATGATTCTTCATTCTCTCGACCCCCCCACCCCAAGCCCAAATCCTGATTTTGTCCGCGACTTTCAAGTCAACCCTTGCCTTCTAAGGCTTCGGTCTCTGTCTCAATTGAAGATTTTATTGCTATGGAGTCTGTTATGAGCTCCATTACAAGAAGCTCAATCCTTCAATATGTGGGTCCTCGGAGGGCTTTTAATGTATATCAAGGACTCCGGGTTTGTTCCTCCTGATGCTCCTCTTTTTGAGAAATTCTGCTCATCCATTTCAATCGCTTCTGTACATCAGAACGAGCTTGCTGCTTCAATGCAGGCCTTTCTTGTTTCTCTAAGGCGTAACCTGTATTTGTCGCAGTTACCCTCCTCTGTATCGGAGATTCAGAGAACCCGCCCTTCTGTTGTCCTCTTCTCCTTTTGGCGATTTCCTTTTCGATATTTCTGTGCTTTCTGAGGTTTTGAAGGAACATAAAGGTGGTGCCTCTTCCCAAGCTCACTGGCCTTATCAAGAGCTTTTTTTCCTCTGGTCTTCCTCCGTTCCTTCAAGGAGTAAGCGTAAGTTTTAGGACCAGATCTGTACCTTCTGCTCCAGCCAACAACCTCCTTCTGGCTCTTTTTCCAGAGTACATCTCAGGTTGCTGTGCCTCTTCTTCATCCTCTGGTGCTCACCCTTGAAACGCGGGAGAGGTTTCTTGGCGTGGCTCTAAGGGTGAGAAAGAGCTCAACCTCCAGGAGGACCTTCTTCTTCTTCTTCTTCTTCTTCCTTGTCTCTGCGTAAGAATTTTCGGAAGTATAGTCATCACCTCGCCTGGAGACCGCAGTAGGAGCTTCTCTCTCCCGCCATTGGTCAGCTTGGCAGGGGAGAGCGGTGGATGCTTGGGTGGTGGAGGTCCTGAAGGAAGGTTATGAGATCCCTTTTGTTTCCGACCTCCACTTTCCAATCGTCCTCTCTGAGTTCAGCAGATTATTCCCCTCACTCAATCAGGGGTCAAGCCTTGGAGAAGGAGCTTTCGGCCCTCTTGGAGAAGGATGCCATAGAGCAAGCTCCTCCTTCTCCCGGGTTTTACTCTCGGATGTTTGTAGTTCTAAAGGCCTCGGGTGCCTGGCGCCCCATCATAGATCTTTCGGTTTTGAACAAGTTCATTCTAAAGTCCAAGTTCAGGATGGAGACGGTCCAGACTGTTCTTTCATCCGTCGGAGGAAGGGGGACTGGATGATTTCCATCGATCTGCAGGATGCTTATCTGCAAATCCCCATCCATCCAAGAAGCAGACCTTACCTTCGGTCGGTTTTTCACGGACTCGGGAGTTTTCCAGTTCAAGAACCCTTTGTTTTGGCCTCACCACTGCTCCACAGGTCTTTTTCTCGGTGATGGCTCCTGTTTCAGCTATTCTGCATCAGTTAAATGTAAGGATGCTTCGGTATCTGGACGATTGCTAGTCCAGGCCGAATCTCTAGAGAAATGTCTCCGGTCGAGGGAGATAGTTCTGTCTCTGTGTCGAGTTGGGCATTCGTGTCAACTTCGACAAGTCCAATCTAATCCCTTGCCAGATCATGACTTATCTGGGGATTGTTTTGAATTCCCAGATTTTGAGGGCTTCTCCCGCTCAGAAACGGATAGACAAGCTTCTGAGTCTGATCGAAGAATTTTTGTCCTCCGTAACGCAGCCAGTTTCTCTTTGGAGGTCTCTCCTGGGCCATTTGTCATCCCTCATCCACTGGTTCCCGGGAGGTCGTCTCAGAATGAGGTCCCTTCAGTCGACACTTCGCCAGTCATGGGATTTCGTGTCCGAGGCACGATAGTCGCCTCTTCTCCACAATGTCGGAAGGATCTCCGTTGGTGGATGCAAGTTCACCGCCTCAAGTCAGGGACATCTCTTCTTTCGGTTCCTCCGGACCTAATGTTTTGGTCAGACGCCTCGGATCAAGGTTGGGGCGCACACCTGGGCTCCGAAGCCGCTTCGGGCCTTTGGTTAGAGGAGGAGAGGATCATGTCAATAAATTGGAGGGAACTGAGGGCAGTGTACCTAGGCCTTCTTTCATTTTCAGGAACAACTGTTGGAGTCGGTTGTCGAGATCTTTGTCGACAACACCACAGCAGTCTCGTACTTGAGAAACCAAGGCGGCACACAGTCGATCTTCTCACTCAAGAAGCCCGATCAATCCTGTGTTGGGCGGAGACAGGGGGATTACGTTGGTCCCTCAGTTATCCTGGGCCATCACAACGTCTTAGAAGACGCCTTGTCGAGACCGAACGAGTTCAAGGGTCGGAGTGGACACTTTGCCAGGAAAGTCTTCGACAGCCTCAGGAAGAAATGGCCTGTCACAGTCGATCTGTTTGCCACCCCACTGAATTTTCGTGCCAGATATTCTTCGCCCCTTACCAGACTCCTC